>NC_137455.1:170792867-171247519 GCF_964235325.1 Thermobia domestica | reverse complement strand
TTTTTTGGCTTCATTTCAGCACTTTGTATTAAACGTAAATTTAGAAATAAACACTAAATGAAATACGCATGAAATGTTTTAATTCATGCTGTATGGAAGTCATTCCATAGAACCCGTAGGTCGAACGCCGCAGAAACAAAAGCTCACGTGTAGTCTGCTTCAAGTCTGTATGTTAGTCTCGATCTCACCTCAACAATCAGAAGTAAATGGTGTGAAATTTAAAATTTTTGTACTAGCTGAAACCTGCGCTCTCTACACAGCGCATCATTCGCATATGAGCATAAATCTCCTTATCATTCCTTACAACATCTGTACATGTGCCTTTACAGACACAAGAGAAAGACGCATTGATTTTTAAAAAAAGCCAAGAGGTGTCATAAAGGGGAGACTTTTTTTCGATTATTTTTTTCTCAATATCTCGCACCATTTGCAAGATTTGAGCCCTGCTTCCGGTTGGAGTTTCAAATTCATGCATGACCAGTGTTTTCTTTCTTCTTGCATGCAGTATGTAATAAGCAAATACATTACATACACAATTAATTATAATGTCAGTTATATATGATGTTCATTGGGCAAAACACTCCAAAAATAAAGGTTTGCTCTTTAGACTGGAGAAATGGTTATCCTTCCTTTTCCATTATGATTTGACCATGAAACAAACGCGGAGGGCATATACAATCCCTATATACAACAGTGTGGTGTTGGAATGTATAATGCTTAGGATGTGATGCTTTAGTTCTTTTTTAATTTCAACACTTCCAATGTACCCGTAAAAATGTAATAAAGAAATAGTGCCCATGTTTTTTAAATATTCAATTAGAACTGGACAATCTACATGAAATTTGCAATCGATCAGTGAAAACGTCATCTTTCTAGAGCCTGTAGTTTCCGAGATCTCATTGTCGAAAGGATTGGACAGAAACATATAAACGTAGTTTAAAAGAGCTCCAAAGATGGCAGCACAATTCATTTGCATTCATTTTGGAGAAGGCTTATTAAAGACAGAGGCCTTTGAACAATAATTTAAAAGGATAAACTTTGTGAAAAATATTTCCTTGAGTAATTTATTTAAAGTACACTCTTTTAAAAATATTTGACTTTGTTATAAACGTGAAATCACAAATAACCCGTAAATCAAAGGTTTGAAAGCTAAGGTTATACGTCAGAGCTCGGTCGCTCTTAATTGGTGCTCGGTAGTATTTTAATAGATAATCTGAGAACATATTGTTTCCCCTTTTTATTTTCCTACTTTACTGTTTACTATAGAACCCTCTTCGTGCTGCTGTCCCTCAACGCGGAGAAGGTGGTGTAGCTGGGTGGCAACTTCATGTATATAATTCATCTTCATGTCTTTTTCTGCTCTCTCAGTTGCGAATATTGCTGCAAGATTCGCTGATAGTTAGTGGGATTCTTTGAAGGAATGATCAGAGGATATACGTACATTATTCTAATCTGCTTGTATGGCAGTTCAGTTTTTGTTTATGTTTGCGTATATAAGATTTAACACCCACGCCATTTATTTGTTATTTGTTATGGGCTTATGAAGGTAGACATTGTGTTGATGGAAAAGGACGCCTTTTTTTTTTTCATTTCCGACTATGCTTGTTCCGAATATGATAATGTATAATATATAATCACTCCCTTCTAATCTCCCAAAACAGTAACCTTCACCTTTCTCCTGAGGGTACTGTGGGCTTTTTTGAATGAAGATGGAGATAAGAGGTGTTTCCACTTCTTGAAAATTTGTTTTGACTCGGGTTGATGATGGACTCACGTCACATTTACTGCTATGAATCAAGTCAGAAATGAATCAATTTACTCGGGAAGATGTAGATTATCGTTTGAAATGTTAACCTGATCATCTTTTACTACTTGACAGGCCTATTGTCTGTCTTGAGTTCGTATCATCTGGACAGACCATCAACGCCAAGTTTTACGTGGAGGTCCTCAAAAGACTGAAACAAAGGATCAACCGCTTCAGGGAAGAGATCAAGTATTCGTTGAAGTTTGACTATGACAACGCTCCCATCCACACCAACTTTGTCGTGCTCGACTATCTGACCCGGATCGGGGTTACAACCGCCCTACAGTCCCGACTTTGCCCCACCAGACTTTTTTCTGTTTCCGAAGGTTTAAAAAAAACAAACTGAAATACGTCATTTGAATACCATTAACAACATCAGAACTACTTCGACGAGGGTTTTAAAGGACATCTCCGTTGGGAACTTCCAGGGGGCATCATGGAAATCTCGCTGGCAAAAAATGTATTGACGCAGGAGGGTCATACTTTGATTTCCGGGCTTGCGACGCCTATCATCATTATAGTCTGTGATATGCAACATGAGAGATCACATATGAGAGATGATATCCGTTGGCAATCACACTACTCAGTAATTAGGAAGGAAGAAAGGGGTGGAGAAGGAAGGAAACGGTCTCGAACTATTATGTTACGTACCATCCCGGCATTAACGTATTGTGAATAAGGAAAACCTCACTCAGCATGGCTGACCTGAAAAAACTTCAAAACTTTTTCGAGTAACTGACCCCATACACTTAATGAATTATACCAACAAACTGTGACAGGAAATTCCGAATATAATAAGGAAAAAGTTTAGATGGACCTGTGGGCAAAAGCAGTGGCGGCGGTTGGACGTTAAAAGTGAGGGGGCAAGACATGATCTGAATATTTGTATATAAATGTTAGTTTTCCTGGTTGTTTCTAACATTTTGTTTGACGGAAGGTTGTATAACTAATAGGATACTATATTTTCAGTTAAAATACCGTATATCGTATATAATAGTTTATTAAGTAAATTGAGAAGAACAACGCAAGTAGATACTAGCCCTTTGTACTCTTAAACAACGAAAGTGTAAGAAGAGATTTGATTCCTTGCTCATGAACATCTTAAAATTCTGTCTGGAAAATTGTGTGATCAGATTATTTAATAAATTTGCAAAACAAATAAATAGAAAGGATAATATTAATCATAGTAATGAATAATGATGCTTGTTTTGCAAAAGTTATATTGAAACTGAGGATTAATGAAAAACTTAATATTTAATTCCACACATGCTATTAAATGTATGTTATTACTCTTAGAAAATGAAAGGCAGTAAATACTACAAGCATATGCTACGACATTTAAAGAAATATTTGCTTTTGCAACTTCTTGAAATATGTTCGTTGCCATTAGGTGCAGTTTTCACTTTCTTGGAACACATCAAAACACAACAATACTTAGAATCAATCCACACTTCAGTTATACAAAATAAACTTAAAACCTAGAATTATGTTCAATTTACTTAATTTTATTGTATATACACTCGTACATCCTTAAACACAACACTTCACTCGTATATTACACTACAAAACAATGGAAAAGGTAGAAGTTGTTTCTTATCACGCTCTTTTTAATCGATATTCCTTACTTTAGAAAGAAGAAAAGACATTTTAGGAACTGTCAATTTTTGTGCAATTAAAGAATAACTTGTGAAATAGGCCCTACTTTTTTGCATAATGTTCTTTCGATTAGCTTGAAAGCGGCTCACTAACATATCGAGCCCTTGTAAGAAGAAATGAAAGTATGCTGAAATTGTGCTCTAATAGGTTATTTTTTGGGGTTATTTTCTGTGGCGATTGAAACGCAATTACTGTAGCTTTCTTTACTCCACGGGAAGACAACCAATACGTATTCACGCAACAGCAAATATTATATGGCAGCATTTTTTCCTATTAATCAGTAACGCATACAAAATCGTTACATTTCCAAATGAAACTATATACATTAATTGGTTACTTCAAAAAAGTGCGGGGGCAACTGCCCCCCTTTGCCCCCCCCTAATCGCCGCCCATGGGCAAAAGTTCATAGTTTTAGACTTATGTCCGTTCAAAACCATGAAATGTCTACACTGTAACATGCGTTATTTCAAAAACTAGAAACCATTTGATGGCGGTCAATTATCAACGTAAAAGAAGTTACACATACGTTATCCAAAACTGTATATTTCAGATAGATGCAATAACTGCATAAAGGATTCTCTATAGGGCATAATTCCCAGATATGCTCCCAACAACTTCTCAGAGATGCTCCGAATTAAAGGTGGATCCAAAGTACGTAAAAGATAAACCTTGGCAGCAGCGAACATGTAATGCGTCGGCTCATCAGTTTCGCGCTTCTTCTTGTTCGGAATAACGCGTAATGCGATGTATTAAGTGTTAAAGCACGGGAAATATACCGTGAAACAATCGCAGCATGCGGTATTCAGAACACGAGAATCCGTCTAACTGCTAACATTTCCGATTTCCCACCGACATATTACTGTTCACTGGTGTCAAGGCTTACTTTTTACGTACTTTGATCCACTTTTAATTCAGATCGTATCGGAGAGTTTTGTTGAAAGCATGTCTAAGAATTATGCCCTGTAGAGAATATCTTACGCACTCTTTGCACTTTGGTGAAATACGCATTTTCGGAATGCATGTGTGGAATTACCTTTACGCTAATAATGACCCAATTCCTCATTTTCGAAATAACGCGTGTTGCAATAGTTTTTATCACGCTTTTAAACGGCCCTAGCTCTGAAACTACGCGGTCTGCTCACAGGTTTATACGAACATTTTCCTTATTTTGATGCTAGGAGTTACCTCTTACAGTTTGTTGGTGTAGTTCATTAACACCCTAAATAAATCCTGGCGTGTTTTTTTTTATCATTATGGCCAACACATGCTTCTCTTAAAAGAACTCACAAAATACTCGTAACAATAATGTTTTATCTAATTTAGGGGAGTGTACCGCCCCCCCTCCGTTGTAAATATATACTATCTACCAGTGGCGTATTTAGAGGGGTGGCTTCCGGGCTTAAGCCCCCCCGAAATCTTACTTAGTATAGTAAAGTAAATGAAATATCTTGCACATTTCCAGGCAACCCCCCCTCCGAAAGTTAGCAAAGCCCCTCCCGAAACAAAATCGTAAATACGCCACTGCATCTACAATTAAAAGCTAGCAGTGGAAGTAGCAACACGTTCATAACGATTCTGTGATATACAAGTATCCATCGTATTCCAAAGTATAAATCGAATATTAACAGAATAAAACAATAAATGTAATAGAAAATTAAGTAGAGATCAGCAAAAAGCTTTAAAAATATAAGAGAAAACATATAAGTAGCGACAGGTAAGAGACAATAATAAAACCGGTAGTAGGTTAAAAAATATAATAAGCCTCATAGCTATCTAATCCAATCACATGATAAAAAACGAGAATAAGGTCACTACAAAGAGGGGGGTACTATCCAACAGTACGGCGTTGATATATGAAACTGAATTTCTTAGGGTTATACTCAGATTCTCGTAGAATTTTAATAGAAAATAACCTGCGGTAAATCTCATTACACGTAACACAACAGATCTTCCTATAATTCTTGTGAAGAGGCATTTCATACGAAGGCTTTTGAAAGCAAAAGCAATGCGACATCAATAAGGTTCGCCATGATATGTGCTTGCTGTAATACATCCGCAAACTGTAATGGTTTGAATGTCGTTAAACTAATCCATGACTATTGGGTTGGTGCCGTATTGTCACTTATAATGAAGAGTGGATCTGGTACGACAGGATCTGGATCGATTGGAAGTCCGATTTTACGTGTGATGGGAAACCACCCTCTGCTATGTAACCAATTGTTACGCGTATTTTGTCACAAATTTCGTATATGTTCAGAAAATAGGCTGAGATGCCAGTCAGACAGGAGGCATTGAATTGTTGATTAGTTGTTTCGCAACCTTTTTCTACTCACGGCACAACCTAAATTATCCATGACTCAACGTAGCACACCAAAATGTTATTCCCCTTGAAAACATATTATACGCCAACACGTATAAATGCATATAGTAATCAAAAATCTATTATTACTGTTATTATTATTATTTGTAGTAGTGGTAATAGTAGTAGTAGAAGAAGAAAAAGAAGAAGAAATGGTAAGCAGAAATTGAATCGTGCATTTGCTATGAAAATTTATGGCAGACAAGCGCAGTAGATTAAGCTCTATACTGTATGTAAAGCTATTGTGCTACATATATTACTGTTCAACTGGTTGCTGAGTCCAAGACTCCAGCCCGCTGTACGCTATAGGTGCCTAATTAAAAGCTCTAATTGTTTGCATTTCACAAATTTATTTATTAACCATTAAGCTAGCCTACCAGTTAGCGCAAAGCTCATGCCATGCTTATGCAGTTATTCAAGGACTTCATTATACATAAGAGTAGTTTAAAGTGCCACAAATTGCCTACGCATTCGTAGCGCAGGCAGCTATAGACTTCAATTAGTGTGCCTTTTTATTATTGGGAATTACTGTGCCGCACAGACTGAGACGATTGCATTTTATTATTAGGAGTATTGTATCTATACCTTTAATGTGATATTTATGCCTGCTTAACTACCAGACATCAGCTGATTCGTGGAGGAATCGTTGACAATGCAAGTCTCATTTCTTCCGACGGTTTTGAGTCTTTCCCTGTTTTAATTTCTGTCTACGTTGAAGAGCCAGGTTCACTCAGCCATGTAGTTGAAAATGATCTCGGCGACTGATTGTGCCAGCAATGAGATAACTTCTTGAATAGCTGTAATAATTATATGAGAAGAAACGGAAGAACCCTGAGAAAACCCCACAGACACGATGTTGTCCACCACAAATTCTCCTGGCTAGAAATCTATTCAGAGACCCCTCACAGTAGAGGTGAATGCTCTATCACTGGCCACTGCACCTCCAAGTTCCTCTTGTACTTTTTCCGAAACAAATATTGAAACAGTCATGAACGTTCTTCATGTTTTGTTCCAACATTCGACAAAAATATTATTACAGAAAATAAAATAATTCATAGTATGTGAGACACAGTAGCTGGGAGAACATAATAGTAATCATAAAAACACAATTTCTTACAATAGGGAAAACTTTGCGTCACACCTTTCACGTCAATGTAGCACACTTGTTTAGGGTCACGTAAAAGTGCACCATGAAGAGCACACAATTGCGAGTGATTTTCCTTTCGGAATTCAAACTGGGAAATTCTGCACAACTATGCACAAAAAAATCTCTCAAGAGTAGATTTGGCAGGAGTACTGAATTTCGTGCAGGTGACATAACATTGAAGACTGAGATCCACGGCCATCGACAATCGGCGTGATGGTTGGTTTGTCGAGGACATGCTGGACAAAGATCTCCCCAACGTTGTGACTAAGCCCTCCTGAAATCCTAAGGAACATATGAAATGGATCTTCGAAAAAAAATGTGCTATTTAAGACGATGTATATACACTATGACAGTCATTTGTGAGGCATTTGTGCAACAGGTAAGATGAAAAAGTTGCCACATGAGTTGACACCAGCTAACAAGAAGTGCCATATGCAGGTGTGAAATTCTTTGAGTATACCGAATAACCTGAAAGCTTTTCTGTCTGTATTGTCACTTTTGATGAAAAATGGATTTGCTTATGAGCGTCGTTAGCAGGGAAGACGCGTCTCTCCCAGATTTTAGCCTAATATATTTAAAGAAACTATACTACTTTGTATACATAACTTTTGTCGGAAAGAGAATTTTTATTTTGATTCATCTAACTCCCCAAGATGTAAAAGGCTAACGATGCCAGTAATTAGCTACGGTAATCGTAAAAGATCATAACAGTTTTTTTTTTTTTATCGTGATCAACGTCCAGGATGGATTCCATTACCACCCCTCCAAATGCAGAAGTTTTGTTGCTGCTATCATAATCTATGATGGCATTATGTCTTTTCCCATCGAAGTGACACGATCACTGCGGATCGTTACAATGTTGAACTCCGTGAAAAGCGCTGCAAACCTGTCCGCGATAGGGATGCGTACGAGACGAGTCGAGACAGGAGTTTCCTGACAAAGTTCGAGTCGACACACGGCTCTTCCAATAGTAAAATATACATTTTTCGAGTCGAGACATCACTTTTACAGCACATTTTCGAGACGAGACAGCCACAAATCGTGTCTCGTGCGCATCCCTAGTCCGCGAGCAACCAGCAATAATGATCAACAGAAATGGTATTCTAAGTTTCACTTTAATGCACGCTTACATACACGTAACACACTTTCATGCACGCTCTCAAAGGACGGGGTAGACTGTCCAATGATCTTCAGTCATCCACCGTATTCTCCTGACATCCCTACCACCGATTACATCTTTCGGTATTTTGATCTAAGGAGGGATCCAGAAGTGGGCACGGGGGACGCCCCAGTGAAATGAAGATATACAGTAACTTATTTGTGTTATTTCAACGAGACGAGAAGACTAAAGTTTTTTTTGGAGGGGGGGACAATATAATAGATCGATAATCTGCTCTCAATCTACGAGGGGCTACTTAAAAGTTCGTAGCCCAACCCAGAAGAAGTGCACGTGGAAATTTTACAGTAATTTTACACTCTCTCACCACCAGTTAAAAGAAATTTTGAAAACTGTTCCTCGCACCACTGCTCCGTAACACTAATCGCCTTCTTCTTAGATCGAAAATGACGTGCTTTCAAGTGTTGTTTAAGTGTGGGAAATAGGTAATAGTTTAACAGAGCTAGATCTGAGGAATAAGGAGGATGATCTAGACACATTGAAAACCTAGATCATGTAATGTCAGTTGTACTTGCATTTCTCGATGGACAGAGGCATTATCTTGAAGGAACTTATTTTTTTAAATTTCCGCGGTATTGCACTTTCAATTTGTCTTTCAGTTTTATGAACGTCTTGGGCACGTAGTCTATCAGTACGACTCCATCCTTATCCCAGAAGAATGTTGCAAACACTTTCCATTCCGACTTCTGTTTCTTGAACTTCTTGGGGCGAGAGGAACCTAAGTGCCGCCACTCCATTGACTGTTGTTTCGTTTCACGATCGTAGTGGTACAACCATGTTTCGCTTATGGTTACTACTCGTGACATAAATTGGTCGTCATTGCAATAAAAATGAGAGATGACTTCTCTTGACCCTCACTGTCATGCATTTGATCTGCTGACAGATTTTTGTTAATCCATTTGGCAAGAGTGTTATGAAATCCAAAGTTACTATGAATTATGCTTCCGACACGTTTTCGAAAAATGCTCGTAATCTCTGTCGTACGTTTTGTTGAGATTCTGCGATTTTCAAGAATAATGTAATGAATTTCATCCACGATTTCGGGGACAATAACAGTGTTTAGTTTTCCTGCACGTGAAGGATCGCATGCTGAGAAATCGCCACGTTTAAACTGTGACACCCATTTCGTTTCCACTTCATATGACAGAGGGGAATCCCGTAGTGTTTCACTGATTTCCTCACGATTTTGCTTTGTTGACTTTCTTTGGTGGAACAAAAATTGATGAAAGCTCTGACCTCGATGTTCGTGAAATTTGCTGGTTGGGCATATATAATAATCACTTCAGGAACCTGAAAAAAACAATAAGAATTTTATTATTAATGTGAAAATTTGTATTTGTACATACAGAGATACGTATGCTCTTTAAAGTAAACTTCACAATTTCATCATTCCACCACCACTCCTGGGTTAGGCTACGAATTTTTCAACAGCACGTCGTATTGTTAGTACAAATTAGTAATGTTCCCTAGTTTTGCAGCGGATAATAGCTAGTGAACTGTAATTCTCTGTTGAATGAACTAACAATGGACTTAAATGGATTTAATGCAAAATTGACATTAAAAAAATACAAGAGAAGTTTTCTCTGAGTTGCATGTGATTTGGTGTGCTAATTTCGAAAATCACCTCCATTTTTGTCCATCATATCAAGACTTTTCGTAAAGTCAGTATCGGTATTTTTGGTAAAATCCTATTTGAAAAGGAATTCTCTCGAACAATGTTGCATGCACTAGTTGACAACAGTGGTATTTATATATTGTATATCCGCCTTGACCAACAAGCTTGGAGATAAATTTCAAATCACCGGAAATGGTCCAACCGTGGTCGGCATATTTTATTTTGTTGAAGACGAGAGCCTGGTTTTCATAGCTTTCTGTTAAATGCACCGAGTGTCCAGCTGGTACAGATACATACCAGCTTCCATGATGAAGAAAGACAACGTTAAGGCTCATTTTTCAGGCATCTATAAACAGCTTCCATTCATCTTTACCGTAGGTAATATTGCATTTGCTCATCAATCCGGAAACATCAAAACAGTAGACCAGGTTCTCCTCTTCCTTAAAGTTCTTAGCAAATTCCCCTTCTTGATGCCTCTACCAAGAAAACGAGGTTCCTTTGGCCAATAAGTTTTTTTTCTTCTTTTCTTTCAATCTTTAGCCTCACAATTCAGCTGCTTCTTTTGAAAGGCTCAGATATCTAGTCAGATCATTAAGTTCAACCTGAGAGAAGGTTTAAGGTGAATCGCCTCCAGAGGACTTATATTCGGTATCGGAGCCTTGAACTTCTGGATATTCCGAGTCTGAAGACTCTGAAGAGATATGTGGCAATTCAGTTGGAAGCAAAGGCATTGGCACATCATGTCCATGAGGAACGGGGCGTATAGCCGATGAAATGTTCTCAGGATAAAAGGTTAGCTTTTGATTTTTGCGGTTATATCCACGGACATGGCGGGAACAAAAATAGCAGTCTTCTTTCCTTTGAGCCATTGAACACAAACTTTATGAGAATCCCACAATTTTTATACGCAAGATACAGTTGTCTTACATAGGCTGTAATGCTCCTCATGCGATTTTTAATAACGCTATATTTGCCACGTATGTCACTAAAGTCATCTGGCAAATTTTCGCAACGTTTCGAAAGCCATGTTTCACGAAACGCGCAAAGAAAAGCAACCCTTACCATTGTTTCTGTAATGAAGTTTCCACTTGTCACTGTACCAGCGCACGCACGACACTACAGACGAATGAAACATTGATACGAACTTAAACCTTTGCACGTCTTTTGTCTTACTACGATCGCGGTACGTACACGATCCTCTGGGTTAAAGAGAGATAAACTGAGTTTCTTATGAGGACAGTTCTTTTATATCTTTTCTGATTATTCCAGAACAGTCGGACGAATTCAGTCTTCCGAAAGAGAACACGTTCAGGATCAATCCAGATAAAGCTTGAACTAATAGGTGACTGCTTCTCTCTTCGCAAGCGTTCCTGCGAAGTCAGCGAATCAAGGGCAGGATTTGAGATCGCGCGACGCTATTGCTAGTGAGAGATTGCGACGTGCAGGTGTCACAAAGGGATACGTATTCTGTAAATTTCACCATGGTTGAATGATGGGGGAAGGGAAGACATTCAACGACGAAAAACACGTCTTACTGTAAAATGTTCGTAGAAATCCAAATAAAATTAAATTTTCCAAGGAAATGTGAAGGTGATAGACATTTTTCATTATTTTGTTTTAAATCAGCACCAGAAACTACATTAAATTCAGCTATCACTTCTCTTGTATATATATATATTTTTTTATCGCAGACCTGTGTATTATATTATTAGCTTCATTTGCGTCATTAAAATTGAAAGCGTTACTGTTGTTTCTGAATATGAAAGTCATAAACTGCTGTTAAAAAGATAGTTTTATGTATTACATTATCGACTTTTACTGTTTATCTTTCCTTTCTTTGCTTAAATAACAATAAATAATAAAATAGTTGGATAATTAAATATTCGAAATAAATTTCTTGCATTAAGCTCTCTGAAACTATCTTTAGATAATTTAGTATTATATCGTCTCATAGGCACTGTGATCTCAACATGAGTTATTAGTTTTGGAAGTTAAGGACAGAAGTACTCATTTTTAAGCATTATATAATGTATTTTTTTTTTTCGAATCATCGAAACAAAATACGCTCTTAAACTAAGGAAGTTAAAACATACAAGTGGAAATATAGGTTATCGTCTTCATCAAATAAAACCCCTTTCGTTTTGCTACGTTAATGCTTTGCAAATATGAGAGTCAAGACTTAAAAGTGGAGTTCCCGACACTTTATTATCGTAAATTCAATTTTCGAAACGAATCTTCCAGACATGATCATTGATTTTGTCTGCAAGGAGACATTTTAAATAATCAGTGCGAAAAGTTTTTTCTTCCTCTTTTAGAAGTTAAAAAAAACAACCAAGAAATAAGAAACGAAAGAAGAAAAACGCCTAATAGATTGTGTCGACGTCGTCTCGTTCCATTAGAAAATCAATTACTTCTACAAATTTCTTACAAGAAACCATTTCACAGCGCATGTGGAAGGTGGCGCCTTATAATTAAGATAGCAACGTTACGTTACGCTCTCAATTTGTTGAAGAGAAGTTAATACCCATACCAACACCGCTGTTATTCCTTGCTTGTGGAGCAAATTATACTGCATTCTGAAGCTCTCATGTGAAAGAAAACGCATATAATAGCACGTAGCATATTACGATGTAGCATTGAATACAAAATGAAAAGACGGCAGCTCACTTGTTTGTATATAATAAAAGTCGAGAGATTTTCTTCCCTTGCTTCTTTAATAACCTGTAAAGTCAGACATGAGACTCATTTTCTAAATAAACATGCTCTTAAGCTTTAGCATGTTCGTCTGGATTCGATCTGTCGACTATTCTTATTGACGAGAGCATTAACCTTCCCCCGAAGCTTTGATTAAGGAAAGTAAAGGAGGAAATATACTCTGTTGATGTTTTGTTATTGTATGTGACTTTTATTTATATATGAAATTGTCATTTTCAGTTTTGAAGTGTTGAGAGTAAACAAGTTGCGTTTTAAGAAGACTATAAGTAATTTTTATATGTAATGAATTATGTACAGTAGTTCAATTAGAACATTAAAAAGAAAGTAATGTTGTTATCACTAGCCAAATAGAACTCTGTACATTCGGATGATCGATGCTGTACCGATAATCACGGAACAAGAACGAATTAATTTCATTACTTCAACTGGAATAAACATTGATGTATTTAATAGGCACATGCGAGAATTAAATAGATACATAACAGACATTGCTACGCCGACATTTTAGTTTTCAGAAAGTGGAAGAGTATACGTTTGGCGGTTGCTTGAATTGTCTTTAGCAACTGTGCAACATAGTATGGTTTTCCGTAATAATATGAGGAGCCATAGAAAGGACAGGAGTTCTTACATATGGGTCCACATAGCTATTACGAACGTAATGAGACCATCGCTGCCGATAAATACGAGGCCTTTTATGCTCCCGCCAAGTGAGCTTTGTGGTGGGCAAACACCGAGTGCGTGGGTTTCCTCGGAGTTCTCCCGTTTCCTCCAACTTTCTTCATTCCCTTAATTTCTCATCGTCACCGTTTCCTTTAGCCTAACCGGCATAACCATGGGACGTAAAATTTAAAAGATGTGACGAGGCCTCTTACGAATATTTGCCTCTCTTTTCATGGAGAATAAAGTTTGTATTACAGACCCAACTTCCTAGCACGAACAAGATCTCCCTCGAGCCTACGTGGATAACGTACGCTTGTTTGGCGTCGGGTTAAATTTCCGGCGGGAGCTCATGTGGTGTAGATTCCATGCTAAGCTGTAGGTCCATGTCTCATGCTGCTAGAAGGTACGCTCAAATCAGATCCAATCTAATATGAACAAAACAGCATTGGGAAACTGCCGCATGCAAGCTATAGCATAGATATGAATCCAGTAGAACAGAGCCCTGGTGGATTTAAAATAAAGGACGACAGATGTCACAGTAACCTAAAAGCAATTTACTTCTACCGGCTTTGTTATGTGAAGTGTTGGCTAATGTTCCACGGGACAAAATTGATGCAACCGACAGTGTGAAGGATCTACATTTTACGCAAGGAAAAGCTACCAGGTATTAATATCAGTTGAATTGTACAGTTACTGCCACTTTAAAGCAAGGGTCTAATCAAACTTTTTTTCTTAACGAGGGGGACTTTTCCACAATAAAACATGCACAATGTGTACGAGAACGTATAGATTCCGAAAATGTATTTGGTCATCAGTAACAATATAAACTATTTGATTAACAAAAATAAGATGTTATTTAAACTTTTGGCATGAAAGTCTAAAACGTTATTGTCACCATCACCATAGGTATTATGCCATTATTACTAGGTCATTTATCACAGGTGAGAAGCTTTCACAGTCTTACTACAGTCTTAAGTTCAACTTTTTGTTTTCGCGTACGATTTTTCTGTTTTAGTACCGCCATCATCTGTAGCCTCCTTCGCCTCCTCTCTCTTTCTCTCCTGCCACCATACTCTCCAGCAGGTTCCTCATGATTCAGTTCCTTCTCAAGGAATATCCCTCTCAACCAGTTTCCCTTCCACTTTTCAATTATATCTAAAATTGTTCCCTTCTCACCCATTATTGCTAACACCTCATTCGTTTTCCGTTTGAGCCAGCTAATTCCCTCCATTCTTTCCGTCAACCACTTTCGAAAGCTTCCAGTCTTTTCGTCGCTTTTGCGAAATGTCCATGTTTCTGCTTCATGTAGTACAATACTCCCATGAAACATTTTGTAAACCTTTTCTTAAGATCTTTATTCAATTATCCACAAAACAATCTTTTCTTCCTCCTAAGTGTTTATTTTTTCATTCCTATCCTTGCTTTTATTTCACCTTTGCATTTCATGCCACTACTAATAATTGCCCAGGTATCGCATACTGTTCATTTGTTCTCACCGACTGCTTCGTTCCAATCACAGCTGTATTTGTTTCTCTAAAATTTATTTTCATCCTATATTCTTCGCAACCTTTCCTCAAGTTTTTTAACATCTTATTTTTTTCAGTTTCCGCAACAAGCGATATATCATCTGCAAACCATATAATCCTAGTCGTTCTACCTCCTATCGAAACATCGTCTTCATTATATAGGCTCTTCTTTATTCTCTCTTCTACACAGATATTAAATGAAGTCAACAAAAGACAACATCCGTGTCAAACTTCCCTTCCAATTCCAGTCTGTTCCGTTGTTTCTTCCCTTATTCTTACACTTACTTGTTGGTTCATTTATACATTTCTTGTGACTCTTCTATCTTTCCTTTCCACCCCAACATTCTTTAGAACTTTCATACACAGTTCATTGTTCACGATGCAAAAACCTTTTCTACAACACACTTTTTTCCCTTTTTCTGTAACTTCTTACCAGTTATCCTTACCTAGGTAATAACGCAGTTGCATCTCTTGTGCCCATGACATTCCTAACCCGAACTGTTCCACCTAAACTTCATTTGTTCTTCCATAAAACCTTCTGTTCAGTTTTCGAAGCATAGTTTGTGCTGCATGCGATATGAGAGTAATAGTTCTGTAGTTCTCATATTTCGCTTGGTTCAATTTCTTAGCTAACAACATCTCGATCATTTTCAGGAAATCTTTTGACCACTCTTCTGTTTCATATGTTTCATTACAGAGTCGGAACAATTTTGCTTTACCTTTGTTTCCTCTATATTAAATGAATTCGACTGTATATTATTTTTCCCGGTTGCCTTTTCAACCGTAATCTCAGATTAGCTTTTCAAATTCATTCCGAAGAATATTAAACCCGTTAGCATCCTCGCCTACTTCATTTTCTACTTCAGCATATAGGTCAAACGTTCTATTCCTACTTTCATACAAGTCCTCAACTCATTCTTCCCATCTTTCTAAGACGTTACTCCTCTCGCTGACTACGTACCCTTTCTTTCTCATTTTCTACTACCATCATAATACCCTTTGTCTCCTTGTGCACTTCCCCATATTCTCAACTCTTTCTAATTCTTCTATGTTCTCATTGTCTTTTGTAAAACGCTCGCCTTGCTCTGTCTGTTTCTCTTCGTAATTAGGTGTTTAACTTTCTGTACATATTTCTGCTCCTGTATCCATATCCTCCTTTCTCTCAATTTCTTCAACACATGTTCTGTAACCCGTGATTTCTTAGCCGATTTGTGTTCGCAGTAACCTACTACTTCTGCAGCCTACTGTGTGCAAAGTTTAATATGCTCCCACCGTCTTTTAAAAAGTAACCAAAAAAGTTCCTGGTGTTCTAGAGCGGTAATAAACAAAGAGCAATACAGTGGATGGTATGTGCCTTTAGATTTCGAAGTAATCTCCATCAGCATCCAACATATTTTGCCAATGTTCTTGCAGCTACCCATACCTTAAAGATAAATCTCGGCGGTCGTGGATGCAAAGAAGTCCGTGAGTGCGTTCTGCAGGTCTCCCTCATTTGTGAAGGATCTCCCACAAAAGTGGTTGTTGAGCGAATGAAATAGATGGCAACTTGTTGGCACAGGTCCGTGAATATAGTGCATGGCATAGCGTCTTTAAGCCAAGTTACTGAAGCGTGTCCCGGGTTCTCTTTGCCATATGTGGCTTGGCATTGTCGTGCAGGAGCAGCACACTTCCGATTCACTAATGCCGGCTCCTGCCGCAATGCACCGTACATTCATTGCAGCTGCTGAGAGTAGAGGTCAGCAGTTATGGTCTGACTAGGTGGAAGAAGCTCGTAATACTACTTGCCGGCAATTCCAACATACAGAGAACATAACTTTTCGTGGGTGCAGAGATGGTCTTGAGTGTCAGGAACAGGGTCACTTGGCGGTAATCAATGTCTGGTACGCTTGGGAATGTCATAGAGATCCACTTTGCGTCACTAGTGAGCAAAGATGAACGTGTTCAGGTGCCGAGTAAGCAAAGACAAACAGGCTGTCCCTTGTTCCTTAGCTGCTGACAGTGTGTGTGGGATGCCGACTTGTATGACTTCCGTATCCCATGTAGGTGCAGTCTGACTGTTTCTGCGGAAGCATGGAACCTTTCTGCGAGTTCATCACACGTTAGACCACTGTCCTTCTCGATGACTGCTTTAGGGGCTCGTCATCCAACACATCTAGCCGTACACTGCGAGGTTCATCCGAAAGGCTCACATTTCCCAACAATATTCTTCCCAAATGCCTGGCATATGTGGCGACTTGATGCGGCAGCTGACAGATCCACTTTAAAGTCTTACAATAAACATACGCAAACAAGCTGCTTCGATACCTCAATTTCTCTTCGACACTGGACGAGCTATGACTGTTGTGCGTGCGCAATGTGTCTGCATTACTGAAGGTCGATGGTCAGACTAACTCGCAATCGCTTGGCAAGCAGTTGCGTCATTTCGTTCCCTCTCTCTGAGCAAATGATTAATAGGACGTCAAAATCAGCAGGAACTTTTTTGTTGCCTTGTATTGCCTGCACCTATCCTTTCCTTTTTTGTGTACTTTTCTTGGAAGGTTTTTACGAAGAGATTTCTTATTTCGTCCTTTTTCAACTTTTTAATATTCAGTTTCTTGTTGCCTACTTTTCTTCTAGTTACATTTTTCAGTTGAATATCACTTCGGCTAGCAGAAGGTTATAATCACATAAAATGTCAGCCCTGGGAAGAGTCTTCGGGTGCTTCAAACTATTTCGACACTTGTCTTGAATCATAACATAGTCTTATATTAGGCCGTCTGTTGAAAATTCCCATGTATATCTTCTCTTGTGCTGATTGAAGCAAGAGTTCCAAGCTACTAGTTCCTCTCCCCGTTCATTTCTTTCTCCTAAACCATATTTACCTGCGAAACGATCTTCCTGTCCTTCTTCCTCAACTGTGTTGAGAACTCCAATTATAATTGCGCATGTACTTCTCTTCCTCCTGTCTATAATTTCTTCAATTTTTTCATAGTTTACAGGTACTTATTTAGTCGTATGTAAAGTAGTCGGTTGGTGTCACTACTAGACTCTCTTTTTTCCTTTAAGTCTCATAATCATAACTCTCCCTGTCAACTGTCGTCAACAAATTCTGCTTTCACTAACTTCTTTTTCAGGCCTTAACCCAGAATTATTCGTACACCATTACGACCTTTGTTTTCATTTTCTGAATAAAACATTTTATATGCTTTGCTTCTGAATTTCCTGTTACCTTCCCATCTAATTTCACAAACTCCTATCAGTCTCATTTTGTGTCATTTCTTTAAGATTTTCTAAGTTCCCTCTCTGTAACATGATACGTACGTTCCATGTCCCTATCCCAAACCTTTAGTTCTTGCTTATCTTCTCCCCTCCAACAGTCTTTGTCACCCTGTTAAAGTCTCGTCGAATAGCCCTTCCCAAGACATCTCCCTCCCGGAGATTCGAATGGGGAGTTGTATGTTACCTCCAACTATATTTGACCTACGAAAGACCATTGTACGTATGTCCTCCTTCTGCTGTCAGCAATTTAGGAAAAAAGAGAGTGGTGATTTTCCGTTGCCTTCCACCCCGCAATTTTCCAGCCTCACCGGGGACTAATGTCCAAGTTACCGTATCAATCACCATGCTTTCCAGTTGTTTCGTTCTTCCAAAACGCTATGCATCTGGTTTCTCCATTTAGACATATTCCGTAGGATGGTCCTTCTGGTAGTAAACTACTGCCTCTCTCTGTACATATATATATATATATATATATATATATATATATATATATATATATATATATATATATATATATATATATATATATATATATATGTGTGTGTGTGTGTGTGTGTGTGTGTGTGTGATGAAAAGTATCCGGACACCCCCAAAAACATAAGTTTTTTCATATTAGGTGCATTGTACTGCCACCTACTGCCAGGTGCTCATTATCAGCGACCTCAGTAGTCACTAGACATCATGAGAAAGCAGAATGGGGCGCTCCGCGGAACTCACGGACTTCGAACGTGGCCAGGTGATTTCGTGTCACTTGTGTCAGAACTCTGTACGCGAGATTTTCACGCTCCTAAACATCCCTAGGTCCACTGTGTCTGATGTGATAGTGAAGTGGAAACGTGAAGGGACACGTACAGCACAAAAGCGTACAGGCCGACCTCGTCTTTTGTCTGACAGAGACCGCCGACAGTTGAAGAGGGTCGTAAAGTGTAATAGGCAGACATCTATCCAGACCATCACGCAGGAATTCCAAACTGCATCAGGATCCACTCCAAGTACTATGACAGGCGTGAGGTGAAAAAACTTGGATTTCACGGTCGAGCGGCTGCTCATAAGCCACACATCATGCTGGTAAATGCCAAGCGACGCCTCGCTTGGTGTAAAGAGCCTAAATATTGGACGATTGAACAGTGGAAAAGCGTTGTGTGGAGTGACGAATCACGGTACACAATGTGGCGATCCGATGGCAGGGTGTGGGTATGGCGAATGCCCGGTGGACGTCATCTGTCAGCGTGTGTAATGCCAACAGTAAAATTCGGAGGTGGTGGTGTTATGTTGTGGTCGTGTTTTTCTTGGAGGGGGCTTGCACCCTTGTTGTTTTGCGTGGCACTCTCACAGCACAGGCCTACATTGATGTTTTAAGCACCTTCTTGCTTTCCACTGTTGAAGAGCAATAAAAAAATGTTTTCGCGGAATAGTATTTTTTTGGCTTTTGACGTAATGGAAGGTATGAAAAATAATTTTAGTAAAAAACTTAAACCTGTGAATCTTGGTAAAATAGCAAAATACCTAGTCTTACCATAAATACTACCCCAACTTTCGAGGTGGCTGTACTTCCGCCTGTACAAGGGAGCGACATCAAGAGCGATATCTTGAAGCATAAGCCATTCCTGGATGAGCTGAAGAAGTGTAAAAAGTGTCAGTTGTAAGTGTTCAAGATGGAAATGAGGTAAGTATGAAAATCGCTTTGCACAATGTAAGCAAATCACCAGGAGGTATTTTCGAAACCCTCCAGAAGCTGAAAATTAGTAAAAAGAAATCGTTTACCGCACTGTCCAGCGCTTTGTTGAGATTGGAACTTGGAAAGATCGCCCACGGCAAGGAAGCTCTCGCACAGTACGAACACCGGAACTTGTGAAAGCGGTGGCGGCGCGTGTCGGACGAAATCCAGTTAGGAAACTAATTTTTTTTCTCGTTAACTAAAGATATCGAAAATACACGTACATGTCTGACTTGTTAAGCAGTCACCTGGGACTCCATGCTTACAAAAACGCAAAGGATATCTCCTTACAAATGAACTGAAGCGCCAGAGGCTCCTAAAAGCAAAGAACTTACGTAATAATTACGCATCAAATGCGCACCGACGAATCCTTTTCAATGATGAAAAGATTTTCAGTGTTGAGGAACTTTCAACACCAAAAATGAGAGGATATATGCCACATCCTCTAGAGAATCTGGTGAAAAGGCTCAATGGATCCAGAGGGGTCAACATTCCGTCTCAGTCATGTTGTGTGAGCTACGAGGGCACAACGGAGCTCCATATCGATGAAAACGGGGGAAAACTTCAGCCAGAGTGTATCAGGAGACAGTGCTTGAGAGACTAGTCAAGAATCTCACCAGTATCCTCTTCTATGGTCGGAACCGGAGCTTCCAGCAGGACTCAGTCCCAGCACACAAGGCACAGACAACCCAATAATGAGTGGAGACAAATGTTCCAAATTTCATTTCCACTTCAGATTGGCCTTCTGCAAGTCCAGACCTAAACCCGTCGCTATACAAATTGTGGTCCAAGCTTGCAAGAAGAAACATTCCAATATTGAAAGCTTAAAGCACGGTCTCTTCGGAAGCTTCAGATTTTCTAGTTGATGTGTTGCGTAGTACAATTAATGAGTAGCCAGAAAGACTTAATGACTGTGTGGATGCTAATGGTGGCCATCCGTAACAATTATTTGTACTTTTGGTTCATAATATATCCATGCCACTCATATTATATTATATTAAAATATCTCGATCTATTTTGTGTTAAGTTACTATTTTGTGTTTGGGACAGTATTTATGGTACAACTTGGTATATTACGTTAGCAAATACAGTTTACGCTTCACGTAACATAAATAGTATAACAGGCAGGGAAAACAAAAAAACTTTTATATCTTAACTTCACATAATAGAAATATATATGTATATATAAAAAAACAAGTTTATCACAGAACTGACAAACGTAAATATTTTCGTAGTAGATATCGTTCTTATAAGTACTTTTTTTCTTATTGGAAGGAACAGCTATAAAACTACTGTACTACACCTTTAGATCTGGTTTTATCCTGTTTTTTTTTTCTAAGATAATAATATAAGGGCAGAAGTATAATTCTAAATTATAAGTGTTCTGGTCTTCTGTTAATACAATATACAAATAAACTTACATCTGAAACTAAATATACACGAATTGAACATAGCGAGTTTCTTTCTTTTCAGTTACCCAGCATTTGTGTCTCTGTCCGTCCATCTGTCTGTTTTACCATAACTCTCGTGAAACGTATTCGATTTTAATGTAACTTGGTATACGTTTTCCTCTAATCTTTTAAAATAACTTTATTGTTTGATGTTGCAAAAATCCATCGGAAAAAAAGGGAGTAAGAGGATATAAAATCCATCCAGTGGTGCAAATTTCCGCACATAGAAAACCATTTTCTGGTAGGAACTACCTAAACGTGGTTTGAATTCTATAAAGCATAGTGCATATTTTCTTTAGAATATCCTAGTCATCTCCAGTGGTTGTGGGTGAAACTGGTCAAGGATAGGTTAATAAAAAGAGTAGATTATCCCAAATTTCATTATGAAATAATATATTAAGAAAATTTTCTCTCAACTTTCACAAAAGTGATTCCATTTAAAAACTATAGTGCGTATACTTTCTTTTAGACTTCCTAAACATCCCTCTGCATGTTCCACGATAATTTTCTTATAAAAATCTTAGTGTTTTTTGTGTGTGTGTGTATGTGTGGAATAATTGAATATGTTCCTGGAGCTTTCCTATCATCCCCAGCACTTGGGTCTAGAATCAGTCGAGGATCAAGACATGAATTTTACTCTCTCCCTGCGGTTTAGAAAGTGTCTTACAATAGCTTACGTAGAAATAATTTAATTTCTATAGTGCATCTGGACTTAACGTGGACGTCTCATGGTTTCATATGAGGGATTGGGATCTAGCTGCAATGACCCGTAGCCGTACTATCCAGTGTGATTATGCTAATTCAACTGGTTTGTCTTTCAAGACAAATCGATGAAGACAAGCAGAGGCGGACTGGGCCGCCCGGATACCCGGAAATTTCCGGATGGGCCCTATCCTCTGCAAAATCACTTAAGATGCTGTTCGATTAGTTATAACTAATTCAAAGCTATGTTCTCGTTCATAGTAACCAGTGGCGTAACTAACGGGCCCGCGGTGCTAGCGAGCGGGCTCTAGGGAAAGGCAGCCCCGGCCCAACCCGTATTCTTGTTCCTTGAAAAATCAATAAGACAATAAAAGAAGTCTTAAAAAATACATATAAGTTGTTAACTCAAAACTGTAATCTTGTCCATAATTTATGTATTCAATAATGTGATGTGTTATCGTCATATAAAGAGCATAGAGCTGATTTTCCTACGGTAAGGAAACCGTGTTACACATGGAGTTGTTAGACGCGAGTGGTTGCGATAAATAATTGTCCCTTGAGAACAGCAGTGATGTCAGAAATCGGGTCCGAAGCCCCAGAAATCGGGCCCCGAAGTTTCGAGCTTGGGTCCCTTCTATTCACCAATCAAATATCTAGTTCTTGAACGTGGGAGGTAGCACTGGAAAAGTCGTGGTCCCCTGAGCACAGGTGTGGTCTCACAAATAGTCTGGGTCCTGATGTCCCCAGATATCGGACCCCGAAAGTATAGGTTCGGGTCTCTTCTATTCACCTATTCACCAATGAAGCGTGGAGTTATTGGACGTGGGTGGTTGCATTGGAAGGGGTCTGTTTCCTCTGAGCACACAGATTATGTCGTAAAGCTGGACCGGCTTCCGAAGCCCAAGAAATTGGGTCCTAAAAGATGTTCATGTCATATT
This sequence comes from Thermobia domestica, assembly GCF_964235325.1. NCBI lineage: Eukaryota > Metazoa > Arthropoda > Insecta > Zygentoma > Lepismatidae > Thermobia > Thermobia domestica. Next base: position 171,224,794 of record NC_137455.1, on the reverse strand, counting down.
CTCTATGCTTTTTGCTCATAAAAGTGAGTTTCCTTATTATCTTGCCTGAATGTTATTCAACAGAACATTACAAGAGAAAACTGTGATGCTATATGTCAGTAAGGGACAGCACAATAGATTTGATATTGAATAGGAGGAACCTGAGCCTAAACATGTGGACCCAAGTTCTTGGGTTCAGGCCACGGGACCGATTTCTAACATCACCGCTGTGCTTAGGGGTCCCAGTTCTTTCCAGCGCCACAACTTGCATTTCCAACTCCATGTGTAACACGGTTCCCTTCTTGTAGGAGAATTTTCATGGAATATTCTCCATGGTCTTATCCAAGAGTAACAAAGACATTACAAAGCTGTGGCAATTAACAGGGCATTAGATTGGGACAATTTCTTTTTATCGTATACATAAAATACACGAGAAATAGTGAACCTCAATAGAAACACCCGTTCCTTTCTTCCAAAGCTTTATTTTTTAACTTGTGATTTCTGTTTTATTTTTTTTTACTTGTTTTCAAAACTCGGGTAGAAGGAGGTCTCCATTGCTGATGCAATTAGTTTTTTTTTTTAAAAAAAGTTCGAGTCGATAAAGAGGAAGGGGGAAGGCAAAATGGGGTTTCTAATTCCATATACCTAACAATAGTCCACAAATATTGACAGGGGTCCATTTGCGAATATTGCGGGGGGTTGGGGCACGCGATCTTAGCTACTAATAGTAACATTAAAAATAATATAATTTAAATTGCATTTATGTGTGTGTTATGTGGAATAATTCATCCTAGGGAAATGTATGGATTACACAGGTCACATGAATCTGTAATACGAAGGAGCCCCGAAGCAAACAGTTCACGGAAAGATACTACAGTTAATCATTGTCGTAACTTGGAACCCGATTAACGATGAGTTTTCTGGTGTTTTCTTAACACTTCATTTCACAGCGATTAGCAATAAAGCATAATTTCACCCTTTCTAGTCCCTAGAAAATACTGTTTCCATTTCCCAAACAGTGTTTACTGTGTACAAATATTTGATAACTCTTTCAGTTACTCAAGTATCGTGTGAGCGAGCATTCAGTTATCTTAAATTAATTAAAATTCGTACGCGTTTATCTTTGTCAAATCATATTCTAGAATCATTTATCCTTTGAAAGGGATGTTCTGCAAAAAATCTCTAATGATGAAATTATCTATGAAATTGGGAAATCTTCTTCTGTTTTTAGAAAAATGCTGCTGTAAAAGGTGGTTTAATAAATGAACTTCATTACTCACGTATTTTATAAGAATTACCAAACGCATCAAAAACATGACTGACAAATGCGTTTTCACTTCTGTATAGTCAATAAGTATAAGAATTTTTACATCAAAATTTCGTGTTGTTCGTTCCGTTTTTCTTTCTTGATTTTGAGAGGATGACTGCCGTTAGTAGAAAAAAATATTTTAGGCTGTAATGCTAATATACTGTAGTAATGTTCCAATTTAATTACTGTTTAAGAAGTCAACAAGAAATTATTTCTTATCAAACTGAGCGTGCTTTATCAGAAATGTTTTAGGACCCTTTCTCTAAACTTTGTGTGTTTTCAAAATGTTACTTTATTTTTTCTCATTTCTATAATTGGATGGTTACTGAATGTTCTTCATTATATATCATGTAAACAATTCTACAAAGATAGACTATTATTTTACGCAATAAAATTAAGTTTATTATAATTTATTCACCCATTTGCATGCACCATTCATGAAAATTAAATTCCTCATAATTTTAAAGATGGTATCGTATCATGTTCAGATCTCTTTCAATATAAACAGTTGCTGCTTTGAAGGCACATGTACGATTCATTGCAAAGATTTTCAGACTGTAGAATATTAAAAAAAGGAAATAATACTTGCCTATAGATACGTATACACACAACTTTACATTTCCTGGGGTGGAGGTTTAGCCATCCAAGTCTCCAGCTAAGGGTTCATTCCTAAAAGGGCAGTCCAGATTCCGAACCAACTCGGTATTCATCAAGGCCCTTAAGCATCATTCTCCGGGTGGGCCCTTGTACTCCCAGTGCGCCTCTAAAGACAAGGAATGGTTCCGTAGGTCTTCAGAGTTTGGTGCAGGGGCGCTGTTGTTACCCGCGGTCATCTACTCCTGGATTTATACTTAGTCCATTTTGCGTCTCACTGCTCCACGTGACGATCCGGCCACTTTCTCGCAGTTCTAACATCACAAAATAAAACCTCCAGCGTTGTAAGAAACTTCTCACCATTAGCAGCGCGATCAATAACATCTACTATTTGAACGGCAGTCAAATCTAAAGAATCTAAGGTAACCAGATTTCCCGTTTTTTCGTGATTCGGAAATGGGACGCTTAAATGCCCCGTTCTTAAGCAAAAATGAACAAAGTGACTCGTAGGTGTTATTTAAAATATGAATGATCAGAAAAAATCCAAAAGAGCCTTTAAAATTTGAACATTTCTTGATAATCCTGTGTTCTTGTCCTTGTCCACAAAGGTTCATGGAAATTATATGGTAAAGTAAATGAAAAGTATGGTAATTAGGGAAATAAAAAATGGCTTTAGTATACGTGACCCCGGGTTCGATACACGGAGGCAGAGCACAGAAGTTAATTTTACGATCATTTACTTCCATTAATCACACGTTTCCTTTAACCTGAAGGGCATAATCCTTTGACATTAAACTAAAACATTTCATTTCATTTTAGGCCATGCCTGAAACTTTTATATGCTCTTCAGTGCTTGAAACTTGTGAACGTGTTACTTAACTATTCTGTAACTTGAAAATATTTGTGGTGCGCAATGCAATCGGAGATTCAGAAGTTAACATCTACCCTCCCGCGATTCATGTACGTCCCGCCAAACTCGCAACTAATCAACCCTTCAATCTTAGAGTTCATAAGATTGAAGGAAGATGATCGATTTGTAATCCGTGAAGGATTTGAATTAATCTAAAAATCATGCTGAAACAATTTCCACATAAACTTCAAAAATAGATCAAAGTTACAAATCTAGATATAAAAGTTAATATCTTGCTGACCCATAGTGACCCATATTTGTAATGTTCGGATTTTTAGCTTTCAAAAAATTTGCTTCTACGTTCCTAATACAGCTCGAAAAATCCGTAAATATTGTAAGGATCCCCACATCATAACAGAAGCACATGTTAATACAACACATGTTATTGACTATAAACAATGAAGCAAACGAAAAGCCAACACGGAAGACACCGGACCTCACGAAAGGACCCGAAGAGGACAAATAAAAGCGCAACCACGGAGGGACCTGGCATCAGTCGACCAACTGATCTACTAACCATCACCTGCTGAGGTCGCATTGGACTAGGAGTACACCCTTCCTATGTCGCACTGGACTAGGGATCCCATCTTCAACTGAAACCTTGCAAGGCTGCCGTGAGCTGAGGGGGTTATCCACAATCTCACCATAAACCTTGCCAGTGTTCTGGATGCTGCCATGAACGGAAGGGTCGCCCGGCAAAAAATCGATATCCCTTCGTCTGGTCATTAAAGACACTATTTACTGTTTGTTATCAAATACATTTGTAATTAGAATTTTATAATAAAATTGGTGAAGGGAAAAGACTCGCCCGGACCGTCATTAAGTCTCTACCTATAAAGTCATTGCGTGGTGTAGGCACCGGAGTTTTGTACGGGATGCTCTTTTTATTAACTTTTTAGCAGGCACTGATGAGATCAGTATCAAAATCCATCTAAGTTTCTTTATCCCTTCCTCCTTCTCTTACCTTTCCGGAGTGCGATTTTATGCCGGAAACTAGGTCAGGTAAACAAACATGGAAGTCAGAAGGAAATAATACAAATATGACAGAGGGTGCATCTAATATATCTTTTAACATGCCTCATTTGACGAAATATTCGGGACACGTGCATGAGGACCCGTACAGATTTTTCATGCTATTCGATCATATGGCAAACATGCAAGCATGGTCACCAGCTAAAAAGAAGGAAATTTTACCTATATATCTACAGAACACGGCACTAGATCTCGTGTTGCAGTTTAAAACAAAATCAGTTCGGAACGATGTCCTGTGAAGCTTTAAAATCTAAATTAGTAGCTCTAAGTAGGCCGAAGGTTCCATCGTACAAGGTGGAACAGGAGTTATTCGAAGTCCAACAAGGAATAGACAAGTCCATAGATTCATATTTTTTGCGTAAACTCCGAGTAATCAGGCAGTTACTACCGGATGCGACAGAAGAACAAAAGATCCATCATTTATCCTTGGGATTACAAAGGGATTTCCTTAACAAGATTGCAGTAGAAAGGTTTGCAACAGTAGATGCCGTACAGACTAAATTGAACACCTTAGAAAACCGCTAATGAACTTTTAAGAAAAAGAGAGCATGCAGAGTGATCACAAAAACTGCACATGCTATACGGCCAAAATCCTATACCTAACACGAAGAGTATATCATATACATTACCAACTGAGCCAAAGATAATGTATCCTATACAAGAGTCATACAACTATACCTATCCTGTATAAACGCAACCTGTCACACAACCAGTGCAGTTATGTACCTACATACCAACAACAATTTAACCTATCAATCGAATCCTTCTATAACGACTTCTCAATCATCAATATCTACTCCTCAAGAATATCAGAACACGACTCAAGAACCAAAGACCGTTAACCACCACGAGCAAAATCCTCCATAAAATGAGCTATCTATCTTGGTAAATAAAATAGAATTGTCGCTAGTGATAGCGCAGACAAGTTATAGAAACCAACCGAGGAATATAAATCAGGGGTACAGGAAGAGGAATAACAATAATAACGGAAAGAAAAAACAGGGACAAGTCCAGAACAGTCAACAGGCCACACCCACGGAGGATCAAATTTTATTACGCGCGATATACCGGAAGCGGGAACACAGTGCATCCATTTGTTATAAGCGTCCAAAAATCGTGTAAGGCCGCCCCTTGGCAAGGGGGCCGACAGCCATCAGCATCCGAAACATGAAGGCCAAAGAGAAACTAGCAAGCACAATGAAATAACTTACGAAATTCCTATGATAGAACAGCAATCAGAAAAATTGGCAGAAAGAAGAGAAAACGCAACTATAGAACACGAAAACAACCGGTCACATTTAACAATTAGAACCAAATCAGGACCTCAAAATGCAATAATTGATACGGGCAGTACGATATGGGTCTGGCCGTCCGATTCCTTGCCTCCTGGGACAAGTCTAATTCCATTTCAGACAATAGTAAAAGGAATATCGGGAAACAATATTTGTTTAAATTAAATAGCACTGATAAAATTTAAAATAGGACAAACAACGTTCACTCATTGCTTTCGAATAATTAACAGGACAATGCCCATAACTATAGGAGTTGACTTTCTCCAACGTTCACATTCCACCATAGACTTAAACAGGAATATAATTTCTTTATTTAAACATCCATGGAAGCCTCAGCTACCACCTGAAAACAATGAAAATACGCTGTCATCGTTTACAACTCAGATTATATCACAGACAAACCAAAACTGCTTATACGTGACTAAGCAGATAATACTTCCTCCACGCTCGCACACGTTCATTCAAGTAGCAGGAAAGAAAAAAATAGCTGATGCGGGATTCTTGTACATATCATTGCTTCCTGGAATACTCGAGAAACACAGGTTAAATGCTCTCGACCAGAAGATAGAAGCAGGCAAAATGACGATTTTAATTTCAAATCCTAATAGCAACAGCGTCACTATAAAGAGGAATACCCCATTGGCAGTTCTTGAAGAAGGGCACGAAATTTCTTTTAACGCCTTAGAAGAACCAATTTTTTTAGAAAAAGCGTACCAGTTTAAGACAAAAGAGGAAACTGAAGAACGCTTAAAATACATAGAAAAACTTTTCAATAAAGAGCTCTTTGACGTCAACACCAACTTAGACCAAAAGCAAAAGCAAGCAGTTTGTGAATTATTATTCAAGTATATGGGTATTTTTAAGTATTCTCCTGATGACATTGGATATTTTAGGGGGTATGTTCATAAAATTAGGATGTCTAAGTGCAGTATTTCACGACCGTTCCCCACCTATTCCATTACATATCAGGGACCAGGTAGACAAACAGATTCAAGAACTTATCAATGCAAAAATAATTAGACCCACAGACAACAATGAATTTTGTTCTCCACTTCTGGTGCTCCGGAAACATCACACACAATAATTTAGGATAGTTCTTAATCTGCAGAAGTGTAACAGCTATACCAAATATTTATGTCCCATTTCAATCTACAGAAAATGCTCTAAACTCTATAAAGGAAAAAACCTTTATAAGAACCATTGATCTTTCTAGTTCGTATTTCCAAAGTTTGCTGCGTCTTAAGAGCCGAAAATATATGACCTTCGAGCTCAATCATAACAGAAAGTCATACGAATTTTTCAGGTGCACGATGGACCATCGTACCTAAAATCAAAGCCTGTCTATCGCGACGAGGATTATTTTGGAAGGACTACCCGATAGGATTACAAGTTTTGCGGATGATATTATTAGCAGCGTTTACAGCTTTCCACAGCAGTTGCAGGATTTGGAATTACTATTTCAAAAGCTTAAAAAACACGATTTTCGTGCAACACTCAAGATGACAGACGTAGGTTACCGAGAGCTTAACGTGTTAGGACACCTCGTTAGTGGAGAATCCATTAAAATAACTCCCAAGATAGCCAAGAAAATAAGAAATTTCAAAATCCGGACAAAAGTCACAACCGGAAAAAACCGATGGCCCGGAAATTACAGCAAGATCAGCTCTACAGCATTTTATAGGATTAATGATGTCCACTATTCGAGCTCAAATATTCAGATGTTTCATTCCCGTGTCTTGACTATTTCAAATATAATTTTCTCTTTGTCTTCTCATAGCGAAAAGTAAGGCTCGGTTTTGAACACAAACTACGAGAAATATTTAACAAAACACTCTTTGAGCTCGGCGGTATCTCTTACGCTACCCAACAAGTTGTACGGGTTCGCTTTAATAAAGTGTGCCGATCCCTTATAACAAAACCACATAATTTATCTTCTCTGTAATTCTCGCGCGTTTATATCCCTATAGACTTTGTACTTGTCTTTCAGTGCAATATTTTCGACACACACACACACACAAGCAACAACAGAGAAAAAATCACAGATTTAGTGACAAGTCAGAGAGAGGGCTAAGTCGTGTTTATTAGAGTTACACTTAAAAGTTAAATTAACATTAATGAAAAATTTGTTTAACGTCCCACGCTTATGCCCTTTAAGACAAAGGAGACGGGTGATTAATAAAAGAAATATTAGTGGAAGTAAAATTGTAGTGATCATCTATCAGGAATCGAACTAATGACTGCGTGTGCACCAAAGGCGCACACGCTAGCCACTAGAGCAACGGGAAAGACTAGACTTACATCAATCAACAGCCTTTTACAAATTCTCCATGTGTTTGACAAAGTTTCGTTGTCTCCAGGTTTGTTCGCTATACCGGATTACAGATCTGACTGCTTCCAGATCACGAAATTTGTAATCAGTTTCATTTCTGCTTCGTAATACCAAATATAATACAATGTTGGCTCCGTGTAAGAACTAACTATAGTTAATAGTTTTTTTCCTGAAAACTGGGTTCAATTCCTGGCGTGAGCTCATGTGGTTCGGATCCCGCGTTAGGCTGTAGGTCTCATATAGCCTCACTGTGAATGGGACGCTAAACTCAAATCAACTACAACATGAAATTTTATTTGTATCAAACAAAACAAACGCCTATGTATAACAATAAAAATTCTATAAAAACCTTAAAAGTTTGATGTAGGAACTTTAATCAAAAAGAAATTCTAGCAAGAAAAGTAGGCTATTTTAGGCATTATTAAGTTTGACCAGTTGTTACATTTGCTAGTAAGACGTTGACATTTCTTGTTCTTTCTGAAAACATGCAAAGGAAAAATAAATTTTGACCTAATCTCCTGCAGTAATGAATCAGTTCTGTATTTAAAAAATCGGGAAAAATGCAATGGTTCAGAGCTACTGTGGATTTATCACTAGTTTAGTCAGTTTGTAACGACATTATTCTAGCCATAAAACCTTAAACGTACATTGAGTTTCTCAAGGTTTAAAGTTCTTAGTATATTTCAGATTCTGTCGAGAATCGAATTCAAGATGTATATTTCAAGGTGAAAGGTCCCTATCTACGTATTGTATGTGAGAAACTTGTGTTTCATCATATGAAGAGGAATATCTTTGCTCACTTTCAACACCTCACACTTCATTGCAGTTTATTTTAGTATAATCTATTGCTTAAATATATCACATAAGTTCATAATGTTTGTCACATTATCTTCGACTTATTCTAGTATAAGAGTGTTCATTTTTTCATATATTTATGTAATGAAACGTAACATTTTGAACTGTGCTGTCTGTTTTGTTTAGAACTAAAGATGAGGAACCAAAAAGTGATCATCGACATGGAGATATGAAAAGGAAATGGAAATAATATATTATCTTGTTTTCAAGAAGGACGAAGAAGGAGAATAAATACAATGATGGCTCTTCCTGAGGTAAAACATCCGGAGGTAAAATAGTTTCCTATTCGGATCTTTGAGTGCGAATTACTCCGGGAGGAATCATCAAAGGAGAAAATAATAACTTCTATTTCAGCATAGGAACATGGAACGTAGGAACCTTAGAACTTGCGGGTCTTTCTGCTTTAAAATTTAAAAATAGAAGTGGAAAATGTAATGTAAACATAGTTTTGAGTGGAGTACAGTGGTAAGAAAAAGGTGAGATAGTATCCGGAACGAAATTACACAATATTCTATTCGGGTGGCGTTAAAGTCGATAATGGCGTCGCTATAGCAATGAGGAATGAAATAGCAAGAAGTGTAACCAAGGTGGAGTACTGCAGTAACCGCTTGATGTTTGTAAAGCTAAGTGCAAAACCATTGGATATTGTGATAATACAAGTGTATATGCTAACAACCGACTATGGTGACAGTGAAGTAGAAGTAATAATATATGGTGAGATTAATGACATATTGCATCAAGAGCTGAGAAGTAAAGTCAGCGCCATAGTGATGGGAGACATCAACAGCATAGTGGGTGAAGGACGTGCGAGTAAGATATTGGAAACATTTGGACTAGATAGAAGAAAGGCACGGGGTCGGATCCTTATTGACTTCTTTAGGTAGCATGATATGGTGGTGACGAATATGTCGATTAAGAAACGAAATACCAGCTGTACACGTGGAAAAGTCCATAAAATCAGAAACGCTACCAAATCAATTACATAGTTGTTAAGCAACGTTTCAGGAATAGTGTATGAGGCGGCAGGACTGTGATACTGTGGGTCACAATATCCTGCTTTTCAGTGTGTCCTGTGCTTACGCTTACCCTTGCGTCACTGTCCATAATTTACCACTTTAGGAACCATATCCATATCATGGTCCAGATGTTATTTCCGGGCAATTATTACATTTTCCAGGATGATTGTACGCCCGTTCACAGAGATGGAGCTGTTGGGCGTAATTCGAAAAACATCAGGATGAAGTTGAACACCTCCTTTGGATCAACCATCACCGGAGTTGAACATAATTGAATATGTGTGATCCATTTTGGAAATACGTATCCGGCGCAGATATCCGACTGTGTCCTTTCTTACAAAACTGAGTGATGCACTGCACACTGAATAATGTACGAGTAATATTTCATTTGTTATCATTCATGACGCACCACGCATACGATCTCTATGGCTCCTCCTATCACATTAGAGTTGTTTTGAGGACAATAGAGGGTCTTACGCAGAGTCTTTCTGACACGTGATTAGTACCATACTAAAGAGTTCGACTAACATTTGTTTCCTGCAGTAGTCAGACTTTTAGTATGATGCTAATCATACGTCAAAACGACTCTGCATAAGGCGGAGATAGTATAACACCATATTAATTTGGTAAATTACAGTTTTGCAGGTATTTTTATTATTTCTATGACCATCTGTATATAAAAATGGATGTATGTATGTTCCGTCAAAACTCTGGAAGTCTTAGAGCAATTTCAACTCCAAACTTGGTACACATCCTTATTTACAATCTGAAAGAAATATTATAAGGGTAAGACACCCCTAAGATGAGAGTGGGAAGGGATAACGAAAAAATAATCGAAAAATGATCTATAATAATGTCGAGGGTCTCTGAGACGAATAAAGATATTTCCGGTGCAGTTTAAGTCCATATTCAGCAGTCTCCATTCACCATTGAGGAGGGATGAGAAGTGAAAAATGTCCACAATGACCAAGATTAGTGTCGAATTCATACTTTTCGAAATCAGGGAAACGGATGACCCGTTTAAAATAACATTTGGACATAGTACAGTACAGGCTGGGATTTTATCATATCACTTTGATTAAAGAGTGTATATTAGGGGGGTTTCAAAATCTTATGGATTTTTATCACTACACACTTTCATTGAAATGCGCATCCTTAAGGGGAAGGGATTCAAATATATTCCATAAACCTTTTCCTGTGCGAAGTACCACCCTTTTAACTAGTCCACTACAAAATTCTGCAATAATTTCGTAGAATTGATGTTAAATCGGCTATTGTCGGATTCCTGGATCAGACCGGGTCAGAAAAGCGAGACCTAGGGTGTCATTCCATACCAACCTCGCAAACCGCTCCAGAATGGGACCCCGACACGTGGTGACCCGGACAAAGTTTTGATTTTTGGCATCACTGGTATACACAGTGTAGATTTGACAATAAAAGAATTAGTGAAATCGTTTGTTTTATTTATTAGAATGAATATAATGAGTATCGTTTATTGAATGGTAGTCGCATTAAATGAAAACCGATGCGGTGTACCAGTCTTCGCAAAATTCTCAAATGGCATTTCAGAAATTCGATTTTGATCAAATTGGCAAACATTACTACTTGAGTGGAATAACAGACAGATAAATGAAGAATATCCCAATGGCTGCTTCTTAAGAAAAGAATGCCCATTAAAATGCCATGCCCTATAAACAGTGGTTAGCATATCTTTCTGTTTACTCTGAAAACCATATTTGCTCTAATTATATTCTTTTTTTTTCTTTCTTTCATCGTAACAGGTATAGTAGATCCATTTAAAAAAATACAGGAATTTTCAGAATACGCTTGAGGCACATTCTTTTTCCAGATTAGTCTTTGTATGATAAAATTTATCTCTTGTTCATATGAAATCCAGACAGACGTCTGCTTCTGTAATGCGGAAAGAACTTTTCTTTGCTGTTAGCGAAAGGAAAGGAAAAAAAGATCATTGGAGTTCGTCATTTTCCTGTCTAGTCAAAACGGAACTTGGTGTCTGGATTCGATCCTCAGCGGAGGTCTTTTTAATGCAAGATCTGCGGAACTAAGAGCAGAGCTCATTAGCTGAAGCTTCCGTTGCAAAGGCTCATGGGAGGTCGATATTTGGTTGAGTCTCAAATCAGGCGTTACATAAGAGTAGTGTTGCCATGTCTGCAGAAAATAATGAATACCGAGACAAAGAGTACTGAAATATATGTATTTTTAAAAATATTTTTTCGCGAAGCTTATTTTACTTTAAAATATTGTATTTTTCCCATACTTCAAGATTAATATATGTAATCATTACCGTTGTAAGCGTAGTTGAAGATAATTTAGGTATAGAAATATCGACTCTGTTATTATGACTATTATAAGAATCTCTTATTTCTCTCAAGATGTGAATAAATACAGTATCGTTAGTAATGGACATCAGAATTTATTCTGACAACTACTAAGCTGATTAACAGGATAAAAATTTCACAATTATATCACTGAATCGTACATATCGCGAATATATGGAGTTACCTTTTCTAATAATAGGGGACCGAAGGTTCAATGCCGCGTTCACAAAAGTTTCCATTGACTTCTGTCTTTAGCCAACTGGATCCAATTTCTACTTTGTATTCCTATTTCTGCGAGATCCATCTTACTAGTGTCCTCCCACATGCGCTTAAGTCCTCCTAGTGATCGTTTTCCATTTTACTTCCAGTTAAAACTACAAAAGCGTTGCTACTTTCTTCCATTCTGGTTACATGACCTGCCCTCCTGAGCCTTCTAGACTTGATGACCTTAACAATGTTTGATAAACGGTATAAATTAATCAGTTCCTTGTTATGAAAGTTCCTCCATTCGCTGTTTCCATTTCTCTTGGATCCGAATATTCATCTCAGGATACTATTCTCAAAAACTTTCAGTCAGCGTTCTTCTCTCAGAGTAAGCGACCATGTTTCTCAACCATACAGCACCCGGGATTGATTATTGTTTTATCTATTTTAAGCATCAAATTCCTCGACTTCTTCGCGACGACAGATTTTGAACTGAATAAAACACGAATTCCCTGCTTTCAGTCAATGGTTTACGTCTGTTAACATTGATCCTAGATATTTGAAAGTATATTTTGTCCAAAGTATTATTTGATGTTTTGACGCGTCCATAATTTGCAGTATGACGATCCAGGCGAACTTCTGTGTATCTAGTTTTCGCTGCATTTACTTCCAAACCTATCCCTGCAAGCATTTAATATTTCCTCTGCATTTCTTTCTATTGTTCTCGTGTCATCCCGTATTATATTTATATCATTAGCATATGCCATAGTGTGGTATATACTATTCAGCTCTTGGCCCTGGTTGCTGTCTTTGGTTTTCCTTATAGCGTACTCCAGAACAAAGGTGAATAATGACGACAACGCATCTAGTTGTTTTAGGTCATTCTCGACGTTAAATCTTGTGGACAAGAATTTTGCTACTCGAACTTTAACTTTGGGATTCGTTGAAACACATTAATTAATCTATGTTTTTCAGTATTCCAAATTCTGTAAGGATGTTGTACAATGTTTCCCTCCTGAGTCGTACGCATTTCTAAAAGCAATAAATAATTGATGCACCATGGTATTATATTCCCATTTCTTTTTGAGTATTTGTCGATAGTTTATCGATTTCGCCTTAATCCGCACTGATAATGTCGAATAATTTCATCTGCGTATAAGATCAATCTTGCTAATAGAATGTTCGAGAGGACTTTATATGATGTTGACAGGAAAGAATTGCCTCGATAATTATTACAATTTGTTTTGTCGCCTTTCTTGTGAATTGGAACAATGATTGATCTTTCCATCGTGTGGCAATTCCTTTTTCTCTTCCAGATAAGAAGAATGAGTTTGTGTATTTTCTTCCACAGTTTTACTCCTCCAGCTAAAATTAACTAAGCCGGAATTTCGTCTACACCTGGAAATTTGTTTCTTTAATTTCTTTCTAGTGATTTCTACATATGTTCGGTTGGGCTCTGGAATATACGATTCTGCTGTGTGCATTTTCCTTCCTCCGCCAACATTAGCTTTGGCTGTGTGTTAAGTAAATCATCAAAGAAATATTTCCATCTATTCAAGGTGATATCAGTGAGAATTGTTTCGTCGGCTTGCTTTAATATATAAGCGTGTAATTGATATTCTTTCTTAAATTCATTAATGCCCTACGTATGTATCGAATGTATTTGTTTTTACTATTTTATTCAAGTTCATTAATTTTAGCTTTCAAAAAATCGCTTTTTTTTTGTTCTAAAGTTTCCCGCCTGATGAGAAAATGAAATGAAATCTTTGAGTTTTACGTCTCACGTTATGCCGGTTAGGCTAAAGGAGACGGTGATGATGAATAATGAATGAAATGGTGGAGTGAAGAAAGTGGGAGTAAACGGGATAACCTCGAGGAAACCCACGCACACGGTGTTTGTCCACCACAAAGTTCACTTGACGGGGGCTGGGATCGAACCCGGGACCCCAAGCACCAGAGGTAAACGCTCTACTACTGAGCCACCGCAGCCCGCTCCCGCCTGATGTTAACGAAATTTTGTGAATATTGTTCTGATTTTGTAGCGATCCCAGTTTTGGCTGTTTTCTCTTCTCTGCTAGTTTAGTGCATTCCTGTTCGATCCATGGTTTGTTCCTATGTATTTACACGTGCACCAAATTTTCTTTTGCTGAAATTTTAATGCTATTCTTAATTTCAACCCAAATATCCCTTTAACACTAGTGCGCTCCAAACTTCTAAAACCGAGAATGTATTCGACACTTAAATCTGATATTCTCCTCTACCTGACTCTTCTATAAATTCTTTAAATTAAACCTCTCCGTTTTCATATGTTGAATATTTCCTTTATTCAACGATAATCGCTCTTATTATCCCTGTTACCAGGTAGTGATCAGTGTCACAGTCAGCTCCTCTGAATGAGTGGATATCAATTATGCTAGACTGTCTTCTCCTATCTATTAAAACATGATCAATTTGATTATGTGTTGTTTTTTCCATCTGATGAGGTCCAAGTATGTTTATGAACGTAGCGATGTGGAAACTTTGTACTCTTTACGATAATGTTTTTGGATGCTGCTAAGTTCACGAGTCTAAAACCGTTGTCATTAACTCTTTGTATGTAGTCTTTCGGTTTGAAAATATTATCTCGACCTACCTTCGTATTGAAATTTCCTAATAGAATGTTTATATGGTATCTCGGGAATTGGACAACTACGAGTTGTACTTCTTGGTAAAAGCTGTCCTTTATTTCGTCATCCTTATCTTCTGTTGGAGCACGCACATTTAGAGCAATAATATCACACCACTGACCCTGAAGAGTAATAAAAGAAAGTCGATCATTAACAAATTCAACCTCTTTAATTGCTGGTATTATTCGTTTGTCAATGAAAAACCATGTTCCTAATTGATGATTTCTACCGTATTTCCCTACTCTTAAAAGAACGTAAAATTTCCGGACTTTATTGCTCCTTTTCCTTCCTATCTAATTTGTTGAACTCCTACCAAGTCCATTCTAAATTTCTCTAGGGTTTTTTAACATGACTGCCCTATAAAACTTCTTATCTTCTATGTCTCAAATTTCATATCCATTTTACTTTGCTGAGGCCGTGCCTTGTCCGAGTCTTCTGGAGTGTTTGTGAACAAGTGCCTTTTTTTACAGGATGAAGTTGTTCGCCTCACGCCAAATCCCCAAGCTGGAGGACCATTCCTTGTCGTTTGTTTGCGACTGCTTATTCAATATATTCGTAGCTAACATCTATATCTAGAAGCTTTCTCCTCGATCGGCAACCTGTGGA
The DNA here is from genome assembly GCF_964235325.1 of Thermobia domestica. NCBI lineage: Eukaryota > Metazoa > Arthropoda > Insecta > Zygentoma > Lepismatidae > Thermobia > Thermobia domestica. The sequence goes on along the minus strand of NC_137455.1, from coordinate 171,209,663 downwards.
CACGCCATGCCGTGGTGGCAGGAACCCACATTACACGAAATAATAACTATGTATTCATTATTGGAACGAAGCGATCGATCTTTATTGATTATTCTTAGAACTTTTTAGTGCATCATTTGTTTTCGTGAATGAACACAACATGCAAATAGTTGTATTTGTTATATCAGCGCAAAGAATAATGACTTTGAAAAATTGTGTTCGCAGGAAAACCAAAAAGCGCTTCGCCCTATTTCTAAAGCTGAAAATTCTATTTTCTATTGTTTACAATGAGAACACGCGCGCCAAATGCTTTTCCAAGGTTAAGTTAATGAGCATCCCGCTTTTCGGTGATTATTCCTTAATGGTATGTCCAATCGGGACATGCAATCTCTTACGACACTCAGCGCTCGCTTTCAAATCACCATGTCAGATTTGTTAAGAAGTATTCAGGCATCATAGAGGCCATGTGGAGTCATAGAGACCATGAATGATAGCAAGTGGAATATCACAATTTTACATGCAGTGCATTGCCAAGTTCCTTGTGATAGGTTGCAGTCAGAAACCTTCGCCGGATTCATGTCTCCAAAACGGGTCAAATATGTTCGATTATTTTCAAGTCCGCAGAGGTGTTCAACTTTATCCCATTGTTCCTCAAAATACGCAATAATAGTTGCAGCACACCATATTATCGCCCTGAAATATATCTTTGCCCGGACACAAAATCTGGACCATATGATTGACATGGTCCCCTAAATTGGTGAATTAATCACGGGCAGTGATTTTACCGGATCAGCACGGAGTTCACGGAAAACTAAGGTATTGCAATCCACAACATTACAGAGCTTCTGCCACTGCAATGTTCTACGATGGGGCGGAGATACAGCAGATCATACATTTCTTTGGGCGTCCGCTTGAGTTTTTAAATAAGGTTTACGAATACTCATTCTACCATTCACACATTTCCAGTCATCAATGGCCCATGTTGCATGTTCATTGCACTATTTGCGTCATGTTAAAGAGCTATGATTCCATATCAGTAAATTCACCCGTGCAACCCGACCCTATATGTCCATATTATGTAACTCGTGACGTACTGTGATTGTTGGTACAGTCTGTGGGAGGTGCTGCTTGATTTCTTCCCTAATTTACAATGCAGTATCAGGGCATTTCTGAATGACAATCTGCTTTAATGCTCGACGTGACCTGTCTTAATGGTTTCCCTCCGACCACTACTCCTCTTCACTGAAGTAGCTTTGGCGAAGTTTTGTCATCACCTTGGATACCCAGGCTTCCAAATCTTTTCACTAAATAGGGTTAAAATCTGTCAAGAAGTTAAGAGTGAATCCCCAATGAAACATAGCGCATATTTCCTTTAAAGTTTTCAATACAATTAAAGTCAGTTAATTACAATAGATTTACTTTAATAAATAATGTTTCACGATAACATTCATAAACAAGTATTCGGGTTTTGTAGAATGTAGGATACGTGTATCTGACTTGTGAGATTTTTCAGTCATTCCCCAATGCTTGGGTATAGAATCAGTCGAGAATGTTGGAATAAATTTCCTCTCTCGCTGCAACTTGAAAATGTTTTACTATAGTTTTTTGTAAAAATAATTAGATTTTCTTAGTATATGTCAACAGGAAGTGGACGCCTCATGGGTTTAGACTTTGATGAGAGATCGATGACGCAAAGAATGGTTCTGTACCTCTTGAACCAGAACTTGATCTTGGGCTGCTGATGTCAGCTGAGGTTTTGTAGTCCATTCTCTATCTCCTCCGCGTGATATCTAGTCGCTTCCTTAAGTTCTAGGTTTTCAGCCAAAATCATTAATAATGTGGGACAACTTCTTACTATTAGCAACACGATCAATAATATCGTATTTTTGAGCAGCAGTCAAATCTAAAGTATCGAAGATGACCAGACATCTCGTTTTAGCTGTCTTCCTGTTTTATTATTATCAAACGGGGCGCCTAAATGTCCCGTTTTAAACACAAATGAACACAGTACTTCCCGTTATTATTATTTAAAGTGTATACAGCTATTTTTCGTAATAATAGTCAGTGGGAATTTTTATGTATGTAGCTCTACCCTCTGGTCTAATGACTAGCGCTTGTAAGTTTGGTGCACGTGGTTACGGATTCACTTCCCAGGGACAACACAAAAAGTTACTTTTACAATCATTCACTTTCATTATCCATCCGTCTCATGTAGTCTAAAGGGCATCACCATGTAATGTTAAACTTAAGGTCACATTTCATTTCATTTTAGGCCATATCTGGAATTGATGAATGCTCTCGAGTGCTTGAAACTTTTTAATGCGTAACTTATGCATTTTGTAACTCAAAAACTTGCTGGCGCCCAATGCAATCTGAGAATCAGGGGTTGATGATCCACCTTTCCCCCCTTCACATGCGTCCCGTTTTTGCATGTTAAAATTGTGGTCACTTTAAAGGAGCCTCTAAGTTTATCATATTTGCTGACACCAATTAAACCACAGACGAAATGCCTCACTGAATAAATGAGTGTGAGGGCGTGTATTAAAGATCCGAGTAAGATTCCGTATTAATTTGTTTATTGAATCATATTTCGTTGTCGGTGCTGTTTTATTTTCGTAAAGAAACATGTTACTGTTCACATATACGAATATAATTATGTTTTCCTGTTTTAAAAGAAATATGACAAGCGTGGATTTTTTCAAACGTAGTAGCAAACAACAAATTATTCAGTCAATCACTACTGAACGCTATAGGGCGAGAAAGCAAACCAATATTATCTCAGGCGTTCTTTGAAATACCTGTCTTATTCTGTCTTGACCGTGAATTGAAGATACTCTTTTTAACAACATTTTTATCAGTGAAATACTGGTCTGTATGTGAACATATAAAGACAAGAGGAAACAAAACTATTAGTATATTCTATTCTTATTATTAGATATGTCAGTATGTTGAAAAAAGAAATCGGGCCTTATGCAAAATCGTTTTGACGTATGATTAGGTAAAGGCCTGGCTGCTGCTGGAATCATACGTTAGTCGAACTCTTTAGTATGGCACTAACCACGCGTCAAACGACTCTGCATATGGCCCAGCATGTCTACTATTTAAAACAGAATATGATTAATAAACTAGTGATGTTTTCACATTGAGCAGCACGGCTCGGATCGGGTCCCATTGACCCAGTATGTCTCAGCTCGGATATAAACATTACCTTTCGCATGGGTTTTTCACTTCAAGAAATATCCACCAGGTAGCAGAGAGATCTGTACTTTCCTCTCTCGTCCTCGACTGTGGGTTTCAGGTACCTTCATTGAATCCAAAAGTTATTGCGAATTAGAGAGACCAACGGAACTTGTTGGGATTGTTCACCCAAACTTCTGCGAATAGGTGTTGTCTGGCAACGGAGTGATGCAGGTTTTAGTGCGGGAAATGGCTATAGAAGCAATGTTTTCGAAAGAAAAAGAAAAAAAACTAGTAAATAAATTGTGAATACACTTCTAGAAAGGAAGGGAATTATGAAAAAGATTTTATGTTTTATTGTCTGTATGATCAAAATATTTGAGTCTAAATTCAACATTGTTCATATTGCTGAAGACAGATCACCTCTAGTTGGTTATCAAACCCATGAGTACGCATATGTAATACACTATTCGACATGTTAAAATTCAAGTTTTTTAAAAACTATTTTCTCATTTTATATTATATATGTTAATTATTCAGACATATTATAGTGGAAGCCAATAGAAGTGAAGTGGTCAGTGGCGTCTTCATGGTTCTCTAGAACAACTTAAGTCTCACGAACAGAATATGTTTCTTAAACAGCAGGAAAATAACGTTTATTCAGATACCGAATAACAGTATAACAGAAACTTGAAATTATAGCGCAGGTTTACAATAAATCATCATGAAAAATTCTAATTTTACGATTAAAGTGGCTGAATGGATATGAAGGAGGACTGTATTAGATACTCATTTCCACCAGCGGAGTATTGGTGCACAATATAAGAAAGCTGTATTTTATGTTTACAAGAGTAGAGTTTTAGCGTAAAATTATAAATGTGCGAAGGTATATACCTGTTGATAATTCTGAGTACTTACAGAAATGTTTATAGCAAACAGTTTGGTTGTCACGAGAGTCATATATGTTGAAACCCTGCGGAAACAACATTAAGATAGTAGTAAATATAACACACAAGCATGATCGGCCTGCTTGGTGCGTTTAATAGCCACCTAACACAGGTTGGTGCGTATGCATTTGCGTGAAAAATCGTTTTTGTGTATATCCAACGTTATTTCTGGCTTGCTCCCTGCGGACGCACTTCAGCGCGGTTCATCAGCTTTACCCTTCCCTCACGCGGGATATAGTTTAGTGACCACGTAACCCAGGTTAGTGCTTGTTTTTATCAAGAATAATCGGTTTTAGATATGCTTAACGTCACTTTACGCTTACTTCCCACTTTCGCAAAGGTTCATCTCTACACCCTGTCCTGAGGCGAAATAGGTGCAGTTCTTACTTCTGTTAACCACCTGGCACATGTTGATGTGTTTTCTTTTGTTTTTTCCGTTTCGTTTTTCTTTTACAGGAATAATCGTTTATATAGCACATCAGTTTGCATGCAAATTATCAATCTGTCGCAGTTTGTGTAATGCACGAAAATTCGAGTGTGAAATGTCATAGAGAATCATTTCAAGAAAGAAAATCTCAGTAAGATATGCGTGTTTTTGGTGTAAACAATTACTTTAATAGCATACCAGTTTACAGATATATTACAAATCCGTAGGCAATTATTTGGGCGTCAAGTTCTTGCACCTTAAGTTCTTTGACTGGCACAAACTGTCTCGTCCCTTTCATTCAACTTCGTGTTGGGAAAGCAATTTCCAACAGTGCAATAGAAACAAACGACTGATTTCGAATGGTGCCGCTTGTATTGTCTGCGGCAGGCATGTCAAACTCGCGGCTTTTTTTTTTTACTCATTTTTGCGCTTCCCTCGATTCACATGGAGAAAAAGACAAGAAATATATAATTTACTTATTTACAAAATTGTTATATTGAAAAGTGATTAACATCGAAAATTTTACGAAACGTTTTTCATAAACCACTTTTTAAAAAAATAATCAACTTCATGATTTCGTACGGCTTAAACCAATGACAATTTTTCTATATTCTTGGAAGATTTGGAAGTATATATATATATCGTCTTCCCTATTGTACAAATGTGCACTGGTCGATGGTTCTAGATAGTATCTCTAGCTTGAGAGACAAAATTCGCTACTTTCTAGAAATTAAAGAATAAAACAGCAGGTTACTGATAGATCCGTTGTGGTTACAAGATCTTTCCTTTGTGGTTGATATTAGGAAATGTTTTTCAGATTTGAATTTGAAACTGCAAGGAGAAATATATTACGAACATGAATGATCAGTTTAAAACATTCGACCCGAAGTTACTGCTCTGGGAAAAACAGCTAGAAAACGAAGACGACACATTTTCGAACTTTTGCACTAAATTCGAAGAAACGCTCCATAATATCAGATCTATCGAAAATTAGTTCTTCCTATTCTCTGCGTTCTTTTCAACCGATGTTGAGTAAATGCCAAACCATTTACAAATGGAATTAGTATAAATTCATTACGACTCAGCTCTAAAACAAACGTTTAATGAAGTGAGTATCCCCGAATTGTACAAATACTTGCTCTCGCGGTTCCCAGAAACTTGCAAGTTTGAATCGTACGTGATTTCCATGTTCGGTTGTACGCATCAGTATGAACAACTTTTGTCACTTACGAAAAGTAACACGTCCCTAGCGAGCTGTAGATTAAGAGACATTCGTCTGGTCTCAGTTCTAAAAATTGCTAATGCGAGCAGAATATCTCCGAACACCCAAAAATTGGTCTTAGAAAGATGTCAGATGTCGGAAAGTAAACAATAGGTGTCCATCGACTACCTGAATTTCCTTGTATTTTTTCTATTTTTTAAAAAAGAACTTGAGTTTTAGGTAAGATTTTATATACGTATTTACTTACTTTTTAAAAACATTTTCTGGCGATTCGCATTGTACAGTAATGGCTATTTGGCCCACTTAAGGTATTGAGTTTGACAAGCCTGATCTACGGGAAGGCGGCTTCTCGTACTGCGTAATAGATATGTGTACAAAATAGATCGCCGTGTCATTAATGCATATGTGGAAGTAATGGACAGAAGAGAACCCTGGCACTTCTTAATACAACCACACTGCGGAATGACAGTATCTTGTCCGGATGACCGTATCAAAGTCAGAGATGTATTCATTACTGTATGATAATGTAACGAATCTATACTATTGATTTCGTTGCACTCACACATGTTCATTAGTAGTGCTATTTTCACAAACAACAGTGTACATAAGGAATGCTTCGTTAAAACAAGGAAATCAGTTTCAGTTACATGACAACGTCCTGCAGCATTTCCAGATGAATATCAGCCGTGAAATTATAAATTAATATACACCGACGATTTATGTATCCCAGAGATTGCACCGAACCATTCCGCCCTGTTTACTACAAGGTAACCGTAAGACAGTTCTTACCGTTTTTGACGTCTCATTTGAAGCGCTTATAGAGAGAAAACGAAATGACTTAAGCGCAGGAAAAGCGATGGAGGCTATTGTAACTATTGATCCACGTCAATACAAACACGTTGCGTACACACAGCAGTCAAGTTTTCCACTGTTGAAGAGAAATGGAAGTATCGAAGCAGCTCATTCGTTATTGTTTGCTCTATGAGTTTCAGTGTTAATAGCGGCACGAAGTCGTGAAATACGCCAGTCATTTGGGAGGATGTCATGAACGAACGCATCGCCAGACATGGTTCCAGAAGTTCAGATCGGGAGATGTGAGCTTTGTGTTCAACCCCACAATGGGGGATCACAGGTGTTGGATGACGAGGCCCTGAAGGCAACCATAGTTGAAGACAGCAGTCAAACGTGTGGTGAACTTACCGAGCGTCTCCAAGTTTCTGGGGAAACAATCAGACTTCGCCTGCGCCGCATAAGGAAGGTATATAAGTTGAGCAAGTGGATATCCTATACATTGTCGGGAGCTAAGAAGGAACAACGAGTGACAGCCTGTTTGTTACTGCTGTATCGGCACTGTAACTCATCCATATTTTGTCGAGCATGACACTCCTAAGCGTACCAGACTTTGGTTTGTTACCACGTTTCAGTAGTAAGAGCCAGCGTTGGTGAACCACTAAGACCTGCAAAAGGCGCTTAATGCTAATGGGGATCAGTTCGAGACCTAACGCTGTAATGCGCTGTATGTCGATTTGTTTCTGACGATCTCGAACAGCAAGAAGCTTTCAAGTTACCCTGTTTCATTGAATCAATGTAAGTTGCTCCCATTTCCGTAACATGTGTTATTTCACTGAACGTGTAAAAGAAAATAGCCTGGGGAGTGAAAACTTAATAGCTGCATCACACAATGATTTGGTTCATTATTTACATATAATTCAGGTCATCTTTGCCAAACACAACATTCACTCAGTTTGACAGGTTCGCTACTTCGAAGCATTACTTCTAATTTTTTGGCGCTTTCTGGACTGAAACTTTCCCAGAAAGAAACACAATTTGAACAACCTTGGGAAGACATTATGTGGAACTTAGCAATCTAAATGTAGTGCTGGAACTATTTGTGCATTCTGGAGGCTACTAAGATTTCAGGTAAGTAATTCTTTTCACTCGACCAAAAATTGGGTACGTTTTGAAACGTAAACATATCCTAAGTTTAATCACTGTATTTTTTCTTCAGCATTCATCTAAAATGCATAATATTTGCGTAACTATAGAGGGGTCAGCAAGAGAAGGTCTCTGACAGTAGGCAGAGGCGTTGCCACTACTTACGTATCAAAGCTTTAGTCGGTGCATCTATAATGGTACGAGTAATTAATTAATGGTGTAAGACAGAGTGACCGTGGTTGGTAATACTATCACCAAAGAAGGAGCTGCATTTTCCCTCCGCATGTGGTAAGAAACTTCAGAGACCATCTCGTGTTGCCCCTGCTATAACAGTGTTATAAAATACTAAGATGAATGAGATCGTTATAATCAGTGATAACAAACGTTGGGTCAGTTCCCTTATTGAAACCGTAAATATTATCTTAATTATAATAATCAAGAGTGGAATAGTAGTGGGTAAGAAGAATATAGAGTTAAAGGTAACGAAAAACACATCTAAAAGTGCATATCAAATAAAACTAATATTACTAATAGTTTATTTGTGTACTCAATTGAGTGTAGTTTTACTTGAGATCACGTAAGGTTTCTAGTATAAGAATAAACCATCTATCACTAAAACATCCATAAGTGATACATATTTCATATGTAAAATAAACGACCTACGTTTTAAACGTATGTGCATGAAATTTGAGCAACACTCATGATAAATGCTCATTGACGAACAAGTATCTTCGTGTAAAATGTCTTAAAATACACCGCAATTCTCATAGTTACCAAAATAACGAAAACGCTGTAACAAAATGCAACTTTTGAATAATACGGCGTTGAACCACCTTTAGCCTATAGTACAATTTTTGAACATATAATCAGTGAAACGCTTTCAGAATAGCAGGGAACTATTCTTCATGTAGTGCTGTATACAGTTACTTTCGCGATGTTGATACAGGAGAAAGTACGAGCCGACTGACCATAGGTGTTCAATAACGTGCTCTACTAAGTCGGTGGATTGAGTGGTTGAAGGGAGGTGTTGAAGTTCATCTTGATGTTCTTCAAAGTACGTCTAAAGAGGTTTAATTATATGTGTTGATGAATTGTCATCTTGGGAGCATGTGTCATTAATACGGAATAAAATCTGTACCATAGGACTACTCAACTAAGATGTCCAACTTTTTGAGGATACTAATAGAAACAAGCCGGGACTCTGAAGGTCCCGGCATGCAAAGCTATGGAACACAACCGCTGTTGTCGAGTCAAACCTGATCCTGGCCAAACACAGCCACCAGAGCGATGTTTAGTTCTTAGGCGATGGGCTACTTGCCCACCGAAGTTCGTTCAGATCCGACCAGCAGTAATGCTAATCTGAAACATTAGAACATCCCATCCCGAGAGATTCACGTTTTGCTCTTGAATTTCCCACGTTATACTAATTACAAAATTAAAAAATAAAAATATGAAAAATAAAATTATTGTATGTCACAATATATGAGTAAATACTACCCGCAAATTTCGATCATCTATGTTTATCAAGTAATTGATGAATAACTTGTTTTTGTAATTGAAACAGAGTTCAAAATGTTGGAGAAAACAAGTAGGCCTACATTTTGTCATCAGGATTTAATATTTACATAATTCCTTTGTGCCACCACACTGTAATAAACGTAAGGATACCAGAACTTTATTCTCCAGTTGTTTTATGCAGAAATTTTTCAAAGTTGATTGTTTCTCATTTTATTTTTACTTTTTTGCGTTAATTATTCTCTTTGTATTTAAAAAGTACTGGAGCGTAATTTTCATTTCTTGGATTTTTTTCTTTTCTTTCTTTTTTGGTAATCAGAAGTTAATTCCGCATTAGCATGCATTTCAAATAACAAAATTAGACAATTAATACTGATTTCAAGATTATTAAGGAGCCGTTGATCTACTTTCCTCCCATAGGGTTGTCGATGTAGAATCCCACATTTGCTGTAACTTACGATAAAAAATTCCCTTTATTTCTTTTTGAATAAGAATTGTAAAAAAAAAAATCCCACATAATGGGATTTATCCCAGGAGTTGGCATCATTGCTGGCCAGTAGTTATCGAGAAATAAAGTACCACTCACAAGGCAAGCCGAGACTGTCCCTGGCCAAGTTCGGCCACCAAATTCAGCTAGTTTTCCCCTTATACCATGGGCGATTTGCCGATGAAATTTGGTTCAGATCTGTCCGTAGTTACTGAGAAAAAAAGTACCACATTCAAGGTGAACTGAATTAAGCCGATACTCTTCCTGGCCGAGCCTAATCACCAAAAATAGTGTTCTTCATTCTTAGATAATGGGCTACTTACCTACCGAATTTCGTTCACATCCGGCAAATAGTTATCAAGAAATGAAATACCATACACAAAGCGAGTGAAATCGAACCGAGTCCGGCCACTGTTTTTGTAATTATTATTATTTCTTTGGCCATGGGCTGTTTGCCCGCCAAATTTGATTCGGATCCAAACAGAAGTTATCGAGAAATAAAGTACCACACAATAATACATACATACACCTGAAGTGAAATTATGCTTACATGGGAAGCTAATAATGAACTGTCATGAAATTATGGTCCATATTGGCAGAGAGCTGTCGGCATGTTTATCGGTAAGAGGTAGATAGTCCGAAACATTCGCCTGTTCGGGTGTCCGACATAAGTAAAACTGGCCTGTTACTAAAATCAAGAAGAAAGATAACGGATCAGACATTATTTTTTTCTAATCATCGACAGTCTGTGTTATACAGTATGTTCTCGGCACCGTCCTTTCTCCCTACCAAGCTGGTGGCAGTGATCAGAAGTTTCGAAATTGTAACACAACTGCGGATATTGAGATTATGCAATTTTCGTCGGATTCTGATTGTAGAAGCAGGTTGTCCCAGTTGCTGGTTGAGTACTGCAATCAGTTCTGTCTCATTAGCTGTAAGTTTGTTTGTGACAGCCTCATCAATATTCGGCGTTTCCTCTCATCTAGACATCTCCTCTCTATCCACTTTTACTGTTATCTGATGATGTCTTACCACCTTCATAACCTTCGACGATCTAGTTAATACCTATATTGCGGTAATAACTGTTGGATACACTTGCTCCAACTGACCGCTTATCCACAATTTGCTGTCTGAAAATCAGAGTTGTCTTCCATTTTGCGCAACCGTCTGGGCTATTGCACACACGAATCCGTATTACATTACCCAACACAGCACAAATACAAGACAGTAATGATCCATGGTACTAACTGAATGTTGCACTAAACTTGTTTCTATTATTTTGGCAATTATCTATATGTAGCTATAAAGAGCTTATTTATTCCTATCTAGTTTAGTACCTCTTACTTTTCTGTTTGTTAAATAATTAGTGATAGAAATGACTCGTAAAATATAAATACTTAAATATTTCAGCAAGTAACTAAATGTAGAAACTAATTGTAATCTTTAGCAACAGTGTAAGTTTTTTTTTTTTTTTTTAAGAAAAGAACAGAAAATTTTGGAATTTAGATTACTTCGTTCAAGGAGTCGTCTGTATTCTGTAATAATTATTTCCATTTTGAGTTAAAAGGAAATGGTATCAAGCAGTTTTATTACTGAATTATTTCCATTTCAGCTAAAAGAAGATAAGAATATCAAGCAATAACTGAACTTTCCTATAAAAGAAAAAACATCCCATTGCTTTGCTTTTATGTGTCTGGATTTTTTAGTATTGATTTCGCGAATTGATCTAGGTTGTGTGTGATTTCTTTAAGCAAATGGCCTGTTTTATCTTTTCGTCAGATCTTAAGTGGTTTTGTCTGTATTAATTTGAAATAAGATTATCTACTTAATGATATTAAATGGAGTAATATAGTGCACAATATTTTGAAAGCTTAGAAACTGATATTTAGAGAAGTGGGAAGAAATTTCAATGTATCCAGAATACAAAACACACACACTTCGTCCAAATGTTATTGAGGTTGTGTTGTGTGACACCCAGAAATGAGATAGTTATTTAAATGAGTGTCCAAGTAAAATAGGGGGAAAACTTCAAAAAATCTAAATTAATTTGGAAAAGTAGTGTAAGCAGAGTTGTATTGTATTAGCATAAATGCGAGTTAGACGTTTTAAGGAAACCGTGGAACCTTTTCATTTCTCTGCCTGATGTCTTCCTAAGCTGATGTTTTAATATTTTCTTCACTATGTTGTGTCATATTTTAGACTAAGTAACGTACATTGTTGTAGATAATGTAGAGTCGCAATAAATCAATGTTAATACTGATGACTAATGAGAAAGAACTCAAACATCCATTGGTACAATATGTATGAATTAAGAATGAGGACTTAGAAATTGGTGAGAATTTCTTGACTGACAGGGAGTGGAAAAAGTTATTCTTGGTGACATTACATGGATATATATTTCGAGTTTGGAACCCCAAAATCATATGCTACCTTGAAAACATTGTTTCTCCAATTCCCACTAAATTCTATGATTTGGTGTAACACCAAAAATCTGAGTCGTAGGTATTAACTAAACAAGATTACTGCATAACAGTGAACAAAAATATATGTCAAATACATACCAATATTGCAAACAAAGTGTTATTTGAGGAGATTAATTCCTATATCTTTGAACCATATATTGCAAAATATAGATTGATTCCTACATCTATGAAACGTAGCTTCTAAAGTACTCAAAAAATAATAATAGTTTCTGACGCAAATAGTTCCAAACAGGACTGTCTTAACCTCAAGTACAAAATACGTACACTGACTCAATAGTGTTGTAATAATTTAAAATCTTTTGTAGAGAATATTCCAAACGGAATAGTTTCAAACTAACACAATTCGTATATAAAAAATGTTTCAAGCATACAAGCCATAGAATATAACAGTAAATTAAATAAAATATTCCTGAATCAAGAGAGGAACAGAAAGTGCCATGAAAATTACTAAAATAAATTTTGGATTAGGAGGGTAGATAAACAGGCCCTCGGGTTTTCGGTTAAAATTTAACCACATCTGTTCTTGATGTCCCAAATAGTGTTTCCACAAAATTTCAGACCGCAGAAACTTCAAAAAGTTTCCTAAATTTTGATAGAATTTACCATATATAGGCAGGGTAGATAAACGGGCCCTCGGATTTTCGGTTCAAATTTAACTACAATCTGTTTCTGTTCAATGTAGAATGTTCTATCGCCAGATTTACAAAACTTATTAGGTTTTGAAACTTGACATTTTGTATAAATCTTCTTGCTCCACAAGGGCACAAGCTTCAGATAAGACAATATTTTGCAAAATGCATGCCCTAAGGAGGAACGGAATGGAAGGCCTTGAATGAATTTTGCCGTTCTCCAGATCTAAAAAAAAAAAAAAAAAAACTACTAAGCATAGAACCTTTACGTTTTGGTACAAATCTTCTCCTTGTACCATAAGAACGTATGTTGCAAAATGCTCCTCGTAAGGAAGTGTTTAAGTTTGGATAATTCTTGAGCGTTGGCTTGATCTCAGGACCCACGACGTTTTGGCGGCGAGGATTTGGCCACGCAATGTTTTGGGTGGCGAGATTTTGGGCAGCGAGATTTTGGCCACGCGAGATTTTGGGCGGTGAGATTTTGTCCCGCGAGGTTTTGGCCACGCGAGATTTTGGGCGGCGAGGTTTTGGCCGGCGAGGTTTCGGCCGCGAGATTTTGTCCGTATCCCCCCAAATAGTGTTTGCAGAAACTTTCAGACCGCGGAAACGTCAAAAAGTTGCCCAAAATTTCGATAGTATTTACTATATATAGACAGAGTAGATAAACGGGTCCTCGGATTTTAGGTTCAAATTTGATCACACTCTGTTCTTGAAATCCCAAATAGTGTTTCCCGAGAATTTCAGACCGCGGAAGTTTAAAAAGTGCCCAAAATTATGATAGAACTTACCATAGGGCATGATCGATAAACGGGCCCGCAGACTTTCGGTTCAAATTTGATCACAATCTGTTCCTGAGGTCCCAAATAGTGTTTTCAGAAAATTTCAGACCGCAGAAACTTCAAAAAGTTGCACAAAACTTCGATAGTATTTACCATATATAGGCAGGGTAGACAAACGGGCCCTCGGAGTTTCGGTTCAAATTTGATTACAATCTGTTCTTGAGGTCCCAAATAGTGTTTCCACAAACTTTCAGAGCGCGGAAATGTCAAAAAGTAGCCCAAAATTTCGATAGTATTTACTATATATAGACAGGGTAGATAAACGGGCCTTCGGATTATCGGTTCAAATTTGTTCAGGATCTGTTCTTGAGGTCCCAAATAGTGTTTCCACAAAATGGCAGACCGCGAAAACGTCAAAAAGTTGCCCAAAATTTCGATAGTATTTACCATATATAGGCAGGATAGATAAACGGGCCCTCAGATTTTCGGTTTGAATTTGATCAGAATATATTATTGAGGTCCCAAATAGGGTTTGGGTACAAAACCTCGCAGCCAGAACCTCGCGGCGACAACCTCGCGGACCAAAACCTCGCCTCCCAAAATCTCGCCGGGCCGAAACCTCGCCTGGCCAAAACCTCGCCGCCCAAAACCTCGCGGGCCAAAATCTCGCCAGGCCAAAACCCCGCCTGAACCCCGCCTGGCCAAAATCTCGCGGGGCCAAAATCCCGCCTGGCCAAAACCTCGCCACCCAAAACCTCGCCTTGTAAAAACCTCGCGCCCCAAAATATCGCCATACCCAAAATCTCGCCTGAGGAAAACCTCATTGTAATGATGTCGCGACACAGAATCTCGCCTGCTCTAAATTAAGCGAGACGTAGTGTCACCTGGGAAGAAATGTCGTCAGTATAAAACCTCTTCACGACGATTTCTTCAATGTAGAATGTTCTATCGCCAGATTTACAAAACTTATTAGGTTTTGAAACTTGACATTTTGTATAAATCTTCTTGCTCCACAAGGGCACAAGCTTCAGATAAGACAATATTTTGCGAAATGCATGCCCTAAGGAGGAATGGAATGGAAGGCCTTGAATGAATTTTGCCGTTCTCCAGATCTAAAAAAAAAAAAAACTACTAAGCATAGAACCTTTACGTTTTGGTACAAATCTTCTTCTTGTACCATAAGAACGTATGTTGCAAAATGCTCCTCGTAAGGAAGTGTTTAAGTTTGAATAATTCTTGAGCGTTGGCTTGATCTCAGGACCCACGAGGTTTTGGCGGCGAGGATTTGGCCACGCAATGTTTTGGGTGGCGAGGTTTTGGCCCGGCGAGATTTTGGGCAGCGAGATTTTGGCCACGCGAGGTTTTGGGCGGCGAGATTTTGTCCCACGAGGTTTTGGCCACGCGAGATTTTGGGCGGCGAGGTTTCGGCCGCGAGATTTTGTCCGTATCCCCCCAAATAGTGTTTGCAGAAACTTTCAGACCGCGGAAACGTCAAAAAGTTGCCCAAAATTTCGATAGTATTTACTATATATAGACAGAGTAGATAAACGGGCCCTCGGATTTTAGGTTCAAATTTGATCACACTCTGTTCTTGAAATCCCAAATAGTGTTTCCCGAGAATTTCAGACCGCGGAAGTTTAAAAAGTGCCCAAAATTATGATAGAACATACCATAGGGCATGATCGATAAACGGGCCCGCAGACTTTCGGTTCAAATTTGATCACAATCTGTTCCTGAGGTCCCGAATAGTCCAGAAAATTTTAGACCGCAGAAACTTCAAAAAGATGCCAAAAATTACAATATAACGTGGCGTTTATTACTACTTATGGGCAGGGTAGATAAAAAAAAGCCCGCGGTTTTCTGTTTAAATTTGATTACAACGTGTTCCGGAGGTCCCAAATAGTGTTTCCAGTAAATTTGAGAACGCGAAATCTTCAAAAAGGTGCCAAAAATTACGAATTTAGCATCTATTACTACCTATGGGCAAGGTAGATAAAAGGGCTCTGGATTTTCGGTTCAAATTTGATCACAATCTATTCCTGAGGTGTTTCTAGAAAATTTTAGATCACAATGTGCTGTTTAATAGTGTCTTTTGGGGAAAATCAGATCATTAAAGCTTAAAGAAAGAAACGAAAGAAAGAGAAATTTTGGTTATAATCTATTTTAGGTATTCCTAGGAATGACAGCAGGATTTTTTCCATGGGGGATAAAAGATTGATACACTTTGAAGCATGTATGCACATAATACAACTATAAAATAACTGTTATTTACGTACGTATCATTATTAACTACAGTAAACTATAGAACTCTATAAATATATTAAGAACATATGAGTAAGTATGTATCTCTTGATATGTACTTCCAAGAACTGGACACTAGGGATGGCCACAAAGTTTCGGTTCCGGCAGAACCGGTTCCACGAGGAACCGAAACTTTGTGGCCATCCCTGAGGAACCGGTTCTCGGAGATCCGGTTTTCAGAAGCGGTTCCGGACCTGGATCCGAAAACCCGGTTCCAGACCTGGATCCGAAAACCCGGTTCCAGAACCGGATCTTAGCAACCGGTTCCAGACATGGATCCGAAAAACCGGTTCCGGAACCGGATCTTCTAGAACCGGATCCGTTCAGACCCAAAAACCGGTTCCACCAGGAACCGGTTCTGGCCATCCCTACTGGACACCTTTCGGAAATCTACGAGGAGCAACTGCCCTCACACCTCCCGCTGCGGGCGGCCGGCCATAAGTATACCTCTTTTTGCATCGGACAAATAATGAAGGTAACCTGCGATCTTTTGATGCAATTTGATCTTATTGTGTACGTGATGTCTCGCAGTGTTTTTCTTAAAAGAAATTGACGATCTAAATGCAAAATGTGCGTAGAAACATTGATCTTAGATATGAGGGTAAGTCAATAAGTGATGCAGTATTTTTCTGTTTCTTTCCAAGTTGGCTCGTTGGCTTTGCCTGTAATAGGATACAGCGTTATCACATCAGTCCGCTTTGCTCTGTTGCGAAGTAAAGATGACCGGACCACTATCTGTTTGCACCAAAGAAAAACATATGACGTTTTGTCATCTGTTTTTTTGTGATTTGAAGATGTACGTGGAGCGGTAATTAATGGAAGACTTTCAGCTGAATACGGAGATAATATTGCCACAGCGAAGTGTTTACCAGTTGATTGAGCAGTTCAAAAGTGGTCGAACTAGCGTGAAGGATGAAGAAAGAGCAGGGCATCCAGCTACGGCAACAACTGATATTATTAAACGATCGTGCCTTAATTTTGAATAAGAGACGAATGTGTTGATGAAGTGGCAACCTATATGCACATTAGTCATGGTTCTGCATATATCATATCATGCATAGCAGGCTCAACTTTCACAAAGTTGATGAGTTCCAAAAAACTCGATGAAGAGCACAAGAGAAATCTTGAGAGAATCTGTTAGCACCTACTGGACCATTATGCTAACGAAGGTGAAGCGTGTCTTAGGCGAATCATCATTGGAAATGAAAAGTGGATTCATGATGAATCCAGAGAGCTAAAGTATGGAATATAAGCACCCCGGATTTCCCTTCAAGAAGGGATTAAAGAGTCAAGCTTCTGCAGGGAAAGTGATTCTCACAGTGTTCTCCAATCGTGAAGCATTACCTGAAAAAATGTGTCAACTATAAACAGTAAAAAGTACAATGACATGCTGGTAAGCAAGTTAAAGCGTGCAATTCGTAATAAACGCAGAGATCTATTGTTGGAAGGCATTCGTGTGTTGCATGACAATGTGCATCCATACACTGAGGTCCACACCGCTCAAACTTTTCAGGCGCTGCATTTCGAGGTGTGGGAGCATCCTGCATAGTCTCTCTCTTGGCCCATCGGATTACCATCTGCTTGGTCCACTTAAAGATGCACTCAGAAGCTGTCGATTAAGCTCCAATCAACAGAAGAAAGTGGTGCATTTGTTGCTTCCTGCCAGGGGTGCCAACTTGGAATCGAAACTCGAATCCTGAAAGGAACGGGATGTGCACATACTTCGGGAGGTGATTCGTAACATCAAAAGAAGACAAAAGGTTCTCTTGCATGTTGTCCAATTAAGCGTCGTGTACGCTGTACACATCTTTCTGATCCATTCCAATTGTCAGGATACGAGTTTTGATTCCAAGTTGTCACTCCTGCTTCCTGCACAACCAAAAACCTTTCCTGCAAAGAGTATCATCGGAAAGCTTGTGCAACGGTGGACCAGGTGCATTGTAAACCATGGTGACTATGTTGAAAAATAATATGAACAAAAACAATGTATTCTTTTTGTAATAAATATTTAAAATTGATTGCAGATACTTATGGACTTACCCTAGTAGTACGACACGTTAAACTTTGTGCAAGCGCAGAACAGAAACTGTCATTTGAAGGAACTTATGCAAATTTTAAACCTGTTCACTTAAATGCTTTTGAAAACATTAATTGAAACCTGATTTACACTTTGTGATCAAATTTGAAGCGAAAATCCGCGGGCCCTGTACCTGTTATGTGGTCTGCCCATAGATGGTAAATACTTTAGATATTTGTGCAATTTTCTGACGTTTCCGCGATCTGAAAATTTCTCAAAACACTATTTGGAACTTCGGGAATATATTGTGATCAAATTTAAACTAAAAATCCACAGGCCTTTTTATCTACCCTGCCCATAGATGATACGTTCCGTTGTAATTTTGGATACGTTTTGAAGTTTCCGCGGTCTGGAATTTTCTTGAAACACTATTTTACACCTCAACAACACACTATGATCAAATTTGAACTGCGAGCCTCTTTATCTACCCTGAATGCAGGTGGTAAATTCTATCGTAATTTTTGGCACTTTTTTGAAGTTTCCGTGGTCTGAATTTTTCTGAAAACATTATGTGGAACCTGAGAAACACATTAAGATAGAAATTGAACTGAAAATCCGCGGGCCCTTTTATATACTCTGCCAACAGATGGTAAATTATGTCGTAATTTTTGGCAACTTTTTGAAGTTTATTCGGTCTGAAGTTTTCTGAAAACACTACGTGGGACTTAAAGAATACATTGTGATCAAATTTGAACCGAAAATACGTTGGCCTGTTTATCTACAACCCTGCCTATATTTGCTAAATTCTGTCGTAATTTTTTGCAACTTTTTGACGTTTTCGGGGTCTGAAATGTTCGAGAAACATTATTTGGGGCTTCGAAAACAGATTGTGATCAAATTTAAACCGAAAATCCAAGGACCTGTTTATCTACCCTGCCCATATACGGTAAATTATAGCGTAATTTTGGGCAACTTTTTAAGTTTCCGCGGTCTGAAATTTTGTGGAAACACTATTTGGAACCTCAGGAACATATTGCTATCGAATTTGAACCGAAAATCCAAGGGCCTGTTTATATACCTTACCCATATTTGGTAAATTCTATCGCAATTTTGGGCAACTTTTTGACGTTTTCACGGTCTGAAATTTTGTGGAAACACTATTTAGGACATCAAGAACAGAGTGTGATCAAATTTGAACTGAAAATCCGAGGGCCCGTTTATCTAACCTCCTACCAAATTTTGTTGAGACGTTCTCGGCGTGGTCATGTGATTAGTATACCTAATTATCACGCGGCAGATTAGGGTTTAAATTTTATTCACTCCATCTTTAATATTATTATTATTTACTTCGTGTTTCATTTAAGAAAAACAGTATTGGAGAGGAGTAGAAAACTTTATATGCATGCGAGATGAAATGCTTACATCAATGCTAACACTGCCACTACTACTGCATAATATAAGTAACGGTTTTGCTGGAGACTCCTTGCTACTGCCTTGATCCATATATTAGAGAAAAATAATAGTTATAGATTAAAATAATTGAATCGGTGAGTAGAAAAAGGAGAATATTCCCCAGCACGTTACTTTTGAAAAACGAAAAGTAAAACTGTTTATCAGAAATACCATTGCTTACGTAAAAATATCTGTATGGGAGATTTGTAGCGTATGTTAAGACCTTTCATTTCCCAAAATTGCAAAAACGTAATGGAATTGGATATTTAGTTATAAAGAAATTGTTATCCTGAAATGCTATCCTTTATTTTTGGAATGTTCTCCTTTTTCTACTCACCGATTCAATTGTCTGGACTATCCTAATTTCAAGTAGAAAAATATGTAGGCTAATAGAACAATATTGCAGGGTATAAAGTTGTATTTTAATAATTTTGTAAAGGATTTCGATTCGACCCATTTCGATCAATGAACAAGGCTAGAGTAACGAGTTTCTTCAAATGACTCTTGAAGTTTGCAACTCTGCAACGTAGGTATTATACATAGCGTACGTGTTATACACTAACATACGTATCCTTGTTCGCCGTTATCTAGTCACCTTTTTTTGTATTTAAAGGAACCAACTGGAATATTAGAACATATCATAACAAAGGACCTTAAGAAACTAGAGGCTCAACTTCAAAACAGAAAGTTGGGCCGTATTACATCCGGAAAAATAACCATCGCATTGATTAGTAATTAAGAAAACACTAAAAAAACACTTATGTCCTACTTTTGATTCCTTTATTCACTCTAGGGATGCACGCGAGACGCGAGAAGTCTCGTCTCGTCTCGCATTTGCGAGACGAGACACGAGACGAGAGTGAAAATTTTATGCGAGACGCGAGACGAGACTAAACCATGCGAAACGAGACGCTAGACGAGACTCGGTTAAGTCTCGCACGAGAAGTCTCGCGAGACTTCTCGCAGTCTCGCAACATTTATGAATTACATTTAATTGTATATTTAGTGTAATTGTATATTTTACATTTATTGAGTTTTCTAAGTTGAGCGTTAATGTCTCCAGGAACAAAAAAGTGATTGCGGCAATAGACATTTTATGAGATTTATTATTATTCAAACTTGATTTTCAGAATTAAAGCTTTCTTTAGTTTCTAAAAAAGAAAAGCTTTCTAAATTGGAAATTTATTACAGCATCGATTTAGAACATACACGCGGGCGCGCACGAATACATGAACTTCTGGTTTTGGTCTGAAAAGCGAATACGACTCCCCATTGCTGCGTAAGGTGATATTTCTGTTGTTTGTGTCTTTTTCACATTACTACTAGTGATTAATGTTGGGGGATGGCGGGGAAATCCCCTCTCGTCAAAGTTTATTCCCGGCCCGGCTCGCAGAAATAACATGATATTTTTACGTGAAATAAGTATTTTCTTTCTATATATTTATCAAAAACATCCCCCTCTAGTTCGGAAGTTTAATTCAAACACTGGTTTGGTAGGATGGCCCTATAGGTTTGGTGGGAGATGGTAGGAATGGCCCTATATCTGTCAGTAATTTTATTTTTTAGATCTGGCAACACCATATAAATTGAAAGCGAAAGTTGATAAAATGCGATAATGCAACATTGCTGCAAACGCGAACGAATCGAAAGAATTGGGTCGTATTGTGTTGTGAAGAGTTCTTTTGTTGTCTACAAGCGCTTTTGGTGGTATAAAAACATCATTATAATGGAAAATCACCCTTCAAGGAAACGACCAAAACGTGTAAATGTTGATAGTGGCGACGATATTTTACAAGAACCAAATATTGCTGGAGACCTCTAAGCTGGAAAACAATGTTGGATCCAGCAACAAGTTATGCTGGTTTTGCTGTAAATTATGCTATTAATTTGACGAAAATTAATGGTTCAGCAATCAAATTCCAGCACAACTTTTCTTTTAATTTGGAGCGGAGGTTCCGTCTCCTTAGAATGTTATGAACATTCATCCCATAGAAAGCAATGGCAAACCACCATGGATTCGCCTTACCAAGGGACTTTTAGGTCAAATACGTGCCTTGGGACAGAGTATCACATCATCATTCATTAACAGCCATAGAAAAACACATTGCAAAATTTTGACCCAAAATATATGCGAGACCATGCGAGAAAGTCTCGCGCAAGACGCGAGATGAGACTCAAAATTTTATGCGAGACGCGAGACGAGACTTCACATTTGCGAGACGCGAGACGAGACCAACATTTGAGGCTGCGAAACGAGACGAGACTTTTCCATTTTTCGTCTCGTCTCGCGTGCATCCCTAATTCACTCAACGAGTTTCCTGCAAATTCCCGTTATGCGTTGCTAGTTATGTCCTTGCTAAAATGTGTCATATTGCCCTATGTTCACACTTTAGTGGAGTGTTTATCCCCTTTATCCCCCATGTTGGACGATATAATATATATATATATATATATATATATATATATATATATATATATATATATATATATATATATATCCTACTTTTCCTTTGTTCACTTCAGGAGTTTCAAGCAAATTCCCGTTGTGCGTTGCTAGTTATGGCCTTGCCAAAATATGTCATATTTTCGCATGTTATTTCTTCCGGAGGTGTTTACCCCCCTTCATCTCCCACGTTGGCTGATATAAAAAAAACACGTATGTCCTACTTTTGATTCCTATATTTACTCCAGAAGTATCAAGCAATTTCCCGTTCTGCGTTACTAGTTATGGCCTTGCTAGAATATGTCATATTGCCCTATGTTCGGGATAGGCACGAACGAGTTCGAACGAGTTTTCATTGAAACTCGACTCGATTCGAAACAGACCTCTTTGAGCTCGACTCGAGAACTCGGCTCGAAAAAGTTCCTCCAACTCGACTCGAATTTGACTTGAGTTTCGAGTCGAGTCGAGCCAAATGCTGTGTGTAGTTTCAAGTAATTTCTTCAAGTATCCTACTTAGACAATATAATTATTATCAATGATACTACTACTACTACTACTATAACACTATTATATATATATATATATATATATATATATATATATATATATATATAAAGCAGGTATGCCCTACTTTTGATTCCTTTATTCACTTCAGGAGCTTCAAGCAAATTTCCATTGTGCGTTGCTAGTTCTGGCCTTGCTAAAATGTGTCATATTATCCTATGTTCGCACTTTAGAGTGATGTTTATCCCCTTCAGCCCCCACGTTGGCCGATATAAAAAGCACATATGTCGTAATTTTGATTCCTTTGTTCACTCCAGGAGTTTCAAGCAAATTTCCTGTATGCGTTGCTAGTTCTGACATTGCTAAAATGTGTCATATTACCCTATGTTCGCACTTTTGGGTTTTTTCCCCCCTTCATCCTCCCCGTTCGCCGATATAAAAAAAAAAGCACATGTGTTCTACTTTTATTCACTCCAGGAATTTCAAGCAAATCGGAATGTGACACTTGAAAAACCTTGCTTGTAAGTAATGGAATGAAGGCATTATGGAACAAAACTTTTCAAAAAAATATATATATACAACAACTAAATCTCGCAGAAGTTCACTCCTATCTTATCGCTGTTAGATATAGATGTTAATTAAATTTGTCATCTTATTGACGCGTAGTACTGACTGCGTTGCTATAAAAGAAATTCCATGTAAAATGTATCAACGTAAAAGTTGTTGCTTGGTTTACATCGAATTTTGTTCTGCTTTTCAGTCACTTACCTACTTCATTCTGGTGAATTGTTTCTGTTTGGAACTTAAGAATGTACTACGTAATACTTCTGGCTGTTATTCACTTTGACATTTGACCACCCTCATGTGTAATTTTTGCTGTGAGATGGTATTTTGTGTTGTACTTTGTTCACAATTTAAACATACTTAATACATTTACTTATGTAAGAGCGTACCAAAATTATTACTCAATGTAACATTGTTTTGTGATGTTAGTATTTGACGATATCTCGACTCCTTTCGGTACTTTACCCAGGAATAAATTTTCGAGATTATATTAACATACTTCTGTGGGATTTGTATATGTACCAGTTTCAACACGGGTAAAAAGTATGTTGGCAGAAAATTGCTTCATGCCAGCATTGATCTCCATAGATTGATTGGCTGCAATAGCTAAACATCGCATATGAAGTGTTACGTTTTCAACTTTTACTTTTTGTGTTGTATTTTAGCAGGTATTAAGGAAAAGGTATCATTCGTACGATGTACCTTTACACGCAATCTTACTTTGTTCGGAAGCGTACATCCTACACAGGGCCGGATCAAGGGAGGGGCTTAGGGGAGCTATAGCCCCGGGACTCCAGGTGGACATTGGCCTCCAATCTGATCAAAATCTCAACTGGCGATCTAAAAAATATCATGAAGATACAATCATCACCATAAAATAAAATATGACCAAAAATATGAAACATATTCCCTTAACTTTCCTACTGTATTTTCACATAAATGTATTAGGCGAAGTCAGCAGGAGCCACATACTTTTTCTAGCCCTCGGCCCTCAGATGGGTTAATCCAGCCCTGATCCTACACCGTTAATATCATCATGGATATGTCCATACATATCGAATGATGCATTATTTCTGACATGCTCGACATGATTTGTAAATCCGATATTTGCATTACCTAATACTTTAATTTGGTGTGCAATATCTTTATACCATAGTGCTGCAGTGCTAGTAGTTAAATGTATGCGACTGGTGTCGCTACTGTAATTCAATAATGTTTCAATATATCACGGTAGAAATATGAAACAGATGATGAACTGATTAATTTATCGTTTAATAAAACATCAACTTGACTAAATAGTGAATGTAGAAAAATTATATACAGGAGCAACATTATCCACACCAACTAAATCTGTATTATCGGTTTTTGTAATATTACATTTCACATAGGTACAAATATGCAGTATTAATAAAGTCACCAGTTTCACCAGAAACAACAAATTCAATAGGGCCTTCAGATGATATAGTAGAAACGGGTCGATATAGTGAATGAAACAGAAACCAGTCGATACCGGTAGGAACAGTAAAAATTACTTAATAGCAGTTTGGGTCAGTTTGGGACAGATTGTAAATAAGTCGAGCTCGCTTGTACAACATTCAGGACTAGTTGCAATGAGTAAATTCATGATTGTATTTAACTAAATGTGCAAATAAGGTTAGTCAATTGTTAACCAGTGGTAGTAAGAAACGTGCACGAAAATGTAAGGCTCCTGCTATTGTAAAAGTCAGTCCTCCGATCAAACTAAATTGAAAGGATTTGGGTAATTCACACGATATACATTAACTAAATACATTCACAATCAATAAATATACCGATTGTAATTTGATCACCTGGACCAACATTATAAAAACTCCACGGAATATTAATTTGTATTAATATTAAAACCACCACCCATTCCCCGTCCATTAAGTCTATTGCTAGTGCAGTTTCACTCGAAATGAGGAAGCTGTTTTATCGAGGATTTGTGTACTTGCATTGGAAACGTCACGTAAAACCTGTGTTTAGGTTATGAATTTATTTTGCACACTGAACAGCAGATACTCGAATCCACGAATTCATACTTTCTGGGTATCCTAAAATGTTCACGAAAACCCACCCCTTCTTACATTGAAGAACTTAAAAAAATCTTCTTTGAACTTAGAGATGCTTTTTTATAGTTCTTTTCAGCATGAAATATTCCTTTAATTTCATCACCATTCCAATCTTTTAATTTATAAGTTACAAAATTTGATTCAATACACTTCTCAACAACAAATGTTTCGCGTGACCAATTTGGCAAATAACTTTCTCCAAGTTTGTTTATATGTGGCAATATGAACGTAATCTCTTGCTTGAAATTTAAATGTTAATTCTTTTACTTTCCTCCCATTTAACATTTCATTGACATTTGAATTTGAATATGTAACATTTGCAGGTGCCATTTTAATGCTTCTATGATGACTATGATTATAATTGTGTACAATTTGATATGAAACGTCAATCTACCGATACGTATTTTCTGCGGTAAAATGACGATATATTTTACTCTTAATGTTCAAATCCCTCTTTCTACTAATGCACATTTCATTTCCGAATGAACACTATAATGATTTATTCCAAAAACTTTAAACGCATTCTTTACATCGCGATTATGAAATTGTCCTTAAATCAATTTGAACATGAATCAGTGATGACAGTTGATTTGAAATTAGTTATTGCGTTAGCTATTTCAGACTCTTTCTTTGTTTCAAAATACAAATGCTATGAAAAAATATCAGTTGCACATAAATTATATCGATACCCATCATTATACTTTGCAATATTTTGCATACCAGCTAAATCTAATAGTAATGTTTCATTAGAACCACTAATATAATATTGTTTCGGTGGAAATGTTTTTCGTATTGGTGCATGTAGTATCATATATACGAATTTTGCGGTACTAACCAATCTTTAATTTTCTTTCGGGATAACTTTGTTGTACGTTCTAATGTGTTCATACTAGGTAAGGATTCAGGGTCCGACTACTTGTAATAAATTTATTATAATTTTGAAATGCTCTTTACATTGTATATTCTTTCCAAACCGTAATACATTAGCTGCAGCTGCTGATGATACCGCAGTAGGAGAGTACCCTCTATTTGTACTATATTTTCTTATTTTACTACTAATCACTTTCGGGCTACTTGTAAATATCCCAGATGGGGATGCCGATAGTCCTGGTGATCGTAGGCCCGAGGGACATTAATATTATCCCATAACGATTTAGATGTCTGCGATTTGGCCCTATATATAGGTTGTGTTGATTATTTACTTGTACGGACATCATCATTAACTAAATCGATAAAATTGTAACCTGGAATTGTATTTCCATGAATAGTTAATTCCAACCTGTTTGACTACAAGATATTTTCTGGAAATTAATGAAATGTTTAAGTAATAAATCTGTTTTCCTTCGAAGCATTTTCGGTACTGATGTAATATATCCGGCTCTATATTTGCATTATCTTCTGTAACACGGTCAATAATTGATAAAGCAATAGCGTTTTCCAGTGTGGTACTCGATTTATAATGTAAATATTGATGCAATACTCGTTTATACAATTTCCATTTTTGTTCCTTACTAAGATTTGTACATTGTAGAATATCATTTATATCCTTATCTAGTCTTGCATCAATATTTATGTTATAAATCGAGGTTGTATTCGTTTTTAAATGAGGTTGTATTCGTCGAATAACATTTTTCAAGAAGTAATAGCATTTTCCGTAATTTCAACATGTTACCTTCCTTGAATTGTTGAGGCTAGAACGCCAATGAGCGCGCCGAGAAGTAATGGAAGTAAAACTCCACCTTTGTGAAGTAACAATTTCTTTTGCTTTTTAAAAGAGAGTTTTGACGAAAGAGCATGTAAGATTTTATCCCTATGAAGTTTCTGTTTCTGAATCATTAAATATGAATATTTCTTTGTATAGTATTGTTTGCTACTTGTTATATGGTTCGAATTAAATCACCCGGTCCGTTGTAAAGAATAATCTTTCCATCTGACGGCTTGGATTTCACAAGGATACAGAGCGCATTATAAAACCTGCAACATCTTGATGCCAACTAAACATAAATTGGTGTAACTAAACATAAATGTTTAACACTGATATACACATGCATAATTTCTCCGGGAAATATATTCGTTCTCAATCGTTTAGCATCATGTGTTTGTTATGTGAGATCAGTTAATAACTGTGAGGTTCACGTGTGACATCTGAAAATACTTTCCATAAGTCGAAGCTTTGTTTTGCATATACTTAAACACAAACAAATTATTTGCTGAGCAAAACAATATATTCACATAAAAAATTACATACGTGTTACAGTTTCGCCAACTAACACGTATGTAATATTTTATGTGAATATATTGTTTTGCTCACCAAACAATTTGTTTGTTTTTATGAAAATACTTGAAGCACTTGTTCACTTTATTGTGGCATAATTTGTCTTGCCAAACATTCAATTTGTAATTTATCCCGTGAATTTTTAAAAACAAGAATATAATGTGTATTTAAACTAATATCTCGAGCATACTGACTTTTTGGAAATAAATTTTGTACAATAAATACTATAGTTTATAGTTAATAAGTACACCTAGTTAATTTCTTATGGTGTAAATAATGTGGTCACATCATAATTTGTTTCCGTCATTAAATCATCTAGTATGAGTAACGAGTTTTCAATTATATCTAAAGTATTCATATTGGAGATTCTCTCTACAAACGGTATTTTTGTATCCACGTCCAACTTTGGTATTATAGCCTCATAACATCATATAGTTTCTTCAAAGGAAACATTAAACGTATAATTGCTTTCTTTCGCACACGGATGTTGAAAACGTAACATCATCCTTTCAAATGACATGATGTAGTAGATTTTTTCATAAGACAATCTAATATGTAGAGAGATATTCACTCAATCATGAGTTCTATATGCATACGAAACAGTAACACTTTTTGGTACGTCACTCACGTCAATGTCTGTCTACGTTTCCTTTCACAATTCTATGTGTCTAGTTCTCGTCGAGAAAAGATGCACAAGTGCTGTTTTCGAACAACTTTTGACAAGCATTTAAATCAGCTTTGCTTCCTGCTTTCCAATTACCATTCATAAATACTGTTAAAATTTTTATCACTGGTTCGATGACTTAATGTTGTTCCGAATTTTGTACACATTTTTCTATCCTCTATTACCATTATGTAAGGCGTACGCGTAATTCTTTGCGCCCAATGTTATCACTTTCCGTATTCCAAGCCATGATACTGTGGTCACACCAGCATGAACATCATACTCAATGACTGTTCAGATTCGTCCGGTGTTTCCACGAAATGATGTAGTCCTGTGGATGTATATTTCCTTACGTCAATCATATACTGTAGCTGTTGCAGCCAAAGGATGCTATTCAATAAGCCGTTCAGTGTTGTTGCAGTATGTCCATGATCCTTCATTCTAGTTTATTTTTCTGATAAATATTCTCAGAAGAAATACCTTTTCATAACGATTTTTTCCCTATTTGTTTTGCAGATGGTCATGACACTACACACTTCCCGTTAGAAATCCATTTACTACGTGTGAAGAAATCAGTTAACAAATTTAGTACTTTATTCCCTCATATTACGATTGTATAGTGTTTATTGTATTTAATTTATTTCAGGAAATCTTGTTCTCTTTCTAAATTGTTGCCAATTAATATTGCACAAACTAAGTGGGCGTTTTTATCTTTCCCGTTGTAGGTGCTGAGATGCCTGTAATCATGGGTAACAAGATATTCAAATTGAGTCGTCTTCTCTGGACGTTGGTTCCATCTTACCCAGTACATGAAGCATGATATCCAAGGATGGAATAGAATGTATACTGCGGTAAGTCATAGCTGTGTACCTTTTCCATAATATTTGACATTGTTGAAACCTAGTGTAATTCTCAATATTTTCAATGAATACTGTCAGTTGTTACCTCGGTTATGCTATTCTCCAATATCCTGGCATTTGATGCCCTCACAATTGGGGTTACTTCTCTCGATCAATTCAAGTGTGTAGGCTATGTTTGGCCTCTTCGAGGAATACTGGTAAATTC
This sequence comes from Thermobia domestica, assembly GCF_964235325.1. Lineage (NCBI taxonomy): Eukaryota > Metazoa > Arthropoda > Insecta > Zygentoma > Lepismatidae > Thermobia > Thermobia domestica. The sequence goes on along the minus strand of NC_137455.1, from coordinate 171,180,708 downwards.
AAGTTTCTCAGAAAGGAAATTGTTAATCAGGTGATGTTCGTACAGTTCAGGGAGATTTGTTTACTGTATAATGTTAAGATAAAGAATCGTACGTATATAATAACTGTATTACTGTCCCGTGGGTGACATTGTACAGCTTTGACATAGCAGTATATATATTTTTACGTGCTGTATACATTTTTATATGCAGCATATATTTTATATGCATTTTTTCACTTCAGCATTATTTTATCTTTAAGGCTTCAATCTTCCTGATCAAATTCAGATGTTTATCAGAACTACTGGGCTAAGAAAGAAACATTCGTCTTTGTATTAATATCACCCCACCGAGTTGAATCATTTTAGTATATCATAGATCTCTTCATTTTCTAAAAGAATAATATAGATACTATGTGTTGACAATTAAGCTCAACATAAACAGTCTTGCAAGTTTCCAATACGATCTTTTTGGTGAAGAAAAATAACTGTTGCAAACGTTATTTTTTGTGAATTTCTTAATAAATTTCTGAATATATAGATACCTTTCTGCGATTAGAATTCTGGGATTAGAACAGTGATTCCCGATTACTTCACGGTTGAGGACCTCCTTTTTATTTTCAAGACAACGTACAAAGTCCACAATATTAAATTTTGGTACTAGTTGTCGTTCCGAAAAAGAATGGACGCGCCCGTGTATGTCTGGATGCACGTAAGATGGAGGAATCACTAGGAGCGAATTCGACCAGCCTATCCCAGCTTTAAGTACGTTGCAGGACCTTTGTGATAGGCGTTTTTACAGCGTCATCGATTCCGTAGAAAGTTTTCTCCAAATTCAAGTGGAGAAAGATAGCCAAAAGTATTTAGGTTTTCTACACGAGGGCATAACCTACGTATTTGTGAAACTACCATTTGGGACAAATCAAAGTCTAGCGTCTTGCGTACGAGCTATTGACTCGATTTTAAGTGACGAATGTAGGAACTTTAGCGGCCATTATGTCGACGATATTGCAATTGCAAGTTTTTCTTTTGATGAGCACATGCGCCATCTTGACGCAGTTCTAGGAAAATTGCACGCAGGTGGTCTGACACTCAGATTGAAGAAATGTCAGTTTGCGAGACAGCGCATAAACATTCTAGGCTATGAACTCTCGCCTGAAGGCATAGGAAAGTGCCAAGAGTAAGTGGAGAAAGTGATTACTTTCAGAAGACCCAGAAATGTGAAGGAGTTGAGAAGTTTCATTGGCTACTGCCAATTCTACAGAATATTCAGTACGCAGTTCTCAGAGATACTCTCCGCTTTTCCAACTACTGAAAAAGGGAGTAAAGTTGCAATGACTTCCTTGTCACGAAGAAGCATTCAATAGGATTCTTGAGGTATTTCAAGAAAAAGTCGTACTGAAGGACCCACTCCCTAACAAACAACTGATCTTGGAATGCGATGCATCCTATGTTAGTTGTTCATCGCATCTGTATCAAGTAGATGATGACGGAAACACGAATAATAATGATGACGACACGAATATTTAACTCTGTGGAACGTAATTATAAAATCACGGAAAAGGAATGCGCAGCGGTGATAGATGGCATGAACAAGTCCAAACATGATTTAGTAGGCAACTTTTTCAAAATTCGTTCCGACCATCAATCACTGCGTTTCTTGCTGCTATGCAGACTAACGTCGCAGAGATTAGTTAGGTGGGTACTAGCTTTGAGCATGCTGTCCTTCGAATTCGAATACGTCCAATCGAAGGAAAATTTAAGCGACTACATGTCAAGGTACCCTCCCAACACTGGAAAGAAATTTGACGAGAGGAAAAAGCTAGTACTAAACGAGTCGTTGATGACTGAGATATCAGGGAAATTGCGAGAACTGGTAGCAATATTGCTGGAGATGCAATTGTCAGATCCAGTCTATGGGGAAATTAAGAAGAAAATAATGAGTGACGATAACAGGAAAGGTAGCAAGCAGTAACCACCAGTACTTACTTTCTAATGTACGGTTATGTAAGCGTGAGCGAGATGGTTTGCGCATTTGCATACCGGAAGTACTTCAGCAATCACTGCTCCAGTGCTACCATGACGAGCGTGGTCACGTCTCTGCTAGCAAATTAGTGCTAATGCTATCCGAGTACTTCGTTTGGCCGAGGATGAGAAATATAAAGTTCACAGCGTCATGTGGACTGTGTCAAAAGGCAAACCCCCCACACATAACCGAGACCACTGAACCCAGTAATAGTGAACAGGCACAGCTATGTGGTTTGCTTAGATTGGCTAGGGCCTCTGCCTGTTGGAATATCTTGGTGTGTGTGGATGCATTTTCGAAATTGATTAGTTTGTTCCCTTGCAGAAGAGCGACGACGAACACTGCACTGAAAAAAACTCAAAGAATTTCTCAAACTGTGTCCGTCAGTATAGGTTGTCTTGACAGACAATGGGTCACAGTTTACCAGTACCAAATGGAAGAGAACTAAACGAGCTAGGATTAAAACCTATGTATTGTACACTATATTATCCGCAAGGAAATATGGCGGAAGTTCGACAGTGAGAATGTTAAGAAAATTGGGCCATGACAAGCGGAGAGAATGGCCAAAACATATTGAGAAGATCGAAAAGTGCCTGAATTCTTCGAAACATCTGTCGAATAATCTTTGCCTGTATGAGGTGCACTTTGGCAAGCCTATGTCGAAAGAAGTGGCAAAATTATTTGAAATCCCGGAAGTGGAAAGATTGTATTCAATACTACTCGGAGATAGCGGCCAATAATCAGAAGAATGCACAAGAGAGGAAGAAAAACTTCGATAAATGACACCAAACAGTGCAATTCGAAGTCGGTGATTTAGTGCTGGTGAGAAACGTCCCGAAATCAGATGCATTTCAGGGCATAACGAAGATGTTACTGCTATATTCTGCGCCTTACCTTATCCTGTCATAAACAGAAAAATGTGTATACCTTGAAGGATCCTGTGACCAAGGAACACATAATGAAGAGAAATAGTTTCCATTTAAAACGTTTCGTCGTGCGGGATAGCACTCCACAGCAAGGTGCCGACGTTCCAACATGAAAAAACGAAGAAAACAGAGTGGATGTAGAAAACCTGTTTCTCCTTTGTGTACCTTACTTCAGGTAGTAGAGGGAAAAAGCAGGACATAACTTGTGCATAGTTTGACAGTGTAGTATGTTATTATAGGTTTAAGAGTGTGATTTTTGTATGTATACGTGTTTGCAATTTTCTTCAGTGATATTAGTGGATTGATTATTTATACGTGTTTCCAATTTTTTTCTTGTGATATGTCTTATCAATATGTAATTACAATACGGATGTAGGAAAATGCAATGGTTAGTGGAATAACATTGCATATTCCTTTGAAGGGGGATAAATGTAATATACATACAGTACCCTATGTAAATGATTTTAATCTCATTTATGCATATCATTATTTTTACCTAATTTGCGTATAAAATGTGTTGTTTTCGTATAATTATTTTTATTTAGATTTAGGTAGTAAGTAAAGGATTAATTGTGGAAGTAATAGTGTAGAGTTAATTTCATTTTTATGTGTATTATTATTATTATTATTATTATTATTATTATTATTATTATTATTATTATTATTATTATTATTCGTGTTTGATATCATTTCACATGTGAAGGATCGAAATAAGTTAGAACTTATTAATATTGATTGCAAATGATATTTAATTGCAAGGCGAAGCTCTAGCTAAATTCCATATAGAGAACGTAGGAAGTTGGGAACTCAGGTCGCATGAAACCCAGCACACACGAAAAAAAGGAGAAAAGTTTAAGGGGAAGATTCTTTGTCTGCAAGCAGAGAACACCCATGAGTTTGAAGCAACTGGTACATCGTTGCTAACGCTATTGTTCATAGCATAGGTGCATATGGCTGAACTGTAAGTATCTAAGTGCATGTAAAAGATATCGACGACAAGTTTACTTCGGTCGGATACGTCGACAGCTGGAGACACCGAGTATAGAACAGCCATTGTCAAAAACGCTTGCTGAAGTTGAGAGAAACATGTGAAATTATCGAATACAAAGAGGTGTGAACATATGAGAAACTTATCAGATTTAACATTTTTTCCCTCGGAAGCATCATCTCCAACGAATTTTCCGCCAGCTCAGCTCCGGCCTAGAAATTTGAGGCTCCCCTCACCTCGGAGGAGCAAAATCAAGGAAAAGAGCATTCCCTGTAGAAGCCTTCGCCCCTGTAAATAATTATACTTCCACAAGTAATTCTTTAAGTGCTGTACAAATTTTCTTGAAGTTTCGTTATCGTAGTATGTAGGATAAGTTAGTCGCTTTATAGTATGATTTAGAAAATAAATGAAGAAAGACTTATGTCGGTTCAGGATGGCAAGTCCAACAGTTTAAACCTAAGGGGGATGCATAATTGATGTAAGAGCGACAAACTTCTGTCGGAGAAGCAAACGTCCTGGGGAGAAAAACAGCACCCATAATATATCGAACAAAATTGTGATATATTATGTTGTTACGATATGACAGCATGTCATATGTTCATATTATGTGTATTAATGTATGTAAATATTTTAATATGTTGTGTGTTGACAAACAGTGCGAACACCGAAAAACAATGGAAAATAGGTGAAAATCTCAGTTACAGCAACCCCTCATGCAAGTGAACTGACTACGAGTAATCCCGCCAGGTGATAACACCGGCTAAAGCAAGTGTGAGGAAGGGGTTAACTCAAGTACAATGCATGCACAGTGTGTTTAAAACTAATTTATATATTAGTGATATTCTCAGTGGAGTGATATATATTGAATGAAAGCTTGATATTTCTACTTGACAGTGCAAGTGTCGGAATTTAAATAGTGTTTTACCAGTTTCACCTAATTAACGTGAGAACATGGCAACGTGTGGTAATGAGGGCAGATAGTGCAATGACCTGTTGTGGAAATCCTTTCGCACCGCACCATCCCCGCCATAAGATTTGCAGTAGGTAGAAAGCGAGCCCAGACTTTTGACAAAAAGAGGGATTTGTTAAAAGAGAATATCGAGAGGAATCAAGGTAATTCTTGTCTTGTCATCAGAGCAGAAAGAACACTCTTCGCGCTCTTGGAGAATCCGTTCTTAGTCTTCGATAAAGAATTATTAGTCTTCACGAATTTATATCATATTGAGTATGCATCTTCAACTTTCGTACAGAACTATATCTTCGGCGCTTTTTCGCTCGTATTAGTGATGTGTGCGATCCGCAACGACATAGACATTGCAAGAGCAATGAAATCTTAGTCATCATCTAGACTTTTCATCGTTTAATTGTATAAAAAGTTGATCATAGCAACTGTATACGTACGTACAGAACAGTAATTTTCTTGTTATATTTTGCAATGAGCGGAATATTCGAACTATTGTTTACAAGTTAACTTTAAAGTCAGTGTCATCTTCCCTTTAGTATTGGGTGATGAAATTAGATAGTCGCACCATAGCCACTTAACGGGCTGGATCCCGCTAGTTAGGCAAAACGAGCAACTTCCAGAAACTAACTACATTGTGGGCATCAGAGAATGGGAAAAGTCAATTGTTCCCTAAACTGACAAGGCGTAGGCGAAACAGGAGTGTTGCAGAAAAGTCTTGTTCCAATGGGAAGAGGAACAAGGCCATCGTTGGACCGACGTCTCACTAGAAACGGAAGATAGTGGGGTCAACGCTAGAAGAGGACATGGAATCCATAGGAGACACCCAGAACTAGGATCAGGATATGGATCGTAACGTGCACGAACTCTAATTATAAATAAAATAGGCCTAAATACGTACAGAGAACATTTTCGGCGAAATACTCTCGAAATTTCAAAATCAAAGTATTTTTTCTTTTTTTTCATCTGTAAATCTAGTGTACAGTATAACGTGTGCTTACAACGTATTAAAATTTGTTCATGCCAATGAAATCTGTGCTCATCATTCCCCACAGGAAGTCCATTAAGGTATGTAGAAAGTGCGCCAATATTATGTATTCTTTTCAGCTGTCCTGGAATTGTTCGAGTCCAGTACGATATGGTTGACCAACATCTTTATGTTGTTGTGTGAGTGGGGGATAGTATTGACTCCTCACACTTGGAGTAGAACTGCGTTAACCTTGAAAATTTGCTGGAAATTCTAAAGTAATTTGAGTTCATTTTGTTCAGCATAATCTCTTTATCAATTTAAATTAAAATTTTTTCTCTATCGACATTTTAAATAGCTCTACCGACTTTGCTAGTAAATTTGCATATAATTAAGATTATTTACATTTTTAAAAAAATTAACTGTATTATCATATTTTAAAAAATTCATTTTATTTACATAATTAAATACATCTTCACCCGTGCCCTCCACAAAGCCCTAGACTTCGTTTGTTGTTGCTGGTATTACGTATTTAAATAAATAATAAGAATAAAAATTAAAGAACATTTACTTTTTGCGTTTAATAAAAATGTAAGAAAATTAGAAGAAGAAGAAAAAGAAGACTATCTGTTACTCTTTAACAGCTTCAACGTGCATTCTTAGCAACACGTTTTAATAAAACAGAAAACTTCAAAGGAACAAACAATATCTGTATCTGCTCGTCCTATATGCAATATTATCTCTGTCTTATCAGGAGAAAATGGAACCTTGTGAAAATGTTTCAAAAGACCGCAATCACTCCTTTTACTTCTACTCATTCCGCACTCACACTACCACACTGCAGCAACTTCTCAGGCGATAAGAGTGGTTTGACGACTTTGGGTGAAAGGAGGAATCGAATTGGAGAGCCATATGACAACTCAGAATTATTCCGACTCATCGGAACCAAAGGATTCGATCCAGAGAGGAACGAATCCTTGTTTGGGGGAATCAAATCGAAAAAAAACTGAATCATTTAACTTTGTGGAACCAAAGGATTCGGTCCGGAGGAACGAATCCTTCTTCGGAGCGGATTCAAAGGAATTGATTCCAGGAAAGAAACCAAACTCCCCATCACTATCCTTAATTAAACATAATGCACCATTTCGTCACTGATGACTCGTTCATTGCACTATCACCATAAACATTCTTAATTTGGCTATAAATTTTAATAGGCTTAACTTTTTGCGCGTTCAGAAAACGAATAACACTCCGTACTTCACATTTGGCGGGATTTTCGATTGGCGCCATCATTTTGAACTGCTGCATAAACAAGTAGCGTGACCGCACAGCATCGAGACTCGGCTTACTCACACTGAGACTGAGGTGAAGGAAGGAGCTAACTGCCGCTCACGCAATTGCAGTGGTGGGGAGTAGGCGCCGCACACGATGCGTAATCATACTTTACATTTATGGCCCTCGTATATATATATATATATATATATATATATATATATATATATATATATATATATATATATATATAGAATGCAGTGGCGGATCCAGGATATGATCAAGGGAGGGGCTGAACCATAGTTTGCTGCTTTATTTAGTGTAAAACAGGATTGAAGTCCATTTTATCCAGTGTATACCTGAGGGTCAAGGGGGGGCTATAGCCCCTATTGCCCTCCCCTTGGATCCGTCCTTGTATATATATATATATGTAGAGAGAGAGAGAGAGTATTTTTTAATTAATAGCGATCGATACATGGCGCCAGTAAGGCATCTCGGGCATGTGATACAGTGTGTTCAAAAGCATATTATACTCGCCGTATACCCACTTGGTCATCTCAAGCAGACGAGTAGCTATTCAGGCAAGTATCTGCGCGTACAGGAGCTGAAATTTGTCTGGGATACGGTATCCCTGTAGTCTTATCGTAGCTGGCGGGTGGTCATTATTGGAGAGCAGCTGGCGATGAGGCACTATCTCACACGTCCTCGATAGGGTAGAAGGTGTAGAGCAAGGTGGGTTACCTGGGGTATGGAGATGCTCTTTATTTTACTTCAAGGTGGATCCCTCAAAATGTCCAGATAAGATCGGAGAAGATTGATGACATGACGAATATACGATGGCCAAGTCTTACTACTATGAATAAAGGGTAGTAACAAGTAGAATCCAGTACCCCATCATGACTTTGTAAAGCAGCGGTTGCAATATCAAATCCATGTGAACATACGCGGGCGCGCTTCTTTCTCACAAGTGTTACTTCAATATTTGGAAAATATGTACAGGAGAACATCTATCTGTTTTCTTATTTCCTGATTAAAGTTTAAATTCGTTTTATTCCTATAATACGACTAATCAGTTAATATTCATCTTCAAACATAATGAACAGTTACTGGTCAACGTAAGTTTAAAAAATAATCTAAACAATACTTTTACGTCGATCTTAATAAAGACTAGGAAAATGAAATATAATGTATACTATAATGCGTAAAGTATTTTTATTTTTGGAGATCCTCCTGTCAGTTCTACGGTATTTGCTCACAAGTTACGAAAAAAAGGTGGGTCAAACTCCGCGAAGTGGAGAACTTCATTTCATGACTACTAGGCGGCTGTTAGTTGTCAGGTGATTGCAACCACTTGTCTATAGAAGCGATACAAGTATAAGTGTTCCTATCCATGTTAAGATGTAGTAGGAGTTCCCTACCACATGATCAATGTTCTTGAATGTATTACCTGACCAGGATAGCAGTGTTGATTTTGGCTGAGGACAGTGTTGTGCTTACTTCAGTTACCGGGCAAACGCAGTGAGAGAAAGGAGCGGAGAATGTCAATGCTGCAATGTATCCAACCTTCTCCAAGTTGTAGTTTAGATGTTATAAGTAGCTTAATCTCTTTGTGCTAAATAAAGAACGCTATAAAGTACACAGTATAGTTGTTATTCTATGTAGGAATGGTTCACCATTCCTGCAGTAATGAAGACGTATTGTCGATAGCATTATATGCATGGATATTTCCAATGTAGGAACAACACAGCACAATCAACAATTCAGTGAGCTTGTACCGTGAATTAAGCAGACTGTATAAAGATTGATCACGTTTAATTCGATTTCATTATAAAACAGGAGCAACTTGTAAAATGCAGGAATGACGATGTCAATGACTAATAGATTAATTTAGGGTTGACACTTTAGAGATTTGTGATATCTTGTAAGTGTAAGTTTAAATTAAGTAAATGTTAAGACTCAACAACCTTTATGTTGCTTGCGTTTGTGTTTTAAGTATACGTATGTTCATCTCTTGACAAATAAATTATATTCTCAAGTTTCAGCCAGGAAAGAATTCAGATACGTTTTCAGTCAAGGAATGTGAAAGTTCTGTCCGCTGGTCTAATTAGCCCTTCCTTCTGGTCTAGTGGCTACCGTTGCACCTTTGCTGTACGTGGTCCCGGGTTCGTTCTCGGTGGGAGAGCATTTGGAATTTTAATTGTCCTCTATGTATCTGTGTTCGTGACCCTGTTCTTAAAAAAGGTTAATTGAAAAACGTAAAATAAAGAAAAACTAATAATAATTTGGGAAATTAAATTACTGAGGAACGTTCAGTAATTCAGTTAACTTTTAAAAAAGAGCTAGCGCGATTACTTTTACTGCATGTGGTTCCGGGCTCTATTCCCGGTAAGAAAGCACAAAAAGTATAATTTTACAATCCTTCACGTTCAGTGATCATCTGTCTTCTTTAGCCTAAACGCCATAATCATCAAACGGTAAGCTTAAAAAAAACTTTTTTCTAGGCATTTGAACCTTTTTGTAGAAAAAGGATGTAAAGGAGACTCTTCCTTGCACTTGTTAAAGGATTATGGGATTGAATACCTTGCTTTTCGAGATTAACTTGTAAAATTTGATTACAGTACATCTTTCTTTTAGGATCACTATTAAAATCCAGTCCTTTGGCAGAGTGTGAATGAAAATATTTAATAAAACGTGAAAGTATTGGTGGTCTTAGCGTAACTATCATTGTTTCAGCATATAATAAAGTTAAAACTTTTATTTATGAGGACAGAAAGTCACCATGGACTTCCTCTGAATTTACCTCTGCTTGTAGCACTCAAGAGACAAAGAATTAATTCTACTGACTGTTTTCACACCCAGTATAATTTTGAAACTTGAGAGCGTACTATAATCTTGGTGTCTGTGACATATATTGTTAACGCGTTAAAACCTGCCCTTACTCCCTACACTTTCCACTTCTTTCTGAAAAGCCCTGTATTGTTACCCACATACGGAATTCAAAGGCAAAGGCATTCATCTTTAATCAGTTGTGGTCTTTATTTCAAGTTTAAACATTAAAATGTGCTGCATATGGCTGCTAGAGATTGAATGGCTTTAATTAAAAAAAAAAAAAAAAGATACTGAACTAGAGACCTGCAATGGCCGGGCTGGGGCCGATTAATTGCAATTCTTTAATAATTATTGACTTTCGTTAAACGATAATTGGAATAAAGCCAAACGTTGAAAAAGTGTGCCCGTAAAAAATGTTACAAAGAATGCAATAGCTATTTACAGTTTGTGTTGCTTAGCGGCTCCACTTTCACTATAGAGGATTGCAGGCATTGCGCGGTAAATTGAGCTCTGACCTAGAACTTCACTGAACCCAAAATATGACAAGAAGGGGTGGGAAAGTTTTGCCTGTCGCTAAACAATATTGCCATCTCCACTTTATGCTAAAAATCAATTAAGTTAAATTTTTGTTACAGGAAATTGAGTTTTTGTTCTCTCGACGACAGGCAAAGTTCTAGGAGGCAATGGTACCATTCGGGAGGCAAGCATCAGGTTGTGAATCAGAGTTTAAAAATGTTTCTGAGGGTTAGATCAAGTTTAATACTAAATTTTGAGAAAGATTGAGGCTTGAGCTATTTTTTTTTAAAAAATTACCAGGCCGGGGTCGGGCCAAAAACTTTTAAAAATTTATCGGGCTCGGGCCGAAAATCTCCAAACCTTTTCGGGTCCGTGCTGGCCGGGCCTAGGTAAATTTCGGGTTGAATTGTTTTCGGGCCGATAAATTCGGCCCGTGCGGGTCTCTATACTGAACATATGTGAAATGGTTTATTACGAATAGGACAAAAATAACTCTGTTAGATTAATTACAAGTAAACTGGTTGGTAACACTGCTGTTTATATTTTAGTTACAAAACCGGTCGCCTGCACTCGTTCGCTGATCGGAATATAGTTGCTACGATCATAAAGCTAGAAACATAATCCGCTCTCTTTCTTTCAGCTTGTTTTGTATGAATTTTTGAGGAATGCATTATTTTATCTTCCACTGAAGAGCAAAGCTTTATTTTTATTCAAATATTAGTATTAACATTTCAAAAATATAACTTGTACAACCGACAACCTAAAGCTGGGGCCGCACTTCGAGAAATATATAGGGTGTTGCCCCTAGCACGATTCTAGATATGGGCATTGTATGGCGAGTGCGAATACACGCTGGATTTTCTCGCTTGTGAGCACGTCTACGGACACACAGATGTCTCACTTTGTTTGAGATAGAAACGATTTATCATGGTTGATAGAGATGCGCACGAGACAAGATTTATGACTGTCTCGTCTCGAAAATGTGCTCTTAAAGTGATGTCTCGACTCGAAAAGTATATATTTCTCTATTGGAAGAGCCGTGTCTCGACTCGAATTTTGTCAGGAAAATCCTGTCTCGACTCGTCGTGTGCGCATCCCTAATAGTTGAATACTACAATTCTTTATTTGCCTCGCCACTGCAGTCTCTTTCGGCACTACCGAGGGCTTTCTCGACGACAAGCAGATGTCAGGAACATGGAAACTCTCAGAGTTTTGTTTAGTGTTTGTGTACTACGGGACTCTGGTTTCACTGTCCTTATTCTTTCAGCTAGGACGAGAGTAATAATTCTTTAGTCCAGGCACTCCCCGAGGACGTTGAAGGAGCACATCTGCTGTCGGAAAGTAGAAGTTTCCCATCGTGCATACCAACGATGACCTAGTAACAGTTCATTTCCCTAATGACAGTGACCTAGTCACATCCCGTGCGAATGGAAGTTCCGCGGAACAACCATCCTCTCGCAGCTCCGATATACATGCACTCTTAAAGTCACTCAGTTACTGTACACACTAAACGTTCTCTAGTGTCGTCATTACAGACACAGATTGTAATCCACACACACACACAAGTAGTTACCTACAAGGATCTATTCAGGATATCCGGTCTGATAAGACTGTAACTCCCATATTAAAACCTATAGTATACAGTGAAAATTATCACTGTGTGTTCCCTTGAATAGCACTGGGGGAGATTAGACCCGGAAGTGATAAAATTATCAAGAATGATTAATTTTGTGAGTCGATAATTTTAATTGGAGCGGAAGAAAAGTTTGATACTTTGAAATCTTTTATGATAATTTTAATTAGAGCGGAAGAGGCTGTGATATGATTTCTTTTCTCCCCTTTTGTAGCGGAAACTGGATATATGAATAAAGTCACGTATAATTTGATAATTAGGGAAAGCAATATATGCTTTGAGTCACGTAACTTGTGTGTTTGATTAGAATATCAAAGGAAGTAGTGATATGTGTATCATCTTGTTTTAATTGGAGCAGACTTCGTGAAAAATGTGGATTTGATAGTGAGAAATAGAATGATCTCCCTCCTTTTGCGTGGGCAAAAGGGAAGTTTTGGATAATAAGCAGAGATTTCGTTTGCATGGATAATATGAACGTGGGATGAAATACGTGGGGGAAGATAAATCCCTCCTCCTTTTGTGGATAAGAAGCAAAACTGATTTATAAATAAATGTATTGCCTTACACGATTTTAATTTTGTGTTCTTAAGTGCTAAGTTGTTTGTAGACGGTGTAATTTGATTGGAACGGCTGGATTTATTGTTGAAGGAAACGAATTTTATTTATATGAAGTGAATATTAAAAATATAAGATGAGATAAATGCCCTGTTATTAGATATATTTAATTGTAGTACTTTGATTGTTAAGTTGCTTTTGAATTAAGTGTCCCTTATTGGCAGCGAGGCTATATTGTTATATATGCTTACAAGACTGCTTATAATGATTATATTAACAATTTGAAAGATATAAGATGGCGCCGGGAATAGAACCGGCTTTTTTAAGGCAAAGACGCGTACGTTAGCTGCCGCCGGGGATGGAATTCGGGTTTTTGACGGTAAAGACGCGTACGCTAGCTGCCGCCGGGAATGGAACCCGGCTTTTCCACAGGAAAGACGCATATGCTAACCACCGCCGGGAATGGAACTCGGCTTTTTGACGCCAAAGGCGCGTACGCTAGCCGCCGCCGGGAATGGAATTCGTGTTTTTGATGGTAAAGACGCGTACGCTAACCGCTTAGCCACGACGTATGTTTACTTTGGTGCTAGGGTTTGAAGCCAAGCGTTTTAAACTTAGAAGTTAAAAGAACTTTATTTGAAAAAAGAAAAGAAATGAATTTTATTTTCTTATTTGTTTTAAAACAGAATTACAAAAATAATGAACAGACTTTGCTTGGTTTTTATAATGGCTGAAGTCTTGTTAACTATTAGTAGCTGTTGAATGACAGGAGGCGGGGCTGAAAACAGTGGTATCTTGAAGAGGTCTTGAAAATTGACCTGAAGGAGATTTAAGCTGTTGAAAGGACAGGAGGCAGGGCTGAAGATATTGCTATGTGGCAGGGGGTTTGAAAATTGACAGGAGGCGGGGGTTGAAGACATGGCTATTTTGCAGGGGGTGTTGAAAAAAATGACAGAAGGGTTGACTTTAATGGGTGGAGCGGCGGTTAAGATAGCTTGACCATTGGTGGTTTTCCACCATTTTGTTTTTCTTTTAGCAGAGTAATTATAACAAGCAATGGCGAACATAAAGATTTTTGTTTTTGTTTTGATTGAATAAATGGTGTATAAATACACAAGTTTTAAATGAGATTGCCTCATTTAAATATGTAGGAAAAAAGACTGTTTTAGCATACAAAGTATGGTACATTTGCGAAATGAGATGTGTGAGTTTTACGATAGATGTATAATTAAAGTAACTGAACGATGATGGGCGGAATGAGAAAGTGGTAGGAAATGGGAAATATTGAGAGAAAACGTATTTTTATTATTTAACGTGTTTAAGTTTTACGTGTCATGATTATGCCGGTGAGGTAAAAGGAGACGCTGATTTTTGCACTATTGGTTTTATGAAACTTGTAAAGAAAGGTATATAGAAAGTGGAAGGAACCCCGAGGAAATTGCACGCACACGGTTTTTGTTTGCCACAATTTATAAAAAAATAAATCCAAACTTAATGTTTGTCATGAAAATGTTGAAATAATTGGTGGGAACTGGGGATTAAACCCGGGACCCCCAAGCACCAGAGATGAATGCTTTAACACTGAATTATTGGAGAGAATGATGAAATTTAAGTTAGTATATTGTTGTGTTGGTCCGAGCTTATGAATAGTAAGAACATAAGAATGCATTTATATATTGTGAATGGAATAAAACAAGAAACATTTTACTTACCTAATGTCCACATGGCAGAACACACTAACACACTTTACGTTATGGTAACTGATACCAATGTATAGTAGAAACTGTACATGTTTTGAATGAAAGAACATAGGAATTTACTTGATTTACAGTAAACTGATTTTATATGTATGCGGAATATACTTTTGTGAACGAGAAATAAATAAATATAAACGAATTGGTGTATGGAACCCCATTTGTTTTGCGTGACAGCCATTTTTGTGACGAAGTATATGCGACCCGCCTTTTGTTGCGGTGCGATGAAAAAACGCGGGGATTGCCTATATGGTTTTGACGGTAGCGTATTATGGTGAAGCGCACGTGATAGATATTTGTGGAAATGACCGCTTATAGCATGCAAAGCCGCAAATTGCCAAGTTTTATGTACAGTAAATATTAATGGCAATAAATGATTATGACATTGTGAAAAGTATACTATACTGCGTATAGGAGCATAATGAGTAGTATTGGTAATGAGTAATAGCGGTATTAATTGATGATGTATATAGCGTACGGAAGGGCAAAAATAGATGGTTAGGAATTAGTACATGAAATGGGTGACAACAGCATGAACGGATGGCGTATATAGCGTACGAAAATGCAAAATAGATGCATGGCATTTAGTAAATATGATGGTTGAGAATGGTATTAAGGGATGGTTTATATAATAATACTTATGGATATGTAATTTACTTGTATAGCGGGTGAGAGTAACATGAAGTGTTGCCTTATATAATAATACGTGTGAACGCACAGCGATGGTATGAAAGATACAGCATTAGCTGAAAGCCATGTTATGTTATATACATAGCAGAATAATGCCTAAAGTTGTAGAAAATAGACGCAAAGCGCGTACTAAATGGAATGGCTTCCACATTATTGATGTTAGCGATTGCTATTGTGTACATAGTATACATTAGATTGTATGGATGTGGAAAATAGACGCAGAGCGCGTAGTATGTGCAGTAGGTGGCACATTAGATGTTATGAATGCAGAAAATAGATGCAGAGCGCGTTTTGTGGGCATGCTATTTGTGAATGGGTTGAAGAAAGAATTTTATTTAGCTTTTTTTGAGCGAGCGAGTGGGAATTAAACTGATGGACCAAGTATGAAATGGTGGACAGCAGAAATTTTATTTTATGATAGTTGGGGATTGAACCAGGGATTGTATGCAGTTGAAATAACCACTGAGCTATTATAGAATGTTAGGGGTAGAAGAAAAAATTGTTTTCATATTTGCTAATAGTAGTAGTAAAAAAATGATTTTTGTTGTAGTAGTATTTATTAATTTTATGTTATTTTTTTCTTTTTAGGAAGAGTATTTTTTGCTCAGTGGAACAGAACTGGAAATTTGTAAAACGTAAGTACATATATATTGTTAACTTAGGGGTAAAGTTTTGTATTGTGAATGGAGAAAAAAGGCAGAGGGGGAGTGACAAATGGTTTGGCTTTTGACCTGCATTGTACAAGTATTAATTTATAATAGAAAGGAGGGAGCTGGTAGCAAACTTGTTTGCTATTGTGTTAATTAGTTTAGAAACTTAAAGGCATGGAAAAGTAGAAAACAGCATTGAAACCCGCCCATTGGGGGGAACTTATATTTGCATACAATTAAGAAAGGGATGCTAATTGTTATTTTTCGTAACTTAGATAAAGTAAATATTTTTGTGAAATATGAGCAATGTAATAGAACACTAATTAAATATTATAGGAATAGAATAATAAGCGCTATTATTCTATTGGAGAAACGTATTGATTGGAAAAGAAACACAAAACTTTATTGTGTAAAATTAGATTGAATAGTTACAAATAAAATAATAATAATAATTGCGTTTAATATAGCGCTGTTACTTTGAAGTTTGAGTATCCTATTAAAATTGTTTGGAAGTTTTTGTAGTTACTTGTGTTAATTTGATGTAGCGAGTTGATTTATGAAGGGGAACATATAAATTATATTTATTATTGAGTATATGATATATTGACTTGTATGGGGGTAACACTAGTGTAATATCCTAATAGTAATTGCATATTTTAAACTCATTATGGATTTAGTAGTTAATAAAAATATTATCTGTTCATTTAAAACCTACTTAGGCAATATGTAGGAGGAAGGTAATATTGAATTAATAATAATTATTATTTTTTGCTAACCTTTTGTATATACATTCGCAGTTTAATGCTTTTCTTTTAAAAAGGACCTTTGGAAATAACAGAAAAAGGGAAATATACCTTACCTAATTTGTTTTGACTAATTATAAGTAAGCCTCACACTAAGTTTGATAACGTCCGGACATGAGAATAGCGCTGCGTTGTGGGAGGGAAGGGGAATGGCTTGTTTTTTTTTACAAGTTAATTTTGAGGATAGGCTAAAGGAAATGTTATGCAGCTTGGCTTTTGAACAAAGTGGCAGGAAAACCACGCACACACTGTTTGTTTACTTACTAAGAATTGAACTAGGGACTTATGCATTAGAGCAAAAGAAATAGTAATTTTACGCAGAAATGATGTATTATTGTGAATTATTTTTACTGTATAGTACTTAATTTGTATGGAACTTAGGATTTATATTTGGTTGCGCTTTAGATAGGACCACCTTGGCATTTACGTAATGTAAACGAAGAAAAGTTTACGTAGGGAAATGAACTTAAAATTCCTAGCACCAATTTTAGGAAAATTCCTGTTATGAGAAATAGATGCACTAACTTTGAAGTGTTGTGTTTTGAATGGAGATGTTTAAATAAATAAATATGTGGAAGTTGAGAGAGACTGCATGCCATAATAATAAAAGTGGAGAAACTTAAGGGAAAACTGCTAAAATGGAAAATATAATTTAGTTTAGTATTACTAGGCGGTAAATTGAATGATAGTAGGAAAAGGGAATTGGGAAAAGCCATATAAATTAGTATGTAGAGTTTTTTCAATTATAGATACTAAGTTAGGTTAAAATGAACGAAGAGCGGGACTTGGAATATTTTGGCTTTTACTTAGTGTTGATGAGGAAAACCTCATTTAGGGTGGGTGGTTTGCAAAAAAGCTTTTAAATGTTTTAAGCGCACCGGGAGTTGAATGAAAGACCGCATACACTAAAGGCAATAGCAATACACGAAGTGGAAAATAAAGGAAGGAAGGTGTTGCCGGCTAAAATACTTTAATCGTAATAATAATAATAATAATAATCTTGAAATTGCCCTAATTTTTATAAAGAAGAAAATCCACAAGTTGTTTACGGCACAAAGTGGGTTGCCATGCATGTGGTACGTTCATTTATGATTTAGAAATATCATTAAATTTAGAGAGAAGGTAGCAACATATTAAAATAAACGAACAAGGTTAGAAAACAGTAGTATTTTTACGTAATGCGCTTATGGCGCTTTTGACCGACCTCGAGGAGTTGTGCATGGTTACAAAGAGCAGTTAGTGAACATAAGCTTTATTGCGTGGACCTAAAGGAAAACAATAAGATTATATATGTAAGGGACAAGTTGATAGAAAGGTATAGACTGTAGATGGTTGCAGTAATCAGTAATGTATGTAACATAGCACGAACCGTAAAACGAACTATGAAGTGGGGTAGACGTTCAATTAAAATGACCACCGGGAATCAAATCCCGGTGTTAGAAAATATTACATACACTTGCAATATTTAGTGGAACGGCTTTTTGCTTAAAACTATTGCTTATTTATTTATTAGAGGAATACCATTTGTAACAATAAGAGAAAAATGGAGAAGTTAACTTTGATTTTTTTCTGCTAAGCGGAAAGTGAATTTGACTCTTTTATTTTTATTAGTTAAGCATGAGAATATATGTTACATTGAGTACCTAATTTATTAATTTTATAGATTTGAAAATATTTGTTAAAACGTTTTTAAAATTTGTTAATTATAATATCTGTATGTTTTGTCTTTATAGGATGGCAGAGGGAAAGTTGACCATTTTTTATGACCTGGTAGAATATGGGCCGAAAGAATATTGCGAAGAAAAAATAAGAAGGGGGCAAAAAACAGCATATTTTCTTTCTTACGCGTGCCCGAAGAATAAAAGGATAGAAAAATGGCACGCGTGTGAATTATGTATAAATTTTACAATTTTACAAAAATATTTAGAAAAAAATAAAGAAAAGATGAAAATGATATTTTGGGGTTAGCATGGGACTTAGAGGGGAAGTGCATAAATGAAGTAATAGAAGAAAAAGAAGAGGAAGAAAGCAAGAAAAGAAGAAAAACAAGAAAAAGAAATGGTGGAGGGAGAGGTAATTTTTGGCCTCCCATAAAAAAGAAAAAAACTTGTAAAAAGATGTATATAGACAAATAATAATAATAATAAAAAGAAAAACAAAAGAAAAATATTAGAATATGGCTTTAGTTATAATTTAGTGTTTTATTTTATAATTATTTCTTGTCCTTTCGATTAGTATTGGATATTTGTTGCTGACCGTAAAGATTTCTTGTTCTGTTTGACAATGGTTTCTAATTTTTAACTTTAAAGGTGTTTGTGATTTTCAAAACAAATTTGAAGGGTGACCCATAGCGATAATTTTTCCCTCTTTGTGACTGTTTGCTCGTTGTTTTTTAAAAAGAGAACTATAAGACTGTGACAATGGATTTTGCAGCTCCTAAGGTATTGTATTGAACTGGTTCAGGAAAATGAAAAGTAAAATAATTAACTAAATTTGTGCTTTCTAGGAAACATTTTATTTAACTTGAATATTTCTTTTAGGCGACTGCATACTTTTAAAATAAAGGATATTTACTTGATTTTCTCCAAGAGTTGTGGGTTTGAAACGAATTTGACATTGGTTTTACATTAAAAGTATTCTAATCTTATTATTACTTTTTCAAATATAACTTATAAGAATTGTGTTGTTAGGTTTTTCCAATATATTGTTTTTTACTAAAATATCTTGGCAAAATATCTGACATGGTTTCACTGTAATTTTGACAGGATTTCAGTGTAATTTTTGACAGGGTTTCAGTGTAATGTTTGACAGGGTTTCAGTGTAATTTTTGACAGGGTTTCAGTGTAATTTTAAAGATTCATGCAAATGAATGATAAAGAAGAAATTAAAACAAATGAATGATGATCATGTGATTGAAAAATCAGTGAAACTTCTGAGTAAATTACTTTAAATTATTTTGTTCTTTATAAAAGAACTGTTGAATCATGAATAAATTTTGGTGTAAAGAAGAATGAGGATTTCTGAAACAAACTAAAATCTGTTAATGATAAAATTTTTAAAATCTCAACAATAACTTGAGATGCTTTCACAGGTTGCGCAAATGTATATTACAGATAAATATAGTTTGGATGAGATGAGTACTAGTTAGGATTTAGATTATGTCTATTTAGCCTGTTACGTTTGAGGGATGACGATTTTGATGAGTCCGGGGAAAATGAAAGGGACTTACATGTTATGTATTGTTTGGACATTTGCCTGAGCACGGAAAACTG
This sequence comes from Thermobia domestica, assembly GCF_964235325.1. Taxonomy (NCBI): domain Eukaryota; kingdom Metazoa; phylum Arthropoda; class Insecta; order Zygentoma; family Lepismatidae; genus Thermobia; species Thermobia domestica. The sequence continues at coordinate 171,160,890 of NC_137455.1, read as the reverse complement.
TATTTAAGGTGAATGCCGTGAAAAAGCTGTTTTAATTTTTATGACCGCCGGGAATCGAAACCGCTTGCAGCTTACCGACAGCGTTAGCGACTACATTACGCGGGACCAGTATATTTTTACTTAAACATATATATTTGGATCAAAATAGAAAATGGCGGAATTATGTAGCGGTAGGATGGAAATGATTTTCAAATTTTTTAACCAGTAAAAGAGAAAATATAGCCGGAAATGGGAGGACAATATTAAGATGGATGTCGTAGTACAAAGTAGATGCACTTGGTTAAGGATAGATGTGAATAGAGAGCTTTTTGTGTGAACCTTAGGTTGCATAAACAAATAAGGTTACTTAGTTAGTTTAATTAGATTAGCAATTTACTATTTAAGACAAATTATTGGTAATGAAAAATAAATAAAGAGAAAATCAATGGACATATTAATTATTGCTAAAATTATCTATGACATTGAAATTACATTGGAAGAAATCACTAAGTAATTGCCGTTGAAATTAATTGAGGGACCCCAAATAGCAGAAATATCCACTCTATCACTTATTCAGTGCACCCCTGCATTAAAATATATAAGCATTAATGAAATAATAATTTAAAGATGTGATTGGCAAATTAAAGTTTTAATAGTAATGAACAGAATAAGTAATATAAGTATTTGTAGGAAAGTGCACGGTTTTAAATCGTTACACGGTTTTAAATGTTAACTAAGAAAGCAGAGAATTTTGGTTATTATCCGATTGAAAATCTCTTGTTAAGAAATTTCAGGCTTAAAATTATGCTTGGTTTTCTAAAATCTGTTCGCTAACTTTGAGGCAAAGAAACAAGGAACTATATAACATATATGGTTTAGTAATCAATTTTAGGGTCTAGGAGGCTCAGGTGAGCAGGTCATGTAGGTAAAATGGAATAATTTTAAGTGAAAACAACCATTAGGAAGACCTAGGCGCAAACGGTTGAATCTCGCAGAGATTGGAATACAAGTGTTACCTAAAATCCAGAGCGAGTAAAGAGATCATCCAGCCATTGATTCATAATGTATTTTACATATAGAAAATTAGTCTTGGAATAATATGTGATACACTCAGTGAGAGAATGTGATCATTTATTAACTTCAGTAAGCCATAAAGTTTATTTCGAGGAACAAGTTATTTTAGAATCTCTATGTAGACATTGAATCTTTAAGTAAAAATCCTATTGTTTTCCTTAGCTGAAAATGAAAACTAAAATCATATATGAAGGTATCATAATAAATTAAAGCACTAGCACCTGTGCCTAAAAATGGGGTAATTGAACGTTAGATTCTATTTTGCGCCAAATGTGGGAAGAACAATCACTTTTATGCTGCTATAGAAAATCCAACTTTTAAGAGATTCCATTATGCAAGAATTGTGTAGCCCCCATATGAAGAAGTAATATTCAGAATACGAAATGACATAGGAGATTCTTATATTTGGTTATTGATTAATGAAACCGCTGACGATTTATTTGTAACTTAACGGTAAGGAAAACTAACCTTGATATCTCTTCTTAGGCAATGTTCCAACCAGTTTCTTTTTTCTAATAATATCTAAAAGTGTTCTTTTCTCGCCCACCACTTTTCCGCTTAACCCAACTAATTCTTTCCATTCTTTTTTACACACATTTGAAAGGATTCCAGGCGATTTTTATCATCTTTACGTAATGTTTACGTTTTTGACCCATACAGCTTGACGAAACTTTATCAACATTTTATTCAAGGTCCCACAAAACAGTCTTTTTCTTACTCCTAAAGGCTTTTTTCGGCATTGCTACCCTTGCTTTTATTTTACGTTTGCACTTTATTTTATTACTAAGAATACTACCCTGATATCGAAAACTATTTATTTGTTATATTTTCTCCTTTCCTATTTTTACATTTGACACAGATCCCTTGGTTACAATCACCATGGCTTTCTAACATTTATTTTCATTTCATATTTTTTCAAAACCCTTTTCTCATTTTTAAAATATTTTATTGATTATTTTTCTATTGATTAAAATTTTACAAGAAGCCTCATATTGTCTGCAAATCTCCTACCGAAATGCCATTATCATCATATAGGCTCTTTTTCACTATTTCTTCTAGATACTTAATAAATAACATCCTTGTTGAACTCCCCTTCGAATTGCACTCTTTTCCATCAGTTTTTCCCATATTCTAACACTTACTTGTTGGTTCATGTATAAGTATTTTATGAGTCTTCCATTCCAAGCCTATCTTTATTAGAACTCCGAACAACAATTCCCAATTCATGCTGTTAAAAAACCTTTTCTAGATCAATAAATATAACATATATCTCTTTCCCTTTTTCTATAAATCTCTCACCAATTGCCCTTAATAATCGAATTGCATCTTTTGTGCCCTTGCCTCTTCTGAACCCCTCCTGAACTTCTTTATTTGTTCTTTCATATAACCTTCTGTTTAGTATTTGGAGAAGAATTTTAGCTGAATGAAATATGAGACTAATAGTCCTCGCATGTATTTGCTTTTGATTTTTTATCCAACGGTATTATTATCGTTTTTAGAAAGTCCTGTTTCATATATTTCATTACATAGTGAGAACAATTCTTTGTTTCCTATATTTTTAATGAATTCGCTTGCTATGTTCCGATTGCCTTTCCATTCTTAAGGTTAAGGTAAAACATTAGAATATTTTACAAGTGTTAAAACAGTTGTATTAAGCCTTAGAATCGCGGAAAATAATACTGACCACCGCTCCATTGAATTCGAGGACTATAACTGAATTTGAAACGTAGTTTTTGCATCTTTTGCAGTTTATCTGTTTTTTCTCTATCACATATTTTCTTTGGACTTGTTTTATGATCATTATCCTTGACTATATTCCTACGAGTAATTGGAATGTCACAAATGTCTTCATATTGAAAGCCATCTTTTCCAAGTGGGTCCTTAAAGGCAGCAAGTAAATAAAGTCCCTAATATATAAGCACTCAATGGTCTTACATCTAGAATATCGTAGAATATGACCATGGGTCATTCTTTACAAGCTAAAATGTTAAACCATTTGATTCATGGAATCCACTTTTTCTTTGTTTCTTTCCATTATAATCTTCTGAGATTTGAGATATGAGAAAAAATTACTAAGAAGAGTTACAACTTTAGGTGACAAAAAAGATACTATTATAACATTGTTTTGAAATTCAAACATGGTTGTAAATTCCTTTCTCTCCTTAAAAATCGTGAAATCTGATGGCAATTCTCCATCATATGGTAACAACTGTCAGGCGCCTTGAAACCAAATCCTGTGCAAGTTTTGCACTTGTGATAAAAACGCACGTGATATTACGGCCATTGTTTTTAATTTTTTCCGTGACTATTTTTTATCTTTGTGAATTTTTCTGAAATTTTCTGACCTTTTTCTCGTGTTTATTTGCATCTTCGAGGCATGCTTTATTGTACTATCATATATAGCCTAAATTTTAATTCTATTATTTTCCAGTTTGCAATGTATTTTTTTCTGCGTTTTTTCGGCTGCATTGCATCGAAATTTAAAATTTATTACTACTTATTACCTTGGAAAATATTGGACGCTCATTTGAGCAATTCCACTATTGAGTGATACACACCAATAAGTAAGAACATAGCTACAACTTTCTTTAGTTCAGTTTTATCCTTTTCCTTCCACCGTTCCTTTGTGTTTTTTATATTAATTTCAGCAACGGAGGCCGAAACTGCAATATAAATGCAAATGATTTCGAGTCACATTCTCTAGCTGCAAAGAATAAAGTTTTTACTTAACATCCTGCTTAGAATCTCTGTATGTAGTTGAACATGTCTAATTTTATTACTCGCTGAAACATTCTTTATTACCTAATGTACTTCGTTGCCAAATGTCTCCTGCTGCCATCTCAAACATTATCACTACAACTTTCTTATTTATTCATTTATTTAGAAAACAACACAACAGGCTTAATGCCTAATTATAGTGTCGTATAATACATATACCCGTACAATGAATCAATTCACTTCTATTGTCAGGTACTCGTTAATAATCCTGTTTCTAAATACATATTTTGACATAGTGAATATATTTAATACATCAGTTTTATGACTTAATTCATTGTAGGAGTTACACATTCTCCACAGCAGAAATTTACTGAGAATATTTGTTCATGTCCTTTCACAGAAAAATATACCAGTATTCCCGTGTCTTGTTTTACCTGTTGGAACGCTCAAATATATTTTCGTGAGTAGCTCTGAACAGTCAATTTTATTATTTAATACTTTATATAAAACAGTAAATCAAACATCTTTCGTCGATGTTAGGAAATTCAAACTCCTTACTAAGTCTACGTAGGGAATCTGTTTGGGATAGAAAGCTGTTTTCTTTTACGTAAGCATTTTTAGAAATTGTATGTTTTCTATTCCTTGTAAGTATTTATTTACATTCGGTGTCCAAATAACGCAGGCATATTCTAATCGGGACCTTACGTACAAATTATAAAGTTTAATGAATGTTGACTCGTTTCTAAACTCTTAACCCATTCTATATATAAAATCAAAGTTTCTGAATGCAGCGTTAAAGATTGCATCAATGTGATGGGAAAAGTCAATTACTCCTAAATCTTTAACTGGATTTGGTTTACATAAAGATATACCATTAATTATATACAAATGATTGATGGGATTTTCTTTCCTTGAGAACAATAAAGACTTGCATTTAGACATATTCAATGAAAGTTTGTTTTTTAGCACACCCTGTAAATCCTCCTCGAGTTGTGTGCAGTCATCTATTGTGCTAATTTTTGAATATAATTTGAAATCATCGGCAAACAACAGAAAGTAAAAGTTTTTTAACATAGGTTGAAAAATTTTCATTAATTACAAGAAGAAATAATAGCGGACTTAAATGGAATCCTTAAGAAATACCTGATAATGTGTCAAATTTTGTGATAATATATGCCTTGTAAAAAAAACAGCTTGCTCTCGATTGCACAAGTAGGAAGCAAAGTGCTCTATTGCTCGTTTAGAAAAAATAAAAGATACCAATTTCTGTAGTAGCGCGTCATGTTCAACTCTATCGAAAGCCTTACTAAAATCCGTATAAATAATGTCCACTTGATCGTCTTTGTCTAACTCTCTTGCTATGTTATTATTAGTAAAATGGTTGTTGTGAATTTATTCCTTAAAAATCCGTGTTGATGTTCAGATATGACAGGCTTTACATGGTTTAAAATTCTGTTGTATAATATGTTTTCAAGAACTTTTGCAAAGGAAAATAGAATGCCTACGGGTCTGAAATTCTCTATCTGATTCCTGTTTCCAGATTTAGGAATAGGGAAAATGAGACCTTCTTTCCATTTATTCGAAAATATGTTGGTTTTAATGCACATATTAAAGATAATGTAAAGTGAATGTTTCAATATATGTAAACAGCCCTTCACCATATACGATAGAAATCTATAGTACAAGATGTTTTGGGTTTCAGCGCTTTAATAGCCTGCTCAATTTCTTCTAATTGTATTTCCTTTATATAAAAGGTGTTTAATATACTACATTCCGAATTATTTGTTATTAAATAATCCGTGTCGTATTTAGCGGGTACACTACTATATACTGACTTAAAAAATAATGCGCGAATGCCTAAAAATTTCTTTCTTACGTTTTAACTCGTTACCATTATATGTTAGAGAATCTGAGGAAAGACGCTTGGTTTTACTTTTAATAAAATACCATAACTACCGTGGGTCTTTTTTACAGTAAATTCAAAATGTAAAGTAAATGCCTTGTACGCTCTCGAAATTTCTGATTTAATTTCTTTTCGTAGTTCCAAAAACTGTTCACGATGGTATGCAATATTATTTAGCCCTCTTTACACTTTTTACAATGTTAAGATTTCCGTTTGATTTTTTAATTATATCATAGGTAAATCAGCACGGATAACTCGCATTAACGTGCTTTTTAGCAGGGACGCATCGGTTAAATACATAAAATTTTCAAACAGTACAATTAACATCATCATTTTGTAAATGGCAATCCCAAGATAATTTTGATAATTCTATATTTAATTTTATGAAATACGCCCTTTTAAAGTTGAAAACCAGTTACTTTAGGAACTTGCTTTAATTTAGTAATATGATTAAACGTCTTGCAAGAAAAACATTCTGATTCATTGTTATCATCTAAGGGAAGTACTCACTGTCTTTTCAAAATCCATACGAGCAACTTGTCAATACAGAAAACTGATAAAACCACTAAAAAATTACGAAATCTCACTTTCGTCTTTGTTTTGTTCAAAGATTATTTCCATTTCAATAAAAAAAACAGTAAAAGTAACCGTTTAACGTTTATTTCGACTGTGTGCTGTAAAACATAGCCTTGGGGTCCACTGGAAGTTTTAGGGTTACCTCTTAACTATGTTACTCATATGAAGAATGTAAGTCAAACTATAATATAAAGACCATATTTCTATAGTAAATAATGAAACATACAGTCATTATAAGGTCTACGTATATGAAACTGGCAAAAGCAAAAATGAATAAAGATTTCAAAGTAGAAATATTTCTTTTCAGTATAAAACCAACAGAAGTGAAAATACTTCACACAATACTTATTTTATAATAATGTAACTGGTAATTATAAACATATTTAAATATATGTGTTCATTTGTATATTTAAAATAATATCGCCGAAAATAAAACATGTCATCAAAATTATAAATAACGCGTATAAGTAGAATTAAAAAAGGTCATATCAATGGTATAGGTCAATAATATAAACGTTTTCACTTATATGATATTTCGCACATTACATACATACATACATATACTAATGCGGAAAACATTTCAATGTCAGTATACTGTTGGCATATGTAAAATATATACTTTTTGTATATACAAAAAAATATTCCCGTTTTGCGTGCAATTTTTCCCCGTAAACCCTTTTTTGGTTCCAGCGCGTAAAAAGCGCGAAATAACGGTACGCGCAAAGCGGGCCCCGGTCGCGAAAGCCATCCGGCGGCGCGGAAATTTTACATGGCGTGCCACGGCACACTAGTGTTGACGCATGGGTATTTTTCCTTTCCTGCAATATTAACAGTAATTTGCAACATCTTGCTTACAATATGCAATACTGGGTATTAAACATATAGCATACATTACCAGCAGGCAATTTTGTTATAGACAGCATACATTAATGCAAGCGCTATTCTTAGGAGTTTACGTAGTAAAACGATCCAACTAAAATTCCAAGAGGAATTTCACTATTCTCGCATTTTAATAACGAGTTTCTAAAGGAAACAATCCAGTAAATAATCAATTTTTTACTATTTTCGGACTTTTTTAACGAGTGTTATTATAAATAACACATTTTAGTATTTTCGAAACATAGTTTCTCTTTATAAGCTTCTATAGAAGCGATTCAACTATTTGTAGGTTCACACTGTAAGTGTTCTTACGACTTTTCATAGAAAAGGAGAATATAAAATATTGGAAGCTACTTATTTACAAGTTCGAAACATAGTTTCTCTTTATGAGCTTCTATAAGAACTTTAATATTCTCGCATTTTAACAACGAGTTTCCAGAGGAAACGATCCAATTAAAATTCCTATAAAAGCAATTCAACTATTTGTAGGTTCACACTGTAAGTGTTCTTACGACTTTTCATAGAAAAGGAGAATATAAAATATTAGAAGCGACTTATTTACAAGTTCGAAACAGTTTCTCTTTATGAGCTTCTATAATAATTTTAATATTCTCGCATTTTAACAACGAGTTTCCAGAGGAAACGATCCAATTAAAATTCCTATAAAAGCAATTCAACTATTTGTAGGTTCACACTGTAAGTGTTCTTACGACTTTTCATAGAAAAGGAGAATATAAAATATTAGAAGTGATTTATTTACAAGTTCCAAACACAGTTTGTCTTTATGAGCTTCTTCAAAAGCGATCCTATAAATAATCACATTCTACGAGTGTTCTATTACTTTAAAATATTTTCAAAATATCTAGGTTACAAACTATATGCATCAGCGTACAAAATTATATGTTAAAGGTAAATAATAACAAAAAATACTTTTAACCAAATGATTATGTATCAAATAAAATTATAATAATAAAGTATATGATATGAAAAAATATAAAATGTTATATTCAACTATAACTTTACATATTTAAATTCATACAAAGGTAAATAAGTTTATTATAATAAATATTATACAAAATAAATGTATTTACAATTTATAACTTTCACTTCGTTTACTTATTTCACTAACACATGAAACAAATTAAAAATTATAAAAATTATAAATAAAATCTTTTTCTAAGAAAAGCTCTGTGATTAAATCAACATAATTTTGTTTAATAAAATATTATATAATACATAAATAAAAGTCCAATCATCTATTTCAATATCGTGATATGATGAAAAGATTTCATACAGTTCATCAAAAGTATCCCCTCGTACCATAACACGCCATGCATTAAAGCACATCATTTCATAGTCCGCAGTAATACAATCATGGTGATCTATAATACGGGAGTTTTCGAAACAACCTTCACATACAAGTTTATATTCTGGCTTCCATCTTGAAATACATTCCAACACGCACTGTTCATTCACAACAAAAGAACTACAATTATACACACACGGTCTGTTTCCTGTAGGCATTTTTATTTTTGTTTAAAAACAGTTCCACTAACTGAGAAATATAAGTATCAGAAAATGTAAGTTATTCGTATGATAAATCTATTTAAAAGAGTTCTGTTCTTTTCATAACTTTCATTCAATAAATGTTTCGCTAAATAAAGTTCAAACACTATGTCACGAGTTGTCTTCTTAATTAAAAATTCCCAAACAGTGCGTTTCAATCTATTCTCATATGTTAATCTGCATAAATCAACTTCATCTGAAATCCTTAATGAACAAGTAATACAAAGTATTAGTTCTTTTACTTTATAATTCTCAAACAGTTCCTTTATGCACAGTTCACTTACTTTAAAACGATTGCATTTACAGTTCACTTTGTCTAATTCAGAAATTTCAATATGTAAATTAGGATACACTTTTTCAAAATAAATTTCATCATCATATCTATAACATCTTCTAAACGGTTGAATTACTTCATCATTAGAATGTAATATTTTCAGTTTCTTTAAATCAGATGATTGTATTAAAATACGTTTCTTTTCATTTTCTCTCGAGGAAATACTCACAAGCAAATACTCATCTACTACACATTTTCAAAATACTGTTCTACTTAAGTAATGTTCCTACAATATAAAACCGACTGCGCATGCGTATAATTTTAATATAGGCGCATGCGTTCAACAACACGCATATACTGTTCTACAAAACATACAAAAATTAATTATTTGTAATCCTATACGCTCCGTGTAAAAAATCTTTATGTAATAATATTTCTCTTGCAAAATCACAGTCGTACATTAACATATAAGATATAATGATTTCATAAAGTATATAAAAATTATACTGCAAAAGAATATAATCCTTTTTACTATAAATATTGTGTGATTCCTTATATATTTTCATGATTTCCTTGCACGTATCATCTTTTGATAAAATACTAAAAGCTTCCAAGTCCAACACATGTTTACTTTTCAAAATACACGTATGAATAGTGTCATTTCTTAAATTATCAAAGCATTGTTTGCATAGCAATACTTTGTTTGGTATCCAGCTAATTAAAGCTTTTTTAATACAATTAATGTCAATACTTAATTTCTCACACGCACAATTCATACTTTCACTAATGCACATCTTCAAACAACAAAATATTCTCAACAAATAACACGCAATATCTTTCTTTTCCTTACAACTGCTGCCCTCTACTACACAAACATGTGTTTTACGTTCTCACTCTAGCGAATATTTTAAGTTCAAATACTATGTAACTTGTACAGTCTGTGTTTCTTCTCTTTAAAAATATTTTGCACGTGTCTTTTTTTCTCGTTTTCTTAAAATGTAAAATAATTCATATACAATACTACACAACAAGTAATATATGTAAATGCATAAGAAAGTGATTATATATCATGTATTATCATCATTTTACCTATTATTATTTTTCTATATATATATAAATGATGAAAAAATAACATAATTACCTAAAACATAAGGTTTATTTCTTTATATACATAATCATTTAATAACAAGAGTATTTTACAAACCTTAATCTGCAAAGTATTACAAGGTTATAAAAGCAATGTTAATGCTGTCCACCAAAAACATAATTGTTGTGCATTACGAAATGCACATCCTGATTTTTTTCTCAAGTTTAATATTATGTTCATAAAACGATTATTAAGTACGTTCGCGTGCAATATGTATAATGCACCTTTGCAATAAAAGGTTGTATCTTGTTTACAAACTTCATATAAAAGGTTACGTATGTGTAATACAGTATAATAATATTACACAAATTTAACAACGGTAGTAAGTTATATTCTACTGATGATTTTATTAAGCAATGCAAATTTACTGTATCATCTCATGCAGTTAAACAAAATTCACAAATAATAATTCGAAATCTTAAAATCTTGTATGTCAATAATGTATTCATTAGCACATGTTTACGTTGCAATAAAAATGGAATAATTTGTCCAACAAATTCAGTGTTTCGTATAAAGTTTATACGTGAGATTTCACTATGTCTTTCTTCAAACAAATCAATAAGAGTTATTTCATTGGATAAATACTGCAATACATAATCGTCAGTGTTCTCAGAATGCATTACAATTGGATTAAAGACTAAAATAACAATAACTGCAATATTATATCACAAATATCCACTAATATAACAAATCATTTTGTAAGTTTTTACACAGTCACTTCACATATGGTTTTATCATGTCTTTCAAAATTGTTATCCACTCACTAAAGTGTACATGCACATTTACACAATCACTTTGCATATGCTTTCTTTTTGTCTTTATTTTCAAAAATGTCAATCAATTCACTCATAAATTTTTCGTCTTTTTTTCAAGTAAGTCAAAATAAGTCTCATAAAAAATTTCTTGTGTACAAATGCCAATTACGTGTGATTTCGCATACGTATAAAAAATTTCATCAATATCAACATCCATTAAAATCGTCACTACCCTTTCTTCTAATTCTTCTCTCGACATAAACAAACTGTCATGTGCCATTTGATTCTCAACCCCTTCAGTACAAGAACTGCAAATTAAAATTTTGTCTGTGTCCTACTCTTTAATCGATTTCACAATGCACTTCACATCCACTTTATAATTACTACAACAGCAATTCAAACTCCAAAACCGTGATGTCCTCGATAATAACGATGGAGATGAAGGTGGTGTCCGTGAAAATAATTCTTCGATATCTGTTTCATTTGATGATGCATCTTCTTCTTCATCCGAAGATGACAGGTATACAACATCTGCACTCTTTTCTTTCTTTTCCATTAATTCTCCGCTCTCGTCATCAGAAGATAATAAATATACAACTTCTACAGAGTCCAAACTGTTAGACTTCAACGGGGATTCAGTTTTCGATTTCTTCCGCAGCAATGGCGAAGAAAGCATAGTTTCTTCATCGTCGTCAAACACTAGCTTTCGTACAGGAGCCATACCGAAATACATACAACATGATCCTAACACCGAGTATTTATGCGTTTACGTCAAACAAAATGGCGTCCATTGATTAAACAAGCTTCCTATCAAATTTTAATATTCTCCCAAGTATATTCTACGCGATAATCAATCACTTCTTATCAACAATACAAATTCCTAGAATTGTAATCATGTGTACGTGCCATCAAACAAAATCAACATTCGCGTAAACGTCCACGTACGCCCACGCGTTGCGTCGCGTTTTCCGGAACTTATCTTGTGTATAATTTATTATTATCATTTATATGATACTCATCCCTCTTCTACTACATCCTGTTCCTATTTATCATTTTTCTACTTATCAACAACATACCACTCACCCCCTTCCACTACATCCAATTAACGTTTATCATTATCAACATACGGAAAACATTAATATCAAAAACATAGGGTCTCTATAACATAGTGTATACCAATAGCGGAAATACATTGATAAATCAGTCTTATCTCACCGGATATCCTGAATAGATCCTTGCATCTAACTACTCACACACACACACAACGGTTTCGTATAACAGATTCGCCGTGTTGCCTCATGACTGTCGAACTACAGTATTAGCAGTATTCCATCTGCATACACTATGACAAGCCTGCCCTATACAGTGGCCAGTGTATTGGGACCTTCAAACAAGGATTAGTGTTCGCTCTATAAATTCACATTATGTGGTACGAGTTTCGTTTGAATTCGGATGTTGTATGTGGATTATTCTTTGCACCAGTATATATAAAATAACTTAATACTAGGAGGCGTGTTGGAAAAAATTCTGCAATCTATATGAAAAAAGACATATGGAACTCTGGAAATGGCTCGATTGTTTTTCAAAGTATTCACCTTGAAGATCGATACGCTCAAACCAATTCTGAAAGCATTTTTTCCACTCCGAGGCAGCTATCTCAGAAACCACTGGATGGAATACATCAACAGTTGCTTCAGGCGACACAATCATCTCACCACATATCTTATTTTTCATGATGTTGCCCAGGGAACTCAGCGAATTGGGTGTTTACTTAGTATTATCCGCGTAAATGTTGTTAATGTTTTTTTGTAGTTTTCTGTGTAGAATGTCCCAGTTTAAATTCGTAAAGTACATGAATAGGAATAGGAATTATATATTTCTGGGCTACGACATCCAGCCATTTTAGCCCGTCAGGATATGAAGGATAACGTCATCGGCAATCACACTACCTGGAGAAGGAAGGAAGCGGTCGGAAAACTAAGTTAGATACCATCCCGGTATTTGCCTGGTGTGAATGAGAAGAAAAACAGGAAAAACCTCGCTCAGGATGGCTGACTTGGAAAGGCTTTTACATCTTTCCGACCGGGAATCGAACCCGGGACCGCTTGCACCAAAGGCGAGTAATTCGCAATTGTGTGTTCTCCATAATGCACTTACAGAAGATCGTGTTCAGCAATTCACTGCCTGCATATTGTCTGGGATTCCAGCTTGTTCGTTGGGTGTATACAGAGTTGTGACGTTACGTGTGTGGCCTTACTTCATTTCTATGTTGTGTTGCTGAGATGAGTTTCCCACCAGACGTGAAAGTGGGCATTTTATTCTTACTAACCAAATAATTATTAATTAGTAAAATGGAAATTGACATAATTGTCAAAGTACGTCTTGAAGAATAAGTGCTTGATGTAAGGTGGTCTAGTAAGTAAAGCTGCAAAACTTGTAATTACGTTAATTTATTCAGCCTGATCGTATTCTTACAAACAGCACATATTTTTCGCATAGCTGTCCCTACATCTATATATATAAAAGAGAACGCACAAAATCCTTTGTCCGCTCATCACGCTAATACGGCTGAACCGATTTCTTTCATTTTTGGGGGGTTGTTAGGATTTGGACCCTAGATGGTTTTTATCATATCACTTTAATTTTCAATTACCAGTGTCTTGAGATAATTGACCAATCAGGTGTCCATACGTACAAAAAATCCTTTGTCCGCTCATCACGCTAATACGGCTGAACCGATTTCTTTCATTTTTGGGGGGTTGTTAGGATTTGGACCCTAGATGGTTTTTATCATATCACTTTAATTTTCAATTACCAGTGTCTTGAGATAATTGACCATTCAGGTGTCCATACGTACAAATCCTAATAAACGTATTTATATGCAACCCGCATGACCCTGTGACTCGGCGGGTTAACATAAATGACAGGCGCTATAAATCACGTGAAAGCGAAAAAGTAAAAATTATCTAAGTAACAAAGTTTATTGCGTTCCGGGATGACCGCAGCGAAGCGGGGCGGGTTGGGGTGACCGCAGCGAAGCGGGGCGGGTTAACATAAATGACAGGCGATATAATGTTAACATTAGTGCAATCTTCTATGGTTTTTATCATATCACTTGAAAGCGAAAAAGTAAAAATTATCTAAGTAACAAAGTTTATTGCGTTCCGGGGTGACCGCAGCGAAGCGGGGTGAACGCTGCTAGTGACTAATAAAAAAATTGTTCGTACAGCAGGTTGTGAAGTACCCTCACGTGCTGGTACTTGTATCTCCAAGACGTCAGAAAGAAGAATAACTGGGATCGACCAGTGAGGGGAAGATGAATTTTGGAGCAGTTCCTAGATTTGAATCAGTAGGGTCGGCAGAATAACGTTCCTTACGTTGATACGTATTAAGAGAGGTAAGTACGATACAATGAAGTACAACCTTCTGTTGAGTTCGAATCCTGAAACGAAATATAAGTGTGTTGTGATCTCACTAAAATATAAAGAATAAAACATATAATTCTACGTGTCATGACCATTCATATATAAGTTCCAGTGCCTGACATCAAAGTATATATTTTAAATTAATAAATGTGCATACACAGGGTCCATGATATCTTTCAAACATCATAAAATTATATCACTAAGAAATTGCTATTTTTACAGCTACCGTATGTGTGATTTTGCAAAAGAGGAGCAAACTTTTTTGTTTTTGTTTGTTGCGAAGTCAGTACACCTCTATATTTGAATCCTTTGTCTCCTGCATGGCAACATTGGGTGGAATTATATTATCAAAATACCGTCTGTCGTGTTTGTTTTGAAGGAATAAAAGAAATGAAATCTTTGAGTTTTACGTCCCACGTTATGCCAGCTAGGCTAAAGGAGACGGTGATGATTAGGAATGAATGAAATGGTGGAATGAAGAAAGCGGGAGAACCCCGACTAAACCCACGCACACGATGTTTGTCCAACACAAAGTTCACTTGGCGAGAGCAGAGTTTGAACCCGGGACCCCCTGTACCAGAGGTGAACGTTCTGCCACTGAGCCACCGCGGCCTCTTAAGGAATCAAAATCGGTTACATGTGCTTGATAAACTTTGCCCTTGATATCATCTCACTGGACAAGATGTAAGGCCATCCATTGAGAACAGTCTAGTTGTTAGGAAATGTCTCATTCGATAATGTATTTTGAACGAATATTCTGCAATGCGGCAGAGCACCATCATGCCTGAAAATCATTATGGGCCGCAAATCATTATTGCTACGAAATTTTCCAGTACATCCAGGTAAACGACATCTGTTACTCTATGCTTGCTTTAAAAAAACAAGAAAAAAGAAAGATAAAATATTTCTTTATAGAACAAAGTGCGCCAGATATTCAATTTTGTGCTCCGTTTTCAATGACGACATGAGGATTTCGTGAACCCCATTATCATTGCCGTGTTTTTGAATGGAATAAGAGGTTCACAGTGCTGGCAGAGAATGTGTTTAAGATGAGCGCCTACAGCTTCCATTTGTTTTTAAATACTCCGTTGTTATTTGGCGAACAGTTTCCCTTATTCACTCGTATATTTAAATTAATATCCCAAACTTTGTTAATTATGTCACTTATTCTGAGAGACCTACTTGAACCTGGACATTCGTCATCTTTCACAGACTTCCTGAACTTTTTATGTCATTCAAAAATCCGGCAACGGAAAGGACCTGCTTCTATAAAACCTTTTCAGCATCTCAGATGTTTTTGTGGGAGTGTTCCCTGAGCACTCATAGAACTTGACATTCATTCTTTCTTCCATTGTTGAAACGGAACGAGGTATCACAACACCAGTCTATATTTAGCCGCGTCACGTAGCACACTGGCGACCTACCTAACTGGAGATTTCTGACATAATTTATTACAAAATAAATACAAATATTATTTAAAAAGTAGATAACAAGGAACAAAGACAACGTAATAAGTCATCAATTACCGTTGAGTTCATTTTTCTAGTCGCTGCTTAACCTAGATTTTCAGGTAATTCAAATTCTGGTCACACTGTAATTTCTATGTACGGCACCACTGAATATTCTTCCGATACGTATTTTCGGGTGTAGAATAACATTATTTATTGTTGTGGTAAGTTACATTTCATTATTTGTTTTCACTTACGAAAAACGAGCAAAAGAAAATTTGTTAGCTTTTGAAAAATATTTAGTAGTCTTCCCCCTTAATGGAGTAAGTTGTATTTTAGTAAGGTGTTTTCATTATTTTGATAAATATCTGTAGATATATCGAAAATTATTGAAGTGTATTGCTGTTTAATGAGTTGAAACTAAAGTGTAAAAAGAAAACTATGGCTAAGTACTGTCCTCTATTGCACTCATATCGTACATGGAATGTGAAGAATTAGCACGGGATATTCGAATTAAACTTCCACTTATGTTCATATTCTGAAAAGGTTTAATAGAACGTCAATTTCATTTTCTTTCTTGAAAGTGACTTTAATGACTAAAATAAAATTGGTAAAAGTCTGTGTTTCAATTTCAACTCCAACTAGATTTCGTGAAAACAGTATTTTCGGGTGCCACGAATATGAAATTTGAAAATCTATTTGTCTCTACGAGGACATTCAGCTAGCTTTTGATTTTACGAAAACTTGTTTACTGGAGTCTACAGATGGGAGCGCCTCAACTACGGCCCGAAAAGGCTCTAACGATATTTGGTGGAGATTAGTTTCGCGTTACGAGAAAGTGATGCTTACCGAAAACTATTTAATCGCATCTGCAGAAATTATTTTCGAAGAGAGCGTGAATTTTAGTCTGAAAATGAGTTAAAATGAGTTTTACGGTACAGAAAGAGCGATTGAACTCAGTTTCGATCTTTTTGAAACTCATTTAAATTGCGCGTACAGAATCAACATTTTTGTGAGACGCCTAAATTTCTTAAAAAATTGTTCTGACGATTTTCATGATATTTGTTGAAATTCATTTTACCGGTACGAGAAAGCGATTTAGGTAATCTCAATTGTCGGAAAACAGAAATTTTTAGGTTCTGCAAAACATAATTTTTTGAGGGTGCGTAACTATATCTCGTAAACAGTGCTATATTATGCAGTTGGTTGAAAGTCCGATTTTGGTGTGCGAGAAAGTGATATAGAAACATTTAAATTAGGACGTCTTGATAAGTATTCATTTTAGTGTGGCTACTGATATTTGAAAATTGATGAGATATACCGCTTTTCACGTCCTAAGCAGTTTCATAAAGTAGGGTAAATCTACCATTTTCCGGTACATGTCGACTTCGGACAAACATATTCAGAGGCGAACATCTGAAAACTCATTCGTTGGGGATTAACAATGTTTATCGATAGAATGAAGCTGTCATATTTTTTGCTAGGTCTTAATTTTGAGAAAAGTATTTTAAACAAGACTGGATGTAAGGGCATCGAATTTTAGTTACAATACTTTTGTTTGATGGAATTTAAGTTCTCTTCTCTTGCAGTTCTCTTAAACCATCGACTATAGCTTTTGAACTGCAAAAAGAAACACACGAACACACTGTATTACATATAGGGGCCTTTTGCTTCATAGAGTATGATTATGTTATTTACATTCACTAATTCAGGATAAGTGATAGAATGGAAGAAGGTAAAATGTGGGCTGTGAGAAAACACGGAGAATCAGATGGACGGAAAATGAAGTGATCCAAGGTCGCCATCGGTTTATTTTTCTTCTTTTCAGAGAGTTGCTCGCGAAAATGAATTCAGATTAACCTGTTATCTCTACCATTGTCTGCGTTTCAATTTGTGGGAAGTTTCTATTGAACCTCAAATTTACATCCTGAGCGGGAAGGTCAGTGAGCAAAAGGTTAAAAAAAAAAAAAAAAAAAAAGGCATTTTAAAAAAAGAATATTTAGTATTGTAGCACATGAGTGCTTCGCATTATAGAATTAGGTTCTATTACTATAGATATCAACAAATTTTGTAGTTCAGTGACCGCTCTAGAGGGAAGTCAGTAGTAATTAAAATTTTATTGCTACATGCTAAGGGAGAAGGATATACTAATTCTTGCATATAACAATTACTATTTTAGTAAGTTTTCTTTTCTACGTTGTAGTGATTTATTGATATAATTTGCTTTCACCTATGCGACTTCCCTCAAGAGCCGCCAGTGATCCAACTTACGATCCATGATACGTTGCGAATGGCTGAATCAACGGATACAAGGCCACAACTTATATTACAATGGTGACATACCGTAAATTAATTCCAGATAGGCCTAACTGAAATCGTTATCCCATTTCACACAAAATGTTTATATGATCGGATTTGAGTGTGTAGAACATGATAGCTTGAAATAGGTCAGTGTTTAAGTGGTGAAATTTTTTAAGACGGGCAATAATAGTTGCGCGATTTTATTGTTTTTCGTGTTATCACAGGGTAATTATTTTCTTAAATATATACTGCATAGTCATAGAAAACAATTCGCGTGATTACTTTTTCGTTGCAATAAATTGGTCAATTTGAGTACAGTATTCTAAAGTTCTAAAAGGAGGACAATATAGAATTATTTTATCATTACGTTTCAAATGATTTGTGGATTGGTAAGAAGTGTGTTGCTTGAGGTCACTGTGCTTATCTGTATATCACAATAATGTTTATATAACTCTAAGACTTGTAGGGATCTTATTATGCATACAGATGTCGAATGAGAGATTAGGAAAGATAACTTAAAACGTAAAAATAAATAAATAAATAAATAAATAAAAATAAGTAAATAAAAAATACGGTACAATTAATCTGCTATTAATTAAATTAGTTGTCGAAAGAAAGATGCTCGCGTTCTATAAAAAAAAAAAAAAATACTATAAGATTGAAACTTGGACTTGGAAGATATAGAGTATCACGATGAGAAATCGTAGGAGTAGGCTATAATTTATCTCCACTTATTATTTTTGGAAGAAAATTCCCCACCACTAAAACTTACTGGGGGGGGGGGGTCAATAAAGTGACACTATTGTCAAAAGTTTGCTAATTAATTACAGTAATTCATATGTAATTAACATATTGTATTTCATACAGTATGTAATAATTAATGGGCGAAGTAGTGGTTAGCCGTATCCTTAACCTCACATAGTTTAATTGTTATGGATGTTCAAATACATGAACTCTCAATATTGATACATTCCAGTGTTTTTTTCTTTTTACTCCTGTTTCCTTCCCTTCCCATCACTTTTATTAGTAATGCTGTTAAAATTCGAATATT
The DNA here is from genome assembly GCF_964235325.1 of Thermobia domestica. NCBI lineage: Eukaryota > Metazoa > Arthropoda > Insecta > Zygentoma > Lepismatidae > Thermobia > Thermobia domestica. Next base: position 171,141,794 of record NC_137455.1, on the reverse strand, counting down.
CTAATAACGAATTCTTCGAATATTCGAACAAAATTCGTTATTCGAATGTTCAAATATTGAAAAGGAATATTTGAATAACAGAAGGAAAATTATTCAGATAATTTTAAGAGCACTATTGTAGGTTACTGTATCTGAAAGTATTACATTTTGATATTTTTAAGTGAATAAATTCAATGCAATTTGTGTGCAATGAATGTGGTTGAACACTATTGATTATATAACATGGTGAAGATTATAATTTTGAACTTGATATTAAAACTATAGCTGCCCTTGACATTGACACTACTTTTAACCTTGCCTCATTCATTTTGGTTAAAATAGCCTCAATTAGAACAGGGGGGCAGACTATTGGTGTGACCTCTGCTCTTGAAACATCGAGTGGATATACTCTAGATGCCACTAAGACAAACATGTTTCTTAACGATTGCATGCATTCCATTCCATGCAAGTGTGTAGAGATGATTATACCACGCACGGTAATGCCAGTAATGTTTGCTTCCCCTGAGGCTCCTTCCGCTTGTGTGGAATTCCACTGCATAATAACATACTTCTTTTTTACATTACAGAACACGCGGATCGTGCGACCTGACCTTGACGTCCCTCTCTATGCTTCAGCACCAAGAAGAAGCTTCCTTGAACTTGTGACGTCATCTCCCGAGAAGTGGCTGTTTTCCGGGAAAGAGCAGCATTCTTTCCCAACTACACGCCCCATCCTCCGGGGAGAACTGTCCACAATGTTGTTTGCTGTTATTGTTGGTGGTACTGTGTTCCATTTCTTCCTGATTTCTCATCTCTCTCTCTCTTCCTCTCAGTGGATGTCTTTTGAGGGAGAGATGGAGAATGAGAGAAGAGGGATGATTATGATGATGATGATAGCTGATCACCATCTGTGCCATACTTCAGCTGCTGCTTAGAAATCTTCATTGAGATGCGATTTCATAGAAACTTAAATGCAAGCATTTTTATAACATGTTAGAAGTCTTCAACCTCAAAAGATTCTTTCTTCTTTATATGGGGGGTCGTAACGCCATATATAGTGTCAGTTAGTCTTTAATGAGTTTGTTTTTGAGAACCAGCGTGGCTTTTAACTGCTCCGTAAGTACGATGTCCTTTCTAAGCAATCAGTGAACTTGAAATTCCTAACTGTAGCAAAGAAGTCTAGTAATAGTAAGGCAGTAAGCCTAGTAATGAGGATGCTTGGGCTCAATTCCCGCTCTCGGCAGGCCATCGTACGTCTTTTTTCTACCATCCGCTCCGAGGCAAAGTCTGGGATGGTATGCTGATTATATTGAAGCAATTGAATTTCCTGTTCTCGTTAACAAGTGAATAAGAAGTAGACTAATACCGTAAAACACCATTATATATATACAATACTTCGGAATAAAAGGTAATTAAAATTACATGAGTTAGTTTAATCTTCTTAAATTGAGGTTAACATTTTCTTAGGTAACATTCCTTGGAATGTTATGTAGCATGTCTAAGAAATATGTGAGTGACTTAAAGTTAGATTTGAAAGATATATCTATAGTTTTAGTCATGTAAATATACAGGTACACAATGTGATGAAACTATTAGTTCACTTTAATTTTCTTATATATGAAAAAATGTTTCTTAATGATTTTCTGTTGATTATAAACTGGAATTCCGGTTCAGTTTATTATTGGTGTGTGAGAGCAAATCTTGTAAAACAATCCCTCTTGTTTTCTTTTTCATCATAGAAGAAGGACATTAGTGTATACATAGCCATATTGATACTAAAATGTTAGTGCTATATGACTTACCTAGTTATTGTAGTAGATAGATTTCCAATAAGACTTCAGTCTGTTTGAAGGTACCGGTACAATTTTAAATCATTGTGCTTGAATATTCTCTGAAAATCCTAATACTGTAGTGTTGCCTGAACTTCCGAAACATACCTTATAGAAAACAACAATAATCATTTATAGTCTTTTTTGAAGCTATATGCTTGTAATTATGGTGTAAACATGTTTTTAAAATTCTGACTTTGGGTTACATATCATTCATTACAAGTAGTTAATGAAACGTGCAACAAATGAGCTTACATGGAGCCGCGGTGACTCAGTGGTAAAGCGTTCACCTCTGGCGATTGGGGTCCCGGATTCGATCCCAGCCCTCGCCAAGTGAATTTTGTGGTGGACAAACACCGTGTGCGTGGGTTTCCTCGGGGTTCTCCCGTTTCCTCCCACTTTCTTCATTCCATTTCATTCATTAGTCATCATCACCGTCTCTTTTAGTCTCACCGGCATACCCGTGGAACGTAAAACTCCAAAATTTCATTTCATTTCATTTCGAACCCGGGTGTTAGAAGGTATAACTTAATTGCATACAGTTGCGATATTTAGTGGAACGGTCTTTTGCTTAAAAGAGAAAGCTATTGGTTATTACAGGAATACCATTACTAAAAATAAGAAAGAAAGAAGAAAGGAAGAAGTTAACTTTGATTTTTCGTGCTAAGTAAATATAGTTGTAGCGTTTTGTTCAACACCAAATCTATACGAGTCAAAATTAGTGTAGTATTTGAAAAACTAAACTGGAGTTTTCGAATGTATAATTGGATTGCATGCAGTTGCGATATTTACGGGTATGGTAGGGTATTTGCTTGAAAGAAGAAAAAACTACTGGTTATTAAACCTCAAGATATTAGGTAAAACAATTACATAATTTGTAATATGTATTACATGATACTTTATTTTGACTTGAAAAAACTTATATTGGATTTTTTTTTCTGTTTCAGAAGCATGGAAGAGGACAAAGCGATTCCAGTTATTGATTTATCATCAGATAGTGAGGATGAAACTACAAAGGAAAAGAAGAAGAAGAAGCAGATGAAACAAGACGAATGGGTTATATTAACAAAGAAAGACACTAAAGAATTTTTTCGAATTTTTAAAAAGCATGTAAATAAAGAAAAAAATACGATACAATTTGGGACAGTATTAAAATATATAGCATTAGAACGTCGGATGAAAAAACTAAGAACGTTAGAAAGGAAATGTATATAGAGGAAAATAATAAAAAGAATTTAAATTAGCTGTAGATAAATTTTCATGTTTTATTTCAATAAAATGTGAACCCTCTATTTTGAATTGGTATATCTAAAAAAAAAAAAAAAAAAAAAAAAAAAGATGATGGAAGAAGTAAGATGGGGTGTTTAACTTATTGTAGAAACAAGTCACTTGTTTTATGAGTGTGTTGCTCTTTACCTGCGAACTGAAATTCTAATTTGTTGATTTCAGCATTACGGCTAAAGAAACAGAGACACAGTTTAACGTCCTACAGTTATTTCATATAGCCTAACTTGTATGAGAACCAGTTCTATATAGTTATATGTATGTGTACCACATAACTTACGTGTCGGGGTTCAGACCCAAGCTCCAAAAGTGATCGCTCTACCACTAAGCCCTTTAGGGCAAAGGAGATACAAATTATGAAATAGCATTTAATGTTAGATTGTCACTTGACTGTGCCTCTTAGTACAATATTTACAGTAGACTTTAGAAAATTCATTAAAGTAAGTGTTGTCAGTATTTATTAGAAAACGAAGTATTGTAACATATATTTTGGCAGGTGCGTCTTGTAATTGTACGTCGTGCTGATAATGAATTTGGCAGTATATGAGAATATATATATATATATATATATATATATATATATATATATATATATATATATATATATATATATTTACGATTTCGTGTTGTAAGGGATCATTTGCGTTTAGGAGTACACTATTTGAGGGAAGCTTAACTGGGAATCGAACCAATGGCATAAATGTTAGCGAATAGGTTACATAGGGCAAGTATATATCATGAATTGAATACTGAAAAATAGTCTTCACATGGTTGCTTACGTTAAGCAGAATTGAAATAAATAGTAAGAATATTAAATAGAACGAAAAAACTTTGAGAACACGTATTGAAAAGATAGATATAAAATTAATAATAAGAGCATCACCATTAATTTTCGACTCGTAACTTGTAGCAAGACGGAAATAAATCTTTAAAAGATCCGTATAGAACAGCATAATGACACGATGCTATAATAAATAATAATCTTGTTTGAATTTAATTGCTCAAACTTTTATGGGGACGTTTGTTGCGATATTCAGTTGAAGTTTGATAAAAGTGAGTGTTAAATACCTAGGATTGTATTGAAAAAGAAATTAAATGGGAATTAAGTCATTGAAATGTCGAGAATTTTGTTCAGGAATTTCAAGCTTAAAATCATACATGCAGATGTGAAGTATCGTCGCTTACTTTCAGAAATATATACGAAGAGAAATGGAAAACTATATAACGTAAATGCGGTTTATTAAAAATATTAGGGTCATGTACGCAAAATATAATAAATTAGAAAAGTCTTAGCCAATTGGAAAAACTACCATTACGAAGACCTAGGCACAGATGGGTGGACGATATTAACTTGAGTGCCGGAAAAATAGGAATACAAAGTAAAACTGAATACACTTGGCTAAGAACCGCAGTTAGTAAAGAGGTCCTCCAGATTTCGAAAGCCATTCTTTCGTGAATAGTGATTTATTTTAAATATAGAAAATCACTGTTGGAATAACATGTGATACATTCAGTCAGAGATTGTGATTATATGGTGTCAACACAGCATTTATTAATTGCAGTAAGCCATAAAGTATATTTCGAGGGTGACCATAGTTATGCGTAACACAAGACACAAATTATTTTAGAATGTCTATGTAGACGTTATGTGTAGACATCGGATCTTTAAGTAAACACCTATGTTTTCTCCTTAGCTCAGAATGAAAAATAAATTCATATATGAAGGTTTTATGACAAATTAAAGCACCAAGTTTTATTTTGCCTAAAAATGCCTAATTGAACGTTAGATCCTATTTTGCGCGGAATGCGGCAAAAACAACCAGTTTCATGCTGACCTGTGTCATGCAATTGTAGCAGCCAACATCCCATTCCCTACTGTAGAAAATCCAACTTTTAAGAGATTCCTGGAACAATACTGCCATCATTCGCTCCCCTCTGAGTCAACGTTATGCAAGAATTATGTGTAACCCACATATGAGGAAGTAATATTCAGAATACGAAATGACATAGGAGATTCTTATATTTGGTTATCGGTTAATGAAACCACTGACGATCCATTTGTAACTTAACTGTCGGAAAACTAAACTTGATGGGAAGAAGTGCTTCTTGCCTATACAGATACTGCATCATACATGGTTGCTGCAATGAAGTTGTTGAAGGTGTTCTATCCCATCTTTGTGCATGTGACATATCTCACCCATGGTTTAAATCGTGTTGCCGAGCATATAAGAGTAGAATTTTCAAAAATCAACAAATTCTCTATTGTAAAGAAAGTTTTTCTTAAGGATCCATGATGAGTGCGTTCCTTTAAAGAAAAAAGCTTCCAGATACCTCTTTGCCACCTCAACTAGTGCTTACACAATGGGCTACCTGCTTAAAGGCAGTTGAGTACTATGTTGACCATTTTCTAGCAGTAAAGGAGGTCGTTGAAAGTTTAGAGGAAGATGCTTATACAAGATTCTACATATGAGCCCAATATCCTCGTAGTTAGACACTTCAAACAAACCTTGCTCCATTTTGGTCGGGTATGTAAAATCGAGGAATGTTTGCGGGAAGCTGATAGTAAACAAAAATGTACGAAGTGACTGAACAACAAGGGTAAACTGTCGTATATATGGACATATGTTGTTCTAAAGCATTATGTCATGAGAAGTGTAAATCCGAAACCAGAAACATGCTAACAGGGTCAGTTTGTAGTTGAAGTAATGAAAATAAATGAAACTAAGGGGCGGCCGGACCCTCTGGAAGGCAAACTTTTGATATTCATTCGTTTGCTATTGTCTCATAAACGAATAGAAATAATAAACAGTAACGTACCATGACCATAGATAATGTTAGACGACACAAAGGAGATGGAAAAAGCAGCTTCAGTATTGCCATCTGTAGATATTTAGTATTGATAGACTAAAGGTTTGCAAAGAAAGCTGGAGTAAAGTATTGAGTAGACAAATGAAATCAACGGCATTCCATAACAGAGTATATTATACGTCGAATGTGTGTTCGACTTCGCAAAAAATGCTCTCATTGTATTTGTAATAAAATAGTTGTGACATAAAAGCTATTCAAACCAAGTAAAAGCATGTATAATTGAAACGATTGGAAATTGAAATCCTAATGACGAGAAATTGTATTATCTGTCAGGAAAGTAAATGTACACCTATTTTTCGAGTCTGACATTCCTGCGCTCCATCCGTGGAGAGTATGAGAATTAAATCAATCAAATGTTTACTGAGGGGCAAAAAGAAAAGTTTAATCTGAATAAGACACTGCAGAGGAGCACAAGCTGTGAATACGAATAGTGCATAGTGTAAATAAAGGACGACACCGAAAGAAAAAGCCAGAAACAGCTGTTAAACTTAAAAAAAGAGTAACAACTGTCGAAGTGGGAACATAAAACACAAATACAACAAATACGCCGACAACTAAACGTTCACCACGCCATGATCTTGGTGTAGTGGTTAAGGTGCTGGCTTACAAATGAAAAGGACGCCAATTCGAATCCCCGTCAAGGATGTTTTTAAAAAAAATTGTTAATAATACATACAGCTCATGAGAGATGGTAAAACAGGTCGTATTTAGTCTTTCGTAACAATTATTATTGGTAATGTTTAGTACTGATAATACTTTTTGTCTTTGCGTATTGCTTTTATTCTCTTCTTAATTTTGAAAGAGAAGAATATCCGAACAAATGCCACCAAAGTTCCTCATATTTTGAATGTAAGCGCCATTTTCAATTAGTAAAGAATAAAAATTGAAAGTTCCGATGTAGCTGCAAAAAGTAAAAAGAAAAACATGGAAGTGGAGTGTTCGAATCCATACTCATGGTTATTAAAAATACAATTTCTACATGCTTTACACCTCCCGACCACGTTTCTACGTTAGCAATTAAAGGTTTGTGTTTAGGTTAGGCTGGTCAATACGTTTTGCAAAGGGGCCCGGTGCGCGGTACACGTGCGAGCAGGGAGCAAAACACTTATTCTCTCTTCCTCTGTGTGTCTATTTATCTATCTATCTGTATATATATATATATATAACGCTATTTGTGAATGCCATAACCACCCTAATTTTCAGCGGATTGAGACGAAAGTTGGCACAAACATTAATTGTTGAAATATCTTGAAGAGTTCGTTAACCAGAATAATCAGATGAAAATGTTCAAAATGGCGGCCCTTCAAACTCTTAAAAACTTCCAAGGGAACCAAATTTCGCCCATAAAAAGGTATTCAGAAAGTTTGAATAAATTTTCCTCTTTTACTGAGATATTTGTGTGCAGGGACTTATTGAAATTTTGGACCCGATTAATCGCATAAAGAAGGTTCACACCCTTTCGCTACGGTCAGGCTTTTTTTTTTTTTTTTGCAAGAGGGGGTTATTTTCGTATCTGAACAAGATGATTGTTAGTGATGATATGAAATTACACATTGAAAGTGAAGTAACTTGTGAAACGTGTTATTTGAAAGAATAATATAATAAACGTGCTTTCCCCTAACACAGAGAACTGTAAATCGTGTATTTTGAGTTCGGGAGCGTGAATGGCGAGGAGTGTTATTTGATTTGCTTTTTAGTTACACATTGCATTGCAAATAAAGGTAGGCAACATTGGTGGTAAGTAAAATATTATTAATAATAATAATAATAATAATAATAATAATAATAATAATAATAATAATAATAGGTGTTGTTTGTGGCAAGGCAATATCTTCCTCAATTCTTCTTCAAACGTAATAATTGTAACGCCATATCTCCCTTACAAACAAAATATTAGCAATTTATATCGAGAGAACGGGAAATTATAGAGTGATGGGAGCAACGTTGGACAGTATGCACTCATAGTAATCAGAAAAATAAGCGATTTCAATGCAAAATGAACGAAGAGTCATTGTCGTGGGTAGTCATGGAGCCACGGCAGAGCCTTCTTTAGGCAAAATGTAGATAACTTATATCGAGAGAACAGGAGGTGATTGTGAGATGGGACCAACGTTGGACACTGTGGACCCATAAGGCGCATCGAAAAAAATTAGTGGGGGGGCGCCAGCCAGTCTTACTTATTTCCACATAATAATATAAAATTATATTGTCGAAATACACGAGTTAGCTAGTAATATTTGATATTATTATTGTCGAAATACACACACGAGTTAGCTAGTAATATTTGATATTATTATTATTATTATTATCGACAGCGTCTTTTCATTACGTGTGCATGTTTGACATGAAGCCAAAGAGAAGATCCATCATTCATAGAAAGAATAAGAATAGTCAGTTACTTTAACTGTGAACGACAGCGAAAAATACGAAAAGAGTTATTAGCTGTAGCGAAAAGAAACAATACTTTCTCTCAAATGGATAAAAAAAACCAAGCCGAGATAGATTCGATCTCGCATGGACGGCGTGAAAAGTCAGTGCTTTGTCCACTTTCTTTTTAACTGACTCACCGAACGTGTTTCAGTAACTTACTTATTGCTAATTTTCCTTGCTTCACTCGTTTAACTTGCTTTTTCTAATAACTTATAACGACAGAGACACGAACACAGAAACATAAGGAACAGTTAAAAATCATAGATGCTCTCCCGCCGGGAATCGAACCCGGGACACCAGACACCAAAGTCGCACGTGGTAGCCACTAGACCAGAGGGGAGGGCACTGCTCACTCTGTGTGTCGTTAGGGATTAGGACCACTGTATTGCCCGCTACCACTTCTGTGGGTTGTATACTATGATTACATGTTTCTTCTTTGCTGGAAGAGTTAAACCTACATTCTATGTAATACATGAGGTATTTAGACCTACATGCTCTTCATATAATGTAATAAAAGGGTCATGCTGGGAATAAGAAAAAGAATATTCCTTGGACAAAACGGAAACTATTGGCATCAGAAATATTTATCTACGAGGCATGCGCAGTAGTATATTTCAGAATAGTTACTGTTTAGTTCAGTAAACGAAGAAAGGGGTATAAAAAAGCAAATATGTCGCGTCAACGAGATCGACCAGAGTTGACAGAGGCGGAAGCAGATGTGTAGTAATACAACAACTTGGTTAAATTGATAATTGGTTCTTTATTCCGTAGTAGATCGTATCACAACTTTACGGGAGACCAGAGAAAGAGTTACTAACGCTGTCATAATGAAGCTTTAGTAACACGATCATATAGACACAAATGGATGTAACTGTGAGTACTACAACTTGGATTTAACGAAAGCCGTTTAGATATTCAGTGGTTTGCAGGGTTGTATAAGACACAAAAAGAAGACACAATACAATTGTTCATACCTCAGCTTCCAGTAACTAGATACATGCAATTTCTGGTTAGATACTGAAACTGCTGTCAGATTTTAATACATGACGTATTGCAGAATACAAAATGCTTTGCATTACTTGTTTGTTTGTAGACAGATACTAGCTTAGTGTTCTGAAAGGTTGTGTATAAACTAGGGATAGCCAATACCGGAATTATTACTTTTCGGACTCCCGAAGGTAAAACCGGACAAATTCCGGAATTCGGAAAATTCCCATTTTGGAATAATTACGGAATTCGGAAAAATCCGGAATTTAGAAATTTCTGATTTCGTTAACATTTCGGAATTCGGAGCAATCCGGATTTTTTCGATATCCGGAGTTTTTCTCAATTCCGGAATTTAGAAAATTCCGGATTCTTCTCGAGTTCCGGAATTTTTCTGAATTAGGGAGTTTAACTGAATTCCATAATTTTCCGAAATCTGGAAAGTGAAAGTTCTGCTTCCAAAAAAGGAATTTATTTTGGTTAATATGAATCGTGGCGGAAATAAGTCTTTGACCAGGTAATGGCGACTGCTTTGAAAGAAATGGGGTGTATGAGAATTCAATCTGTCATATTTGTAGTTTCGTGTGGAGAAAAAACAAACTTGTGAACCAGCGGTTTAAGAACAACTCAAGTTATTAATGTAAACTTTTCCGACTTCATAAAAGAAATACGAAAGACATTTTGAATCGAAGAAATATAACATACAAGTTTGCAAGCGGAGACAAAGAAACCTAACGTAACCAGACTAAAAACGAATCTTTTACCGCGTAGCGATCGCGGTTCAGTGGTCAAGGTTCTTGTGCGAATGCACATTTTTATATATATAGGATTTTTGATGGCGATTGATCGGCGATAACATACGTTTTATTATATTCAGATATTTGAATACTCGGATGTCTCAATAGTTGAACTATCAAATCTTCAGTTTTAATAATAGTAATAATAATAAACTAATAATAATTATTATTATCTCGTAGAAGGTTAAAAGCTAGGAGCTAATTATCGCTCAGGTTATACCATTACAAGCAGAAACGTGACATTTGGAAAGAATATTTCAGTTTGGTTTAATGTTGCTCACGAGAAGAGGAGTTTCTCATCTCGTTTCTAAAACATGAAAATTCTAAAAAATAACATGCGAATTAACATTTTACATTCGAGACGGGTCAAGGCTAACTCGAAATTTTCATCTCTCGTTGGAGATGAGAATCGAGACGAGACGAAAAGTATGGTAAACATTTCCCGTCTTGTCTCGATTCTCGAAATAGTGTATGTCCATTCTTTAAGTAACAATTGCTCTATAGACTGAATCTCATAGGCTATTTCGTTACATTATATTTCAGAGCTCATTGAATTATGCTCTGTGTAGGTATTTTGTAGCAAAGCTTTTATATTTACTTCTGCATATCCTAAAAATTAGTTTATTATATGCCTTACTGTTGCGTGATATTCAGTTATATTTATTACAGTTATTTTCCTTAAAACATACAGTAGAATACTTTCTACATGAAACTTCAACGGAACGTTGTTTAAAATGTTGGTAGTTGCAGAGGTGTGTCTTGAAGGTACGGAACCCTTTCCCCGAAATCTCTACTTTTAAGTAAGTTTTGCCAAAATTCAACGGCAAGTTTAAAACTTTAATTATTATTATTATTATTATTATTATTATTATTATTATTATTATATCAACACCGTGTATAATCTTTAAAAGATATACGGTTTGTATCTGAATAGTAAAAGCCAATTGACTGTCGATCTCGGTCATCGAGAAGTCTTCATTAGGGAAGGACATCGGTCACGTTCTGGGTTTGAGTTCCGAAGGGGCAAGTATTCGGGCTCGAACCAAAAATTGTTAAAAGTTATAGGCTTCAGCCAAACATGTTCAAAACAGCTGGGACCGGGTTTAGGCTTCTCAACGGCTCGAGCGGCTCAGCTTACAGCTCATTCACTATCAAACCGAACAGAGAAGTGAGCCGAGCCAACAGCTCACCGAACCGAGCCGATTTGAGCCATCGGCTTAGTTCAGCTGAATCGAAACGTGCCGATATACTAGTTTCAACTTAGCTGGCTTAAACCGGTTCACATGAGCCGAGTAGGGGACCCATCCCAACCGAGAAAGCTCGAGCCATCGGCTCAATTGAGCTGAGTCGATGGCTCGTTCTAACTGAGCCAGCTCGGGTCATTGGCTCATCCCAACCGAGCCGAATCGAGCTGTTCGCTCAGTTGATACGAGCCGAGCCGGTTGATATCACTACCCGAGTTGGCCTTCAGCTTGGGCTCAAGAATTCGACAGTGCAGGTCTCAGCCTTGATTTTAAGAACTACAGTATATACTTATATTGGTGATTACGACATTTGAGGCTGTCTCGTAAAAAAAAAACTTGTCTTCTCGTTATCTAGACGAGACGAGATACACTAAAATTGCCCCACGAGATGCACTAAAATTACGAGACGAGACGCACCCCTGTCGTGAGCAACACTAAAAGTATTCAACAATACTGCTTACATTTCTCATGGCTTTCGCTTTCCAGTCTAATCAGGCCATTATTTCAAAACGAGTTAAAACGAACTGTACGAGCGAGCGAGCCATTATCATACTCGACTCAACTCGAAACTTGCCCTCGAAAACAGCTTGACCTTGATCGCTACGCGGTAAACGATTCGTCTTTAGTCTGGTTACGTTAGGTTTCTTTGTCTCCGCTTGCAAACTTGTATGTTATATTTCTTCGATTCAAAATGTCTTTCGTATTTTTTTTTATTATGTCGGCAAAGTTTACATTAATAACTTAAGTTTTACTTAAACCGTTGGTTCACAAGTTTGTTTTTTCTCCACACGAAACTACAAATATGACAGATTGAATTCTCATACACCCCATTTCTTTCAAAGCAGTCGCCATTACCTGGTCAAAGACTTATTTCCGCCACGATTCATATTAACCAAAATAAATTCCTTTTTTTGGAAGCAGAACTTTCACTTTCCGGATTTCGGAAAATTATGGAATTCAGTTAAACTCCCTAATTCAGAAAAATTCCGGAACTCGAGAAGAATCCGGAATTTAGAAAATTCCGGAATTGAGAAAAGCTCCGGATTTCGAAAAAATCCGGATTGCTCCGAATTCCGAAATGTTAACGAAATCAGAAATTTCTAAATTCCGGATTTTTCCGAATTCCGTAATTATTCCAAAATGGGAATTTTCCGAATTCCGGAATTTGTCCGGTTTTACCTTCGGGAGTCCGGAAAGTAATAATTCCGGAATTGGCTATCCCTAGTTTATACACAACCTTTCAGAACACTAAGCTAGTATCTGTCTATAAACAAACAAGTAATGCAAAGCATTTTGTATTCTGCAATACGTCATGTATAAAATCCGACAGCAGTTTCAGTATCTAACCAGAAATTGCATGTATCTAGTTACTGGAAGCTGAGGTATGAACAATTGTATTGTGTCTTATATTTTTGTGTCTTATACAACCCTGCAAACCACTGAATATCTAATCGGCTTTCGTTAAATCCAAGTTGTAGTACTCACAGTTACATCCATTTGTGTCTATATGATCGTGTTACTAAAGCTTCATTATGACAGCGTTAGTAACTCTTTCTCTGGTCTCCCGTAAAGTTGTGATACGATCTACTACGGAATAAAGAACCAATTATCAATTTAACCAAGTTGTTGTATTACTACACATCTGCTTCCGCCTCTGTCAACTCTGGTCGATCTCGTTGACGCGACATATTTGCTTTTTTATACCCCTTTCTTCGTTTACTGAACTAAACAGTAACTATTCTGAAATATACTACTGCGCATGCCTCGTAGATAAATATTTCTGATGCCAATAGTTTCCGTTTTGTCCAAGGAATGTTCTTTTTCTTATTCCCAGCATGACCCTTTTATTACATTATATGATGAGCATGTAGGTCTAAATACCTCATGTATTACATAGAATGTAGGTTTAACTCTTCCAGCAAAGAAGAAACATGTAATCATAGTATACAACCCACAGAAGAGATAGCGGGCAATACAGTGGTCCTAATCCCTAACGACACACAGAGTGAGCAGTGCCCTCCCCTCTGGTCTAGTGGCTACCACGTGCGACTTTGGTGTCTGATGTCCCGGGTTCGATTCCCGGCGGGAGAGCATCTATGATTTTTAACTGTTCCTTATGTTTCTGTGTTCGTGTCTCTGTCGTTATAAGTTATTAGAAAAAGCAAATTAAACGAGTGAAGCAAGGAAAATTAGCAATAAGTAAGTTACTGAAACACGTTCGGTGAGTCAGTTAAAAAGAAAGTGGACAAAGCACTGACTTTTCACGCCGTCCATGCGAGATCGAATCTATCTCGGCTTGGTTTTTTTTATCCATTTGAGAGAAAGTATTGTTTCTTTTCGCTACAGCTAATAACTCTTTTCGTATTTTTCGCTGTCGTTCACAGTTAAAGTAACTGACTATTCTTATTCTTTCTACGAATGATGGATCTTCTCTTTGGCTTCATGTCAAACATGCACACGTAATGAAAAGACGCTGTTGATAATAATAATAATAATAATATCAAATATTACTAGCTAACTTGTGTGTGTATTTCGACAATATAATTTTACATTATTATGTGGAAATAAGTAAGGCTGGCTGGCGCCCGCCCCACTAATTTTTTTCGATGCGCCTTATGGGTCCACAGTGTCCAACGTTGGTCCCATCTCAGCATCACCTCCTGTTCTCTCGATATAAGCTATTTACATTTTGCCTAAAGAAGGCTCTGCCGTGGCTCCATGACTACCCATGACAATGACTCTTCGTTCATTTTGCATTGAAATCGCTTATTTTTCTGATTACTATGAGTGCATACTGTCCAACGTTGCTCCCATCACTCTACAATTTCCCGCTCTCTCAATATAAATTGCTAATATTTTGTTTGTAAGGGAGATATGGCGTTACAATTATTACGTTTGAAGAAGAATTGAGGAAGATATTGCCTTGCCACAAACAACACCTAATAATAATAATAATAATAATAATAATAATAATAATATTTTACTTACCACTAATGTTGCCTACCTTTATTTACAATGCAATGTGTAACTAAAAAGCAAATCAAATAACACTCCTCGCCATTCACGCTTCCGAACTCGAAATACATGATTTACAGTTCTCTGTGTTAGGGGAAAGCACGTTTATTATATAATTCTTTCAAATAACACGTTTCACAAGTTAATTCACTTTCAATGTTTAATTTCATATCATCACTAAAAATCATCTTGTTCCGATACGAAAATAACGCCCTCTTGCAAAAAAAAAAGCCTGACCGTAGCGAAAGGGTGTGAACCTTCTTTATGCGATTAATCGGGTCCAATATTTCAATAAGTTCCTGCACACAAATATCTCAGTAAAAGATGAAAAGTTATTCAAATTTTCTGAATACCTATTTATGGGCGAAATTTGATTCCCTTGGAAGTTTTTAAGAGTTTGAAGGGCCGCCATTTTGAACATTTTCATCTGATTATTCTGGTTAACGAACTCATCAAGATATTTAAACAATTAATGTTTGTGCCAAGTTTCGTCTCAATCCGCTGATAATTAGGGTGGTTATGGCATTCACAAATAGCGTTATATATATATATACAGATAGATAGATAAATAGACACACAGAGGAAGAGAGAAAAGGTTTTTTGCTCCCTGCTTGCACTTGTGGTGCGTCAGAGCTAAACCGGGCCCCTTTGCAAAACGAATTGACCAGCCTAACCTAAACACAAACCTCTTAATTGCTAACGTAGAAACGTGGTCGGGAGGTGTAAAGCATGTAGAAATTGTATTTTTAATAACCATGAGTATGGATTCGAACACTCCA
This sequence comes from Thermobia domestica, assembly GCF_964235325.1. NCBI lineage: Eukaryota > Metazoa > Arthropoda > Insecta > Zygentoma > Lepismatidae > Thermobia > Thermobia domestica. The sequence continues at coordinate 171,126,585 of NC_137455.1, read as the reverse complement.
CTTCCATGTTTTTCTTTTTACTTTTTGCAGCTACATCGGAACTTTCAATTTTTATTCTTTACTAATTGAAAATGGCGTTTACATTCAAAATATGAGGAACTTTGGTGGCATTTGTTCGGATATTCTTCTCTTTCAAAATTAAGAAGAGAATAAAAGCAATACGCAAAGACAAAAAGTATTATCAGTACTAAACATTACCAATAATAATTGCTACGAAAGACTAAATACGACCTCTTTTACCATCTCTCATGAGCTGTATGTATTATTAACAAAAATTTTAAAAAATGTCCGTGCCGGGGATTCGAACTGGCGATCTTTTAATTTGTAAGCTAGCACCTTAACCACTACACCAAGATCATGGCGTGGTGAACGTTTAGTGTTCGGCGTATTTGTTGTATTTGTGTTTTATGTTCCCACTTCGACAATTTATACTCTTTTTTCTAAGTTTAACAGTTGTTTCTGGCTTTCTCTTTCGGTGTCGTCCTTTATTTACACTATGCACTATTCGTATTCACAGCTTGTGCTCCTCTGCAATGTCTTATTCAGATTAAACTTTTCTTTTTGCCCCTCAGTAAACATTTGATTGATTTAATTCTCATACTCTCCACGAATGGAGCGCAGGAATGCCAGACTCGAAAAATAGGTGTACATTTACTTTCCTGACAGATAATACATGAAGGAGTAAATAGAGGACTATATGTGATGTCAGCGCATATATTGCCATACAAATCACAATGACAGACCTCAGCAATACAACAACAGTATGTTGTGAGTATAACAGAGTAATGACTTACAGTATCAGTAATTATGATAATCGTAATATGACGAACAGTATAGGTCATTAATGCTGAATGGGCATTTTCTTTTCTTTTCAGGCTTGGCGTATCACATATCAAGACGAAAATTTGTCCACGTTTTACGAGCCACTGCAGGACGCAAGTCTGCAAAAAAGAAGCACCTTGTCACGTTCCTGAGGGAGGAAACAGCAGCGGAACTAGCAGAAGAAGCGAAGCGAACTGTGAATGAGTTTTGCTACCAATTATTAGATCAGTGCAACAGAAATTATGAAAGATTAGAAGTGGTACATGGGGAGTGGTTGAAAAATGCGTGCTTCGACCGGACAGTGCAGCTGAGCCTGAACCTTCTTCGTCAATAGAAGGAAGGGGAAAGCCGCATACAGGCTTCGCGGCGAGCAGCGAGCGCTCGAAGCGGAGATAGACGGAGTCTACGATCGTCGGCAGAAAGTGGTGAGTGTCTCGCATATGCGGCTGCTATGAAATACAGAAAGGAGGGTGAGTTGGAAAAGACCAAACTGCTGCATGAAATGGAAAAATCACCAACCAGGGAGGAGGGTTTGGAAGCAGTCAGAACAAACAACTGCAAAGTGTTATTATACTGCGGACGAAGCTCTGGCGTTGCTCCTTGAAGGAAATCTGACACGCCATCAGTACCAGCTGCTGCGAAACGGCGCAAAGAACTTATCATGTGATATATATTCTGCATATAATCGTGTGCTTAACGCAAAAAAAGCGTGCTACCCGGAACTGATCGACGTTACCGAGTCCCAGGCGGAGGTTTCCCTGCAATCGCTGCTAGACCACACAGCTGCACGAATTGTACAAACACAGGAGCCTGTGTTAGAAAGAATTCCAGCAAAATATAGTATGTCACTTCAGCTCATCACCAAATGGGATGCGATGGTACTACTGGACACGCTGAATACAAACAAGCTGCACAAGAGGAGGGCTTTACAGACACTGACATTGTGTTCACGTCAATTGTACCAATTCAACTGTTCTATGAAAGGAAGCGATTACGAGTCGTAGTGTGTCAGAATCAATGGCTATCATCCCTGAGATTCTGCCGGCCCATAAGGTTGCAGTTTAAGAAGGAAACAACTGAACTAATACGACAAGAATTTGAATGTATGGAGGGACAAATACGAGAACTGCCGTCTAGCCAAATCACCATCGCAGGAAAGGTATTTGAGGTCACACACAGCCTGCATTTCACAATGGTTGACGGCAAAGTCTGTGACTTGATTATGCACACAAAATCAGCACAGACCTGCTGTGTGTGTGGCGCAACGCCAAAGGAGATGAACACATTGACAAAGGGCCCTAAGCCAATAAAACCTGACAATCTTGGCTTCGGACTGTCTCCTCTTCATACATGGATCTGTTTTATGGAGTGGCTGCTTCATGTTGCATACCGCTTGGATCTTCGAAGATGGCAAATTCGTAAAGAACACAAACCGATCATGAAGAAGCAAGCCGACATCCAAAAGGCCATGAAGACCCAGCTAGGGCTGATCATCGATGAACCAAGAGAAGGCGGAAGCGGTACTTCAAATGACGGAAACACTGCCCATCGTTTCTTTCAACATCCCGATAAGGTCTGAACCGGGATCTAATCAAGAAGTGTGTTGTGTTGCTTCACGCCTTACCTTGTGGGCTGGAGATAGATCCACGTAAATTTGATGTTTGGTCAAATGATAACTGTACCTTCAACACTATTCGTGGTTCTACATGCCCGCTTCAGTGCATAAAGTTCTTATTCATGAATCCGCAATTATCAGACATTGCATATTACCGATTCGGCAATGTCCGAAGAGGCCCAGGAGGCCCGAAACAAGCATATCAAACAGTACAGGAAACATCATTCTCGTAAGTGCAAACGAGGGGACACGTTGCGCCATGTAATTTATGCGACTCCTGGTCACAAGTGATGCCAAAATCTCGACGCTCCGCGAACCCATGGCGCAGAACCATAGGAAAAAGCAACTGTCTCCAGCTGTACTCATGCTTTTGAAAGATATAGAGGCTCCGCACGCACAGTCTTCTGATGATCAGTCCGAATAACTGTGTTAAAGACTATTAACTGCCTATCTGTCAAGTTGGTTATTGTTCTGAACAAAATACTTGTTTTGTATGTACAATGCTACACGGACTGAGGAGTGTCCACATTTTGCAACGAACATATTTCAGTTAGAAAATATATTGTTTACTTTATATTGGATCCGCCATTTTGAAGTTTTTAATTTGGATATCAGAATCGTATTCAGCGACCCCCAAAACCTTTATTTACCCAATTTAAGCTCCATGGCTTGTTTTTTTTTGCTCTGTCCGCCATTTTGAAGTTTTTAGTTTGGATATCAGAATCGTACTCAGTGACCTCACAAACCTTTATCTGTCAAGTTTCATTGACATGGAATCACATCCTATTTTGGCCACATTTTCAGGGTTTCTGGACCACTGTGTGGTATTATAAGACAATAAATGGAAATTATAAATAGGTTATATGTACGATAATATTAACGTTTTCATTTATATTATATTTGGCATATTACATACAGACATACATATACTAATGTTTGGAAGTTTATTTCTAAGTCGGGAAACATTTGAATGTCACTGCACTTAGTATACTGGTGACATATATAATATACTTTTTGTGTGTACGAAAAAACAAATATGGCCGTTAACAAGGAATTGTTAATGTGAAACAGTTTTGCGCGCATTTTTTCCGCGCACTCGTTTATGGTCCTGGCGCGTGGGAAGCGCGAAATAAGGTTACGCGGAGCGGGGGGGTCCCGTGGGCCGTCCGGCATCCGCCTTTAACAGTGCGCGGGAATTTGACATGGCACATATACGTGTCATGCCACAACAATGCTGACGCGTGAATTGAAAACAGATGGCGCTCAGTATTGTAGGTATTCTCTCCTTTTCTGCATAAATAATACATCAACATGAAGTCATGACATTTTCTACATAGCAAACATTACTGTTTTAAAATGACATAACATTACCGGCAAGCAAGGTTATGTTATAGAAAGCATATATTAGTGCGGGTAAATGAGATGCACACCGCGTACAAAATGGATGTTAGGATACGTAGTAGGCAATGGACTGCAGTACTTAAAAAATTAAACATGGCTGACTTCCACATCATGTGTATTGCTGTACAGTGCTTAGTTTACATGATGGCTAGTAGTTAGAATATGGCTTGGGATTATATTTTACTCGGTTTATTAGGGTTATATAAGAAATATGGGCGATGGACAGTATACTTAGTGCCTAAAAGTTAGTAAATTTTAATATGATCACACTCTACGAGTGTTAAGAAAAATAAACAGAGCTTCTTTAGAAGCGATCCGTGAAATAGTTAACAATGAGTGTTATTATAAATAACACGAAATAATAAATAAGTTGAGTTTCTCCAAGAAACGAACGAATAAAATAATCGCAGTATAGCTGCTCTTAGGAATTTACGTTGTAAAACGAACCAACTAAAAATTGTTCGTTAAAAGTGGTGCAACATATTGTATAAAGTTGTGAAATATTCTGCGAAATTCGTAAAACTAATGTGTGTTTGTTACAATGTAATATAGTAAACACTCTTCGTAATACTTGTTACATTAAAAATATTTTCAAAACATCTGGATAAAAGATTACAAACTAAGTGCATCTGCGTACAAGATTACATTTTGAAGGTAAGATACATTTGAGGAACTAATACTAACAGAAAATAGTTTTAACGGAATATTTTATTGACAAAAGAATTTTTTCAGATAATATAGATGTTAAAAATGATTCCATATATCACGAATAAAATTATAATCAAGTATATGATATGAAGAGATGTACAATGTTATATTCTATTTTAATTTTACAATTTTTAAATTCATGCAAAGGTAAATGATTTTATCATAATAAAAATTTTCTGTCTGAAATTCCAATAAGCATTATACAATATAAATATATTTACAATTTATAACTTTTACTTGAGTTTTTCATTCACTCATTGAATTCTGTTTCACTTACACAAACAAAGAAACCAATTAAAAATTATAAATGAAATCTTTCTCTAAGAAAAGCTCGGTAATCAAATCAACGTTGTCATTTTAATAAACTATTATATAAAGCATAATTAAATGTCCAATCGTCTATTTCAATATCATGATATATATTGAAAACAATTCATACAGTTCATCAAATGTTTCAGTTCGTACCATAATTCTCCATGCATTATAACGCAACATTTCATATTCTAAAATAATGTATTCATGTTCATCTTAAATACTAGTATTTTCAAAACACCCATAACAGTAAAAGAAATGACGGTGTCCATCTTGAAATACAATCTAGCAAACACTGTTCATTCACATAAAAAGAAGTACAATCATACACACAATGATTATTTTGCGTATACATTTTTATCTTCCTTTAAAAACACTTCAACCAAGTAATTAAGACTCTCATCAGTGAACAATAAACCTTCGTATGATAAATCTATTTAAAAGAGTTCTGTTCTTTTCATAGCTTTTATTCAGTAAATGTTTCGCTAAATAAAGTTCAAACACTATGTCGCGAGTTTTCTTCTTAATTAGAAATCCCCAAACAGTACGTTTCAATCAATTCTCATATGCTAATTTGCATAAATGAACTTCTTCATCTGAAATGCTTAATGAACAAGCAATACAAAGTAGTGGTTCTTTCAGTTTATAATACTCAAAAAGTTCTTTTATGCACAGTTCACTTACTTTAAAACGATTGCATTTACAGTTCACTCTGTCTAATTCAGGAATTTCAATATGTGAATTAGGATACACATTTTCAAAACAAATTTCATCATATCTATAATATCTTCTAAAAGGTAGAATTACTTCATTATCATTACAGTGTAGTATTTTCACTTTATCTGAATCACATGGTTGTATTAAAACAAGTTTCTTTTCATTTTCTCTCGGGAAAATATACTCGCAAGCAAATACTCGTCTACTACACATTTTCACAAATACCATTCTACTTAAGTAATGTTCCTACGAATATAGAGACGACTGCGCATGCGTACAAACTTTTGACAAATGCGCGTGCGTACAAAGTTTCAACGAATACGCATGTGCAATACAATTTCTGTTCTACAAAACATAAATCTATTTACTTGTAATCCTATACGGCCCGTGTAAAAATCTTTATGTAATAATAATTGTCTTAGAAAATCACAATCTTATATTAACATATCATAAACTATATTAAAATTATACTGCAAAAGAATATAATCCTTACTATGAATATTGTGTGATTCCTTATATATTTTCATGATTTCCTTGCACGTATCATCATTTGATAAAATACTAGAAGCTTTCAAGTCCAACACATGTTTACTTTTTAAAATACACATGTGAATACTGTCATTTCTTAAATTATCGAACCATTCTTTGCATAGTAAAACTTTGTATGGTATCCACTTAATTAAAGCTAATTTAATACAATTAATATCAATACTTGATTTATCACACGCACAATTCATACTTTTCCGAATGCACGTCTTGAAAGAACAACAAAACATTCTCACCAAATAACACATAGTATAAAAGCTGTCTTTCTTATCGTTACAACTGCTTCCCTCTAGTGAACAAACATGTATTTTGCGTTCTAAAACCGTCTCACTCTACCGGCAAAAACATATTTCAAGTTCAAATACTGTGCAACTTATACAATCTGTGTTTCTTCTCTTCACAAATATTACGCACGTAAGTCTCTTTGTTCATGTTTAAATAATTTCTTAAAGTGTGAAAAGACAGTAAAAATTAAAATAATACATACATATGAAACAATATTAGACAACAAGTAATATATGTAAATGCAAAAGAAAATAATTATAAAACATGTGTTACTTAGCATCATTTTACCTATTAATATTTTTCTATACATAAATGATGAGAAATAATTTTTAAAAACAACATAATTATCTAACCTAAAAAGTTTATTACTTTATATAGAAAATCATTTAATAACAAAAGTATTTACAAACATAAAACTGCAAAGTATTACAAGGTTGCAAATGCAAAAGTTAATGCTACTAATCTTACATCTTTCCACCAAAAACATAATTCTTGTGCATTACGAAATGCACATCCTGAGTTTTCTCAAATTTAATATTTTGTTCACAAGACAAAGAAATCATTAAATACGTTCGCATGCGATGTGTTTAATGATGGACATTGTTTACTTTCAAAATCAAAAATATTATCTAATCAATAATCTTTTAAATCCAAACTGATTTCTCTGCACCTTTGCAATAAAAAGTTGCATCTTGTTTACATAGTTGATACACAAGGTTACGTTTGTGTGATACAGTATAATATCATTGTTAAATGAAAGTATTAAAATTGTTCTGACTTAGTCCGTGTAAGTTTAATGTTAACCAATCAATTTGTTTTTGAGAACCTTACGGTAGTGAATTATATTCTACTTGTGATCTTATTAAGCAATGCAAATTTATTGTATCATCGTATACAGTTAAACAAAATTCGCGAATAATAAATTCATGATTTGGAATCTTAAAAACTTGTATGTCAATAATGTATTCATTAACACATTGTGAAATTTCATGTTTACGTTGCAAGAAAAGTGGAATAATTTGTCCAACAAATAAAGTGTTCTTTAAACATTTACGCGTTTTTCTTTCACTACAATTGGATTAAACAGTAAAACACAAACTGCAATATGATATTGTTCATTATATCATAAATATATTCACCATCTACTAATATAAAAACATTTTTAAAACTAGTTAAACAGTCACTTCACATATGCTTTTTCATGTTTTTCAAAAATTGTTATTCACTCACTAAAGTGTAAATGGAAATATAACAATATTTACACACTCACTTCACATATGCTTTCTTCTTGTCTTTATTTTCAAAAATGTCAAACAGTTCACTCAAATTTTTCGTCTCTTTCTTGAAGTAGGCAAAATAAGTCTCATAAAAATATCTTGTGTGCAAATGCCAATTACGTGCGATTTCGCATACGTATAAAAAAAATCATCAATTTCAACATCCATTAAAATCCTCACTGCTCTTTCTTCTAGTTCTTCTCTCGACATAAACAAACAGTCATGTCCAGTTTGGTTCTCAACCCCTTCAGCACAAGCACCGCAAATTAAAATTTTGTCGTCTCCTACTCTTTAATTGATTCAAGAATACACTTCACACCCACTTTATAATTAGTACAACAACAATTCAAACTCCAAAACCTCGATGTTCTCGATAATAAGGATGGAAATGAGGGTGGTGTCCGTGAAAATGATTCATCAATATCTGTTTCATTAATGATGTATCTTCTTCTTCATCCGAAGATGACAGGTGTACAACTTCTACACACTTTTCTTTCTTTTCCATTGATTCTGCGGTCTCGTCATCAGAAGATGATAAATATAGAACTTCTACAGAGTCCAAACTGCTAGAGTTCGTCGGGGATTCAGTCTTCGATTTCTTCCCCGGCAATGGCGGAGAAAGCAAAGTTTCTTCATCAGTGGTCAAACACTAGCTTTCGTATTGCTGCCATAGCGAAATACATACAACATACTCCTAACACCAAGTATTTATGCATTTATGTCAAATGAAAATGGCGTTCAAACAATATCAAGTTCATACAAGTCTCCCATCACATTCAAGATTATTTTTCCACTCAAGGTTCACAATCAATTACTTCTTAACAAGAAAAAAATTCCTAGAATTGTAATCATGTGTACGTCCAATCAAGCAAGGTCAACATTCGCGTAAACATCCACGCCAGCGGAACTTTTCAGTTCGCGCCCCTACGCCCACACCACCGCACCGCGCCGCGTTTTCCGGCATCAGGCGTCCTACATTTCGTAACCTAACATTCATTCCTTTTGTATATAATTAATTATTATTATGTATATGCTACTCAGTCCCCTTCCACTACATCCCATTAACATTTATCGTTATCAACATCCAGAAAACACTCTTATCCAAAACATAGGGAGCCTATAACATAGTGTATACCAACACCGGAAATAATCTCACCGGAAGTAACCACTGATAAATGTTTTGATTTTTGTCCATAACTACTCTTATAGGTCCCAGGCCGCTTCCTTCCTTCCCTTTTCCCGGATTGTGTGCTCGCCGAGGGACGTCATCCCTCCAATCGTGAAGGGCTAAATGGCCTTAGATACCGAAACCCCAGAAATCTAAATCCTAAATCCCTTTTGAAGAAAAAAGAAGAAACATCACTTCGCGTAATTTTTAAACAGTCGCGTACTCCTGTTCTATTCGGAAGCCAGTGATGTTTTAAAGAATGGAGTAGATAGTTTAAGCTATGAATAAACTATGTATTGAAAACGAAAGAAACACAAAAATAATGTTAATGAAATGTACGGTCCATTGCTAGTCAGATGAAAATAATAGTATTAGGATAGATTTTGCTTGACATATAAGTATGTATGCAATTTAGTAGTAAAAAATTGATTTGACTTTTTGAGTTTGCTATCCCTTTCAAGTAATAAATAACAATGACAATGCCACTTGTAAAAGTGTCCACGCTCGAATATATTTTTATTGTGCTTTTGTAAATAGTAATTAGAGGACAGTGAATCCTGTAGAACTATTTTGAAACAACTGTGCGGGGGAAGAGCCTCATTAATCGGGGGAAGATGACTCGGAAATTGGATTCGTGTAACGCGCGTATTAGGAAAGGAATAAATGTTATATATAAAAATATATGATTCAAACACTTATTTACAATAAACTAAAGTATGTCTGCACTCTCCTTTAATTTTTTAAAAAATAAAATACAAAGTGAGATTGAACTACAACGCTTACACTCCTCAATATGTAATATTATAAATGAAACATACTAGCATATATAGTAGCATAGATGACATAATGTTTTGTTATTTTAGTTTTAGAGTCTATTGTTCATGTCCATAACACTAATATATAATCCGTTGAAACTTTTGGGCAAACATTCTACGCTACATTTTTCAGCATTCTTACTCTTGAAACAAACATCGCAAATGTCTGGTTGTTCGGTGCATGTTTCATGTAACCATACCTTGCATCCAATGCATTGTTGCCACTCAACCGAAGGACCATTAGGATTGTAATAGCATCGCCCATATAAAACACAGTAATCTTCCGAAGTTACTTGAAGTTCACGTGATGTAATTTCTTTTGAACATTGATCTCCATTACTTGTAGTTTCACAAGGAGAACAGGTAATGTCTTTTGTAGTTTGAGGCCGAGACGATTTATTTGTCTTACTTTCCAATGCAATGCTTAGGTGTTTTGCCGGTGATGTGAGAACGTAAGAATTTTAACTTGCCGTTTGCGGTTTGAGTGAAGGTAGGGGCAGGTAACAAGCGTGAAGAGAGAGCCATGTTTGTTGAAGCTGAAGATCTATTACTTGCAGATGAAGGTCTACTGGAATGTAAAGATGTACGTAGGCCTATGGATGTTGTAGTACCCATTGGAACTCGCGAATATATGCTTGGAATCGGTTCGATTTGATTTCCTCGAGATCTCTTATGTTGGGAATGATATCTCCTATTCCGCAAACGGATTATATATGATTGATACCCCTTAAGCATTTATCAGGTCTGAAATTGTTTAAGCTCCATCGGGTACAGCTTCAGGATTGTATAGATATATCCCACAAAGAAAAAATCCTGCTATGGCAATATTGGTAATAGCTGCCTTCTCCCATGTTTCTCTCAAAAGTGAAGGAAACTGCGCCCGAGTGACTTCCGTGTTGGGATGAGTACGTTGCCAGTTTCGCAAAAAAATGTTTTAAAAAAGTGCTTTAGTAGTATGAGGAATGACCTGTGGTTGTAAGTGGTTAAGTTGTTCTAAGCAATGCGTATTATAACTCGGAAGAAACAATAATATTTCATTATTATCTGACGCTGTTTGCTGCATGTCTGGATCAGAACAATGTAACGAGTGCCCTCCAACACCAAAACCACCCGTCCAGGAGGTTTTCTGGAAATGAAGTGTTTGCAACCAATGCATAAATATGTCAGAGTTAAACTGATATCTGATTCATAACAATCTGTGCACCAATGGAAAGACCATATTCCCACTCAGATTTTTAATTATTTTCCTTCAAAATACTTCAATGGTAGAAAATGACGTTCTGCGTGGAACACACAATCTACAAGCTAGTTTTACCTTTTTCCACTGAATTTACCTGATTTACTCATTTCGAACCTTTTTGCAGCAATTACTATTTCTGGTCTGGAGTTTAATTGGAAGCCCATTTCGTAGCAATTATATATATATTTAGCACTTTCCAACAAAATATTTTTGTGAGAACACCCAACAATTGCCCAAAATATTTCCCAATGTGTTCTCGATTAATAGTTTCTGCTCTGCTTCTCTAGGATCCTTGTGTTTTTCGCTTTACATTTTTTAAATGTTCGATATGAAATGTTGTAGAAATTTGTAGCCTGAAACGCAGTCATTCCTTCTGTAGGAACTTACTCAGCGGCCATCTGAAGACTTATTGCATTCCAGTGGCCACGATTGGATACTCTTTCGTAGTGGCGGGGCAGTGTGGACTCGAGAACAATCTGTAATAAACACAGATAATTATGAAATGGACGACTAGTCTACATACATATTTTGGAATTCTAAATGATCTTTTATTTTACTAATAATAACATTCAATATAATATATTTCGTTAGCACAGAAAATACGGATTCCTACGACTACCTAGGCAGAGTGCTTTTACTTTTACTAAAAAGTTAACGTTAATTTTCTTTGGAAATAATCAGAAAAGCACCTTTCCCCGAAGCAGATCAATGGCATCTTTTCCCGAGAAATTTTATACATCTGTTCCAATAGTCGGGGAAACATGCCACTTCCGTCTACTGAGCAAAGTACACATGAAAATCAAGGAAGCTTAGTGCAGAAAAGAAAATTTCCCTTCTACCTTTCATGTATTTGCATATTACTACTATATATTCCGATATGATATATATTTCTGTGCAAATTCTTAATACCTAATTTCATTTTTGGGTCTTTTAAAGAGATTGAAATTTTACTTTTAACAAAATAAAAAACAAGTTTTTACTTACCAGCAAATGTAACGTCCAACTTTTCTTCGCAAGTACCTTCACACACAATCGATGCATCATGCTACCAATTGCATTCAAGGTCACGCAGTGAGAGCGAAAGATGCGTCTTCCTCCGTATTGCATCTTCTCCAGAACGACTCTAGTGAGAGTCCACACGTTTGAATAGATCCTATACTTCTCATTCGGCTTTTTTACGCTAATTTTATTATACTGAATTCAATGATACTATTTCTAAACATATCCGACCATGAAATCACGAGAAAAACGTTGACAAATTTGAGATTTAAGTAGATGTAAAAATCCCATCTTTGAAGTCATTCTTCTCGTGATTTTATGGATAGATACGTATTAAAATAATTGCAGTTGGTTCACAATTCTTAAATTAGTAAAGAAAGCGAAATTAGAAATGTTCCAAAGTCAGGTCACTTTTACAATTGCATAAGCGGTAAAGATCCCAATTTGAGATATTTTTTCTCATGACTCTAAGGACGGGTATGTAATTGACTCTTTCTTAGCCGCCCGTCTGTTTAACCGACTTATCTCCAAGAAACATGTTCATTATCAACTGCACTCGATATTCCACAATAATATTAAACATCATCCAACAATAATATAAGGTGCAGTCAAATGAAACGGTCCATTTCCATGTACAAGCTTTATTACCGAATGGAGCTATGTATAATGACCATTGCTGTTGAAGTATTTATCCCACCTTGACACCAGATTATAAAGGCCCTGGAAGAAGAACTCCTTGGATTGAGTATGGAACCACTCTGTCACAGCTTGCTGCACTTCTTCATCCGATCCGTAGTGGTGCCCCCGGAGGTGTTTCTTGACTGGCCCAAATACGTGGAATTCACAGGAACTCAAGTCAGAACTACGCGGGGTGGTCTAGCACTTCCCACTTCAACGACGCCAAAAGATCCTGTGTCTGATTGGTAACATGACACCGGGCATTTGTACAATAAAATGATGCCCTTTGTGAGGTTACCCCGGCGTTTATTCTTGATTGCTAGCAGTAGCCGACGAAGAATGTCGCAGTATTTGTTGGCGTTTATTGTTTCTCCTTTGGGGAAAAATACTACTAGCAGAGGCGCCTGCTCGTCGAAGAACACAGTCACCATGACCTTAGCAGGTGAAGTTGTGGAACGGATTTGCTTTGGTTTAGCGACTCTGCGTGCTTCCACTGCATACTCTCACTTTTGGATTCCGGTTGAAACAGTGGGCATATGGATTAATCTCCGACAATGATCTTTCCAAGGAAATCGTCGCCCTCGTTCTGATATCGCGTCAACTGGTTCAGTGATATTCCTCGGACAAACACTTGGGACCCATTGAGCGCAAACCTTCAGGTAACCAAGTCTATTACGCACAATGTCACGCACTCTACCATGACGCACCTGTATTTGAGCACTAATGACATCCAACGAGACCCGCCTATCAGTTTGAATGCAATTATCGATAGCAACTGTCTCATCAGGAATACTATTCCTCACCTTCTCGGGTCGCGCATCGCCCGTCAGTATCTCCCTGCCACCACGAAAACGCCCACACCACTTTCGCATTGTTTTGTCTGAAGCACATTTCGCACCATACGCACCCTGCAATCTCCTGTGTATGTCCGCTGGATGGACACCTTCCGCACAAAGAAAGCGTATCACATCCCGCTGTTCCTCCTTGGTAACGTTGGTCACTGGCACCTCCATTGGTGTGTTACACCTGGGGGGAGAAAGGAACATTGATAAGTAACCAACCTCTGCTAACGTGCCAAACTACGCCCGTGCGCAACAAATGTAACATTTATTATGGCCTACACATACGTGGATATAAACAGCAAACAAGACTAACATCTCCCTCAACACGTTCGGATATTTGCAATTTTACCTTTTCATTTGACTGAACCTTATAGGACACAGTATGGTACTTCATTCTACATTGTAGGCTTAATCATATTTTTTCGGTTTTGTGTTGTTTGTCTTTGTTCAATTCTTCCTGTTCCTCACATTTCTTGTATCTTTCCTCCTATGGCATTTGAAAAAGATAATTCCTTCGCAAGATGTGTCCCATCCAGTTGGCGTTTCTGCGAAGAATGCTGATTAAAAACATCTTCTTTTCTCCGTTAACTCCATTTTATCTTCTCCATTTTCCTCCGACACTATATTTCGTAGCTCTCTAAATATTTATTCTCTAGCTTCAGTAATGTCCAAGTTTTCGAACCATATACAAGGTAAACAAAATAAATGTTCTAAAGCAGTGATAAACAAAGAAATACAATGCACATTACGTACCTTTAGGTTTCAAAGTGATCTCCATCAATATCCAAAACATTTTGCCAACGTTCCTGCAACCGCACAATACTCTGGTAATAAAACTCGGTGGTCGTGGATGCAAAGAAGTCCATGAGTGCGTTCTGCAGGGGTCCCTCATTTGCGAAGGATCTCCCTCGGAGGAGATTATCAAAGGATGAAACAGGTGGTAATCTGCTGATGTGAGGTTCGGTGTGGTTCATGTCACAGTGCTTCCCAGCCAAGTTGCTGAAGGGTCTCTCGGGTTCTGTGTGCTACATATGGCTTGACATTGTCGTGCAGGAACAGCACACCCTTGCGATTCATCAATGCCGGCTCCTTCTGCCGCAATGCACACTGCAACTGTGAAGAATAGAAGTCAGCGGTGATAGCCTAACCAAATGGAAGGAGCTTGTAATGCACCATTTGCCGACAATTTAATCGTACGGAGAGCATAACCTTTCGTGGGTGTAGAGGTGGTTTTGAGGTGTGATGAATAGGGTCAGGTGGCGACAATCAATGTCTGGCACGATTGGAGTTATAGAGGATTTACTTTTCGTCACCAGTGAGCAAGCGATCAAGGATGGGTGTATTCAGGTGCTGAGTGAGCAAGGATAAACAGGCTGTCACTCGTTGTTTCTTATTGGGTGCCTACGATGTGTGGGAGACCCACTTGCTTAACTTGTATGGCTTTCCTATCTCATGCAGGCGCACTCTGTTTCAGCGGAAACATAAAAACCTTTCTCCAAGTTCATCCACGTTAGACCACTGTCCTCCTTGATGGCTTCTTTTAGGCCCTCGTCACCCAACACATGTTGTTATCCACTGCGAGGTTCATCCAAAAGGCTCACATCTCCCAAATGGAATTTCTGGAACCAATGCCTGACAGTGTGTTCGTTCACTACAATGTCCCCAAATGCTTGGCGTATGGGAGGATTTAATGGAGCAGCTGACAGGCCCATTTTAAAGGTATACAATTGTATAACAAACACACGCGAACAAGCTGTTTCAATACCTCAATTTCTCTTCGACAATGGACAAACTACGATTGCTGTATGTGCGCAACGTGCGTGTATTACTGAAGGTTGATGGTCAAAAATTCCAGCTCGCTTGGCAGGTACGCACACCATTGTATTTTCTCTCTGTGAGCGCATAATTAACGGGACGTCAAAAACGGAACAACTTTGTTGGTTACCTTGTAGTCCAATACTCCATATACATATAGCATTTGATCAGCTTCTTCCTTAGCTCAATATTAAGCCTGCTAGTTAAGAGTGCTCTTTTCTTGTTGATTGACTCTTTGACTAAAGCAATTCTCTTTGGTGTAGTAATGTCTCTAACATCTCCCGTCAATGTACTGCCCAGATATTTGAAGTCACTACACTTAGCTAAAACTGATATTCTAATATGACCTTGTTAAGCTCTTCATTATGACGTCATGAAGTTACTACATAGTATGGGTACTAAGATATAGCCTAAAAGTATAATTAACTCCAAAATTTTAATTTCTATTTAGGGTTGTAAGGGGCGCTCCCGTGTGAGTGCCCAAATGCCAACCTCACTTCCTCGTAGTGCACCCTGGAAACTGCATCATTCCTTGTAAAGCAGGCTAAGGAGGCTCTGGCGACTGGTGACACCAGGATAAACATGTTATAATGAGAGGGGATGGGGACTATATTCTTTATTATATTTCTTTTGTACGTTTTGTTTACGGTAGTCCATGTTTATGCAGTCGTGTTGATTTGTCGGGGACAAATAGCCTCGATGCCGACGTCCTCATTAAAAATCAATCATTCAATCAATTTTTGTTTGACTAAATTATTGTGCAAAAGTAAGATTACAAAAACTATATCAGTCGATAAATCACGTTGAATTAAACAACATATTTGTAGATAAACTCATATGTGTAGTTTCCGATAAAATATTTTTTTAAAACGAGCTTTTGTGACGATAAAGAGCAGTGTGCGAATTAGATCATCTATATTTGGGGGGAGGGGGATAAAATTAGGCCAACAAGACGTAACGTCTGAAGGTGCAAATTTCAAAATGAGACAATAATGCTTTACCCCCATATATATACGTATATATATATATATATATATATATATATCGGGTGTTGCAAAATAAGTGTTACAGCTCTTGGGAGGTGACTCCTGCCACTGAGACAAGAAAAAAGTTCTCTTGAACTTTCGGCTATCGGACATAGTTTCGGATCTACAAGGTGCCGAAAGCGTGGGAAAATGACCTTCGGACGCCAATAGTTCGCAAACTATCCAACGTAAAGAGGGCGGGTAAAAAATTCACTGAAGAAGTCATACCTGCTGTATTGAATTTTTCATGTTTCACAATCCTACCATGCACGCGCAAGGGATTCCCCAAAGAAACATAGGGAGTCCCGGATAATCTGTCAAATGGAAATTGATCTAAATGGATATGAATTGATTGGGTTTTTACCAGGTAACAATAATTCGTTTGTATTAAGTCGGTATCTGGAACAAATACAAAATGGCGGACATCTTCATGCCCGTTGTGTGTGGTTGCATAATCGCCAGGAACGGATGCTGGCCAACAGTTACGTTCTGAGTATTACGTGTAGAGAATTTGTGTTCAAATGCTCTAGAAAGACATCTGGAGTGTCGGTAGAGAACAATAGATGAAGCAGGGTGATTCACATGTGTGGAAAAATGCCGAGAAATGCACTCATACTCAGTAAACGTGAGTTCAAACTATCGGAAATGTAAAGATTATCGTCAAGAACATGAAAGCCATTGCCGATTCACCAATAATATTCCCTCAATCCGATACCAATAAGGATGCAATAACTGAGGCCAAGTTGAAATTGTGCAAGTGGACTCACAAAGAAAATGGGTAAACTAAATGAATGTCACTAGTGGGATCGCATGATCGATATTGAAATGTGACCAATGTGTGTGTTGATATCAACATGTAGCTAATGGACAAATGTCAACATGTCCCACTACTGCTGGGACACCGTCCCACGTGCGAAAAATAGGAAAATAACAACTCGGGTCTTGAATCTGAGGTCGTGGGCTCCCAGTAGGTTTGGATACTGGAACCACGCGAGCGAAAGCGAGCGCTCTAGCCCTGAGGCTTCGAGAGAGCCTCACTTTTCCTGTTTTCATTTCTTTGAGCAGTACCCACTTTGTTTGGTAAGCGCTCTTGTACAGACTCCCGACATGTTTGTGTGTTTCATTTTATTCCTATTGCACAGTTGTAAACAATCAGAGCTTTAAGACATTTCTTCCTATTTCGTATGTCGCTTTATTTTGCATATGTATGGTGTTCCAGCAGTAGTTTTACATGTGCCAAATTGGTTCATTTTCGTCTTTGACTTGGCACTTGTGTAAGATACGAATTTCTGGAGGTATTTTCCTATATTGACGTGGGACATGATACAAGACAGAAGACGTGGGACATGATACAAGTTTGTTATTTTCACACTCTATCAGAATTTGAACCATGGATTAAGATATTTCTTTTCATATGTGTCGACTGTGGGACAATGTCCCAAACAAAGAGGGACATTGATACAATCTTGTTCTAGTTACGTTCTACCAAAAAGTGCACCAAATGTATTAGCAGAATATACAACGTTATTTTCCTAGTTTTCGCACTTGGGACGATATCCCAGCAGTAGTGGGACATGTTGACATTTGTCCATTAGATACACGTTGATATCAACACACACTGACCAAATTTCAATATCGATCATGCGATCCCAGTAGTGACATTGATTTAGTTTACCCAGTTTCTTTGTGAGTCCACTTGCACAATTTCAACTTGGCCTCAGTTGTTGCATTTTTATTGGTATGCAACCGTGCACATCATATTGCATCGGATTGAGGGAACACTATTGGTGAGTCGGCAATGGCTTTCATGTTCTTGAGGCTATTCCTTACATTTCCGACGCTTTGAACTCACGCTACTTAGTATGAGTGCATTTTTGGGCATTTTTCGTTAAGTGAGAACAAATTCTCTACACGTAATACTCAGAACGTAACTGTTGGCCAGCGTCTGTACCTGACGATTATGCAACCACACACAACGGGCATGAAGATGTCCGCCATTTTGTATTTGTTGCAGATATCGACTCAATACAAACGAATTATTGTTACCTGAGAGAAACCCCATAAATTCATGTCCATTTAGACCAATTTTCATTTGGCAGATTATCCGGGACTCCCTACGTTCCTTTGGGGAATCCCTTGCACGTGCATGGTAGGATTGTGAAACATGCAAAATTTAATACATCAGGTATGACTTCTATAGTAAATTTTTTTACCCGCCCTCTTTACGTTGGATAGTTTCCAAACTATTGGCGTCCGAAAGTCATTTTCCCACGCTTTCGGCACCTTGTAGATCCGAAATTATATCCGATAGCCGAAAGTTCAAGAGAACTTTTTTTCTTGTCTCAGTGGCAGGAGTCACCTCACAAGAGTTGTAACACTTATTTTGCAACACCCGATATATATATATATATATATATATATATATATATATATATATATATATATATATATATATATATATATATATGTGTGTGTGTGTGTGTGTGTGGGTGGGTGGGTGGGTGTGTGACATTGTAATAAATAAGAGATTTATTAATTTAATAAATCTACCGACAATAATTATGCACGTATATATTGTCTGACATACACACACCCCACCAAACCTTTCTGAACATGTTTAAATGTTGTACTCATTCTTGTCTCCGTAGCTCTTTAAGGTTTATTTAGTTAATAATTCGGCTCTAGCGATAGCCATGATCACAAGCATATGTTAATGTTTCCTCTCATATTGAAATCTTTCACTTTGCGTAATTACATACAGGTAGCAAGAAAAAAATACTTCAGTCCCATGAAAACCTCTAAAATTATGAGCTAAACCGGACATACTTTAAAAAAAAAAACTGAAAATCTAGATGTTAGCCTATCGAACAAGAAATGGATTGTTGCTGGGCCCGATTTCTGACATAAAGGTCAAATCGATGGCCAAATATTTAAAATCTCTCAATTCAAATTTCGAGCTTATGCTTCTACTCCCCGCTAAAGCTGCGCTCTTCACGACTTCTTTCTTCCAAATATCGATTCCGTGATAAGGCTCACGAAGTCAATTACTTTACTGTTAAGTTGCAGATGAGCTGATTCACTATGGGCTACGTTATTCAAATAAAGTAAAACATTACATTGAAGTTTTTCAGACATCATTATTAGCGTGGACAGCAAACTGTACAGCGAAAAGAAAGATGGAAAAATGGAGGGTTAACTTTATATTAAAAAAAAAAAAAAACAAAAAACGCTCTAGTTGAAATGCTTATACAAACATGGACAATGACACGGAGAACCAGTCGTATTATCAAATGCTGAAACAAATCTTCAATTATGCGCTTATTCACCTAGAAATCACCTCCACTAACATGTCTGCTCACTAAGAGCGTATCTTCAGCGTGTACGTTAACATATACTTACGAGAGAATACATGTATCTCAGATTTTGAGTACAGTTTTAAGAGTTCATTAAGTAAACTGTAAAAGGCAGTGATTACTATGCTAATTATCACAAATTAAATGCAACTTTTGAGTTGCATACACACAAACTACTAGGGAATGAAGACCAACCACCTGCTAACAAAGAGTACACTGGAAAATGAAATAACATGTAATAACAAAATTTAAAATAAGATGATGGTACAAATGTAGAGGATGAATATGACATGTCCGAACTTCGCCAAGTATGGTGGAAGAAGCTGTTTACTTCTTTTTGACCAACCGCTTAGAACATTTATAAATCCAAATGTGGCTTTGTTATACGCAATTAGTACATTCAAATTCAAGAACTATGATAAACTGAAGGATATGAAGGTACAGTTGCAAGTAACAACCGTAGTCATAATAATATAGTTCAACTAAACAACGTTGACAATAGTAGTTAATTAGGTGGTAAGTAGAAATGACCAAAACTGAATAGTTTACATCGATCATTCCGAAGAAATTTGGAGTTACACTGAGCATAGTTTGGGGGGGAAAAACGAGTATCCCCGGTGGGGATATCTCAGCTGAGTTGTTTGGGGGGAACAAAATGTGATTGAGGGAGAAAATCCCCCTCATCCCCCCGGTAATTCGCACTCTGATAAAAAGTATGTTGTTCTTACAGGTAAAAGCAAATTTCGAAACTTATCGCAATAGCCATCACCAAAACATACAGAACAGTCAGTGTCATTCTATTTATTCAGAAAAATATTAAACAACTTGAAACTGCTTGAAGAAATTAAAATTGATCGCCCGTTATCTAAGATTACGATATAAAATCACTTTTATATAGCGTCCAATATGGAGAATTGGAGCTTCATTTAACAACATTGTAAATATCAATTCGATTATTACTATATTTGACACAATAAAGAATTCAAAAACAAAACTGCAGTTCATATAAATGTAGGCAGTGGGTTAGGAGATTGTAGATCTAATTGGGTGTACCATTTGTGGATGACTTTCAATCTTTAATAATAATAATAATAAAATAATATATGTGTGTGTGTGTCTATCAATTTTCGCATAGAAAGAAGTCACCTAGAACCACCAAATTATGTACAGATAGACTTCCACCAGGGGTAATCCGTACGAAAGTTATTATTATTATTATTATTATTATTATTATTATTATTATTATTATTATTATTATTATTATTATTATTATTATTATTATTATTTTCGACTCGAGGAATTCGAAATTTATGCTCGTTTTTGGCTATTTCTAAGAACGCCTTGCCTATATGCAACCAACAATACATATTTCGTTATGCCGACTTATGCGGTGAGGTGATTTTAACGTCCCAGTCAGCAGCGAGGCTATATGAGAGGGGACCTACTGATTAATGTGGAATTCGAACCACATGAGCTCCCGCCGGGAATCGAACCCGGGTCTCCCACGGCAAAGGCGCGTATGCAAACCGCTTAGCCACGAAGAAGCTCATCCGATTGTGCGGAGTAGCAGGAGAGAGTATGAAGGTGTTAATTTTCGTTATTTATTTATTTCAATCATTTCTTTTTACTTTTACATGTTTCGCCTAAACCTTATCCCTCCTGTGAGAAGGATAGGCGTTCAAGATAATAAATAAGTAGAATCGTTGAAGTTAGATCGAAATCGGTGTGAGTTATCACGTAGGTAACTCTTCTTGGTAGTGGGAATGTTCATGAACTTATAAATAGTGTTTTTACAACCGAAATATTCTTGAACTCTTTAAATCATTGTGAACTAATTTAAACTTCTCCGAATCTTGTGCTTTGGATACGTTTCTCAAGTATTCTCTGATTTTGTAGCGTTCATGCTTTTCGTGTAAAATAATTACAGTAAAACATGTGTGGGTTAGAAATTTCCGGCATCTTTCAGAGCGGTTCCTCTTTAATAGACGGTGTAAGGTATTTACGCGACAGTGTTTGTATATCCAAGAAACTGTGTTCAAGGTAAAGAAGGTATCTTGCTTCACGGATTTACCGTATTTTAAGTTCACTATTAAAGAAGGTATCTAGAAAATGAAATGAAATGAATTTTCTAGTTTTACGCCACATGATTATTCTGTTTAGGCTAAAGGAAATGGGTAATTAATGAAAGTTAATTATTATGAAAGAATTGGTTGAATGAAGATAAAGGGAAACTTCGAGAAAACTCACAGAAGGTATTGTCTATCACAAATTCGCGTGTTCAAGGATCGAACCGGAGATCCCTCACCAGAGTGCGTGCCCTACTACTGGGACACCACAGCCCTCCCTGTTTATCCATAGAACACATTTCAATCACTTGAAAGAATTAAAATGTATCTACCAAAGATGTCTTAAGTGTCTCGTCTTAGCCTTGCATTATTCAAATTCATTTAAAAGAAAAAAAGATCAAACGATGTACGCGAACATGTAATCTAATTCTCCTGGCAGTAAGTTGAAAGTTCGTTCCTTCGTGGCTAAGTGGTTAGCGTACGCGCCTTTGGCGTGGGAGACCCGGGTACGATTCCCGGCGGGAGCTCATGTGATTCGGATTCCACATTAATCAGTAGGTCCCGTTTCGTATAGCCTCGCTGCTGACTGGGACGTTACACTCAGAATCAACTCAAGTTGGATTGGAAGTTCGATGAAGGTGAATTCGTGGGTGAAATCGAGTTTAATTGCTAAAAGATATTTGTAAAAAGAAGTTGCACATCGAAAGTTATAAATTCATATAAGCGAAAATGAATATAACCTTGACCCAATAAATAAAAAGCATGCTTGCTGAAGTATCGTTGTTGTTACTTGTCAGGCATGAAATAAAATTCCAAGAAGATGACTGAAAAAGCGTGAAATGTTGGATAGGACAAAAATAATAATTATATATGTGCATAGAAACAAAGTTATACATAACATGCATTTAAACTAATTTTCCCCTTAAAATTGTATTCTAAAAAACAACAAACACGCCATAATGTGAAGAAGAGTAAATAGTGAAAGATATATTCTCTGCACTTCGTGTCTGTGCATGTAAAAACGTAATCTCGCAATAAACCGAATTATGAGTTCAGTTTCAAGGTCGCTTCCACCTTTAAGCAAATAGATGTGGTATGTAGTTTATAAAATCTCCAGAGTGCGGCGCTGCATGTTCAGGAAGTTCCATAGTAATCCGATTGTCGGCGCTGTTTTTCTGTGATTTACTGTGTGAGCGAAGTGACAAAATGCGGAAGACGCACACGATTCCACCGAATATTGATAGTGGAGAGATTTTTATAAATCATTTGGAGAATGAAAATGGTAATTAGCGTGTAAATCAACCCGCAAGTACTGCATATATATAATAAATAATAAAAAAAGAAACCTACCCAGCAAACGCCGCGGTAGTTTAGTGGTACAGCGTTCACCTCTGGTACATGGGGTCCTTTATTCGATCCCAGCTAGTACTAATTGATCTTTATGGTGGACAAACACCACGTGCGTGGGTTTTCTCGGGATTCTCCCGTTTTCTTCCATTTCCTAACTATTTTGGTTGCACCTTTTGGACCTTTTTCAATACCCCTTTCTGCACATTTTTGTTCTTTTTAAAACTCTTTCTTTTTTGGGGCCCCTTTCCGCATCTTATCTCGATATAAACATGGAACAGCGAGGGGGGGCACGGTAACTCAGTGGCAAAGCATTTACCTCTGGAGCATGGGGTCCATGGCTCTATCCCCGACCAAGTAAGATTGTGGTAGAGAACATCGTGTCCGTGGGTTTTCCCGAGGTATCTCGTTTCCTACATTATCATTCAGCCAATTATTCCGTCATCACTCACTTGCCTTAATCATCCGTCTCCCTTAGCGTAAAAGGGCATAATTGTGGGACGTTAAACTGATAAATTTTATTTCATTTCATATAACAGCGAACGTGTGCTGCATCGCTTCAGTGCGAATCCTGTACTGAATAGGAGGTAAAGGGTGGTGGCAACATCAAATTTCGCTACTGTTAAGCACTTTTCTACATACGATTTTGTATTTAGTGACCGGATGGGTTGATTGGATGGTTGGTTGGTTGCAGGGTTGAATTCAGGGGGTAGCCCGGGGGGAATCTCCCCCCCGAAGAAAATTCATTCCCCCCCGGAGAAACTCAAAAAATTTCAGTCACAAAATGTAGAAATTACTTCACATAATTGGACGGACTCAGGGTAAAAGGTAACAAGTCACTTTTTTCCAATTTTCGGTTTTTAACACAGATTTGTAGTATTTTAAATGGCGCTTGTTTGTATGAAAAGCACTATGAAAAAAACGTGACCAAAAACAAATACAAGGGATGTGCAAAAGGGAATAATTAAGCTACTATGGAATCCACACTGGGTAAAAGGGAATAAGATGACTTGTTACCTTTTACCCCGAGGAGTTTGTATTAAAAATACTGACTGCAGGTTGTGATTAGATAGTAACTTATTCCTTCATGTTTCCCAATTCAGTTTGATCGTGGTACCATGCGGGCAGGACTAAAATCTACTGCAGCAACAATGTATTCAAGACGGAGGAAAGTTTTAGAAATGGTAATAACAAAATTCTGGAATGAAGAAAGTGAGAGGAAATGGGAGAACCCCGAGAAAATCCACGCACACGGTAATTGTCCACCACAAAGCTCACTTGGCGGGAGAAAGATTTGAACCCGGGACCTTATGCACCAGAGGTGAACGCTCTACCGCTGAGCCATCGCGGCCCCAGAATAAAACAGAGTAGTTACTTATCAATACCATATCTCCGTAAATGGAAAGAATGTAAAATGTGCAAGTCGTGTTTTCTGAAAGTGTTTGATGAGAGACGCAAATTTATGTGGCTTATTTGTGAACAAAAGCAAAAATCTCCAGGATGTACAGTGACTCCTGACAAGCGAGGCAAACTTTCTCCTCCAAATAAAATAAACTCATACAGATTAAAAAAAAATCGTGATTTTCTAAATTCTTCGCCAGTACATGAAAGCCATTATTGTCGAAAAGAAACTAGTAAAAAGTACTCACCACAGTATATGACATTAACTGAGGTGTATAAGAAATACAGGGAACAGACACAAATTCCTGTTGATTATTCATTTTTTGTGAATATCTTGAATATTACCATTAAAAGCCTCAAAAGGGACACATGTAATTCTTGTGATGCATTTAAAATTAAGCTTACATATGCTTTGAGTGAAGATGAGGAAGAAATATTAAAGCAGCAGGAAAACATACAGAGGCAGAATTAGCTTATGAGACTAAAATCATAGATAAAATGGCAGCAAAAGAAGAGACAGTGCTTGTTTTCGATCTTCAACAGTGTATTCCCATACCCTGCATACAAACATCAACTGCGTTCTACAAAATACAACTCTGGGTACATAACTTAACTGTCCGTAATCTAAAGAAAGAGAAAATATCATGCTGTGTGTGGTACGAAACCGTACGAAAAAGAGGGGCAAATAAGATTTCTTCTAGTGTGTCAAAGGCTAGTTCAGCTTTACCAAAGGACATTGATCACGTAGTGCTTTACAGTGACACTTGCTATGGACAAAATAAAACCACTCCATTTTAGCAATGTGTGTATCACGATCAAAAGAACTCACATAAACATTTTGGATCACAAGTTTCTCGTACCAGGACACAGCAGGACTCTGAACATGGGAATGGGGCCGCGGTGGCTCAGTGGTAGAGCGTTCACCTCTGGTGTATGGAGTACCTGGTTTGATCCCAGCCCCCGCCAAGTGAACTTTGAGGTGGACAAACACCGTGTGCGTGGGTTTTCTCGGGTTTCTCCCGTTTCCTCCCACTTTCTTCATTCCACCATTTCATTCATTTCTCATAATCACCGTCTCCTATAGCCTAACCGGCATATCCGTGGGACGTAAAACAAAGATTTCATTTCATTTCTGACCACGGGAAGATCGAAAAACTTAAAACAAGGACACCAATGCTCGTCTCTCATCCTCATGACTGGGCACAGTTAGTAAGAGTTGCTTCCAAGAAAAAAAATCCTTTTGAAGTAATTGGTACCCAAGACGATTTTCTTGATTTCTCCACACTGGCAAAAACTGAGCTGCAGATGAAGAAAGCAAACAATGAGGGAGCAAAATTTGTACGGCAGTCTGTGAAGTGGCTCCGTTATTTTCGTAACGAACCACTGAAGCTATATTATAAAACATCACTCAATGTGTGACAAATTCTGTGTTATGGACCTTTCTCGACGACACATAAAGAATCTCACTTTGGAACCTCGAGTGTGTTACAGTGCATTATCGCTAATCTCAACAGAGAAAAAGAGAGATTTGTTATCTGTTTTGCCTTATATTCCACCAATATTTCATGACTTCTACACAGGTTTAGATGCTGCAACCAATGTGCAAGATCCACTGCTTGATTCTGAAGATGATGAATAAATGCAGTTGATTGGGGGAAGTTTGTAGTGTCATCATATTATTTCTAATTTTAATATAAACGGAAGGAGTTTCTTTAAAAATGTACAATTGGTCGGTGTGCACGCAGGCATACTTAACAATCTAATTATTTCCAAGCAGAATCTTGACTAATATTTTTAGTACTTTGTAAGGACTGCAAAGTTGGAAAGTATGTTATTCATTAAATTAATAGTAAACTTATTAATAACTTCACTGTTTTTATCATAATTTTTATATTGCAAAAGTTATATAAGATTAGAAATTATATTCCAATAAAATAATAGTTGACAAACTTTTTTATCGTGTGTCGTAAGACTTTATCTCGTCACATCATCACCATCGGTTCTTAAATATTAAAAAGACGAAAAAAGAATTGGAACACACGCGGTTGGGACGAGTGAGGAATAATAGTTGAAAACCTCGACGAGTATACGAGATTTTCAAGTGTTATTGCTAACTCGTCCCAGCCGCATGTGTTAAAATTCGTTTTTGTCTTTTTAATGTTTAGCAACCGATGGTAGTGATGCGATGAGATGAAGTCTTACAATATACGATAAAAAATGTTGAATAGTATTGTCAACTATGTGTGCCCCATTTCCTTTTTTATTATTTTTAAATACGTGACAATCTATGTGAACAGTGTGATATTGCTGAAAACATTCTAACAATATTCTGGTTACTTTGTACATTTAGTAAAGCAAACTATGTATCAATGTAAACGTTTATGTAATCTAACACGACAGTTCTGTAGTGTTCTATTAGAAATAATATAATTTTAATTGAATATGATGATGACTTGTTCCTTTTTTACTATATCAATATGTAATTGAACTGAAGGGAATAAGTCACTTAACATTACATAATATCGTTAATAATGTTGATAAGGGTAAAATTCCAATTCATAACGTCAAAGTACTTACAACGAAACATATTGTAAAAATTTCAGATTTTAAAATTATTTCTTAAGGTGTTTTTACTATACTAGAATTAGTTTTTTGGCTCTCCTGAAAAATGAATAAAAATGACTTGTTACCTTTTACCCTGAGTCCGTCCAATTATTTGCTTTCTTTCCGTGCACGTGCAGACGAAATCCAATCTCTCAATATACATATAAATAACACAGACCCATTCTATATAAATATTAAACATGTAACATCTAAGATAGAATACCAAATAGCTAATAATAAAACTTGTATTTCTTAACGCTATGACCGAGTTTGGCAGAACATGAAATTGTCAACTGTTGAAGAAAGGTTTGTATTTTAGTAGGTACTATACTCTCGTCCTATATTGTATATTAGTAGGTAGCACTAGCACAGGTTGAGATAGGAAAGGAGAGATAGGGAAGATCTTTCGATCATTCCATATGATCTCTGATGTCAACAGACTTCAGTTCTTGAAAATGTACAGTTCTTGCATTATTTGAAATAGGGCACCTAAATCCCATTTCTCCCATCGGAAGTAACAGACGTAAATGTGTTTTACGATTGTTAAAGTAAACACACCTTTTTTAATTAAAAATAATTCAGTTAAAGGGAGAGATTCAGAGGGCGTCATTTAGAGGGATCAGGGAGGAACAGTTATCTCTCCTGGATTAGAGACTTATATAGAATTTATCAATATGATAGTAGTAGATCTATATAAGTGAAAGATTGCTATTGAAGGTGATGAAGATCCTGCTCAGAGGCGTGCCATGGGGGAGGGGCAAGCGGAGCGACGGTCCCGGGCGCCGTAGTAAGGGGTGCAAAATTCGAAAGGGAAAAAGAAAAGAAAAGAAGGAAAGAAAAACAGAGGAATAAAACACATGTGCACATATTATATAAAATGAAAGGAAAAAAGTAATGAAAAGTGCTCAAAATCAAGGAAAAGCATGGTTTACTTTTTAAAATTTTCTCACCTTTCGCGCTCATATATACGGGGGTGCCGTCGTATACTCTCGCGCCAAGCGCTGATTTTCCACGACACGACACTAATCCTACTGAAGATTTCGTAAACTAAACTATTGATGTGTATGCAGTGAAGATACCAAGGCTAATATGCTTGATTTAGAATCAGAAGTGTGAGAAAGAATGATAACTTTTTGTTAAGATATTTCTGTGTGTGTTTGTTTTAGGACAAAAAATATTTGAGTTAATTTAAATCTTTTTAAAAACTTCTACATTAGTAACAAACAGTAACTACTGAATATAGGAAAAAACAAAAGTAGCTACTGTAAATAGGAGTTAAAGTTTAAAATATTTTTGCCAGTCTTTATTTAATGCTTTAGATTAAATCAAACGATTGTTTTTTTTTTTTTAATTATAATTTCACATTGAATATTTATTAGCAATTAGTCTCAATATTAGGTAAGATGTGTATGTGAATGGAATTGTTAAATATGCTGCTTTCTTTCAAAAATACAGAAAACAACCCTCCCCCCGAGGAGTTGACATTCCCCCCCGGGTGAAAATGTCTGAATTCAACACTGGTTGGTTGATTTGGACTTCTGCGTCCCGTTGAGCACCAAGAGTGGGGTTATATGGTATCCGAACCACATGAGCTCCCACGGAGGTCTCCTGAACCAAAGGTGCATACACTAGCAATATAAACACGACCTTACTTACTGACCGGAGATGCAGCTGCACTGAACAAGAAGAAAAGAATAGATTGAATTGTTGTTTATTTCCATAGTTTTCTGGTCTTGTGACTAGTAATATAATGTTCTGGAATGTGTATAACTGGACTGTTCAGTAAAATATTGAATTTTTAGTCCTTATATGTGATGTATCTAAATAGTTTTGATACTATTTGCATGAATATTTTCATTTGAAATTTTCTGATTTTCCCAAAGTGTAACAACACCTTTTTTAACCAAAATTTTACACCTAAAATTCCTAGTTCTATTAATTATGAGTGTTCCATTTGGTTTACCGAATTGATAAAAAGAGTACCATCACAGTCTTCAGGCACAAATACAATAAAATAAGACAATAATCGATGATATTTAATTTTTTATAGGAGGACTATCAAACTAAAATAGCATAGACTCAAAAGAAACCGGAATCATTTTCTGGTGGAAGAACAGTCTCGGAATATTTTAAACAACACTCGATTTGTCATTGTGAAAATAATTTGAATCAAATTGTATGGACCACCACGTGCTCATATTTGTTTCTATTCGCGAGGCATGTTTGCGTTTTGTCAACCATCATTCTCCTTTTCTTTCCACTCATCCGTCACTTGCCCACAAGGGATAAGAAAAGATTGAGTCAAGTGCTTCTGAGTGGAGAAATTTGTAATCGTTATAGAAGTAGACTGCTGCTGTTTGTCGTATGATTGTAACCCCCTTATCGACAATACTACAGGATAGCAGGGATGCACGCATGAATGTTCTATTCCATGTTATGTGATAGAAGTTCCCTGCCATATGATCAATGTTACTGGATGTAGTTGCAGCGCTCATACAACTATAAATGTAAAACCGCTCTTTTTCTTTGTTTTCTTTAGACGAATTTTTGAGTTATGCATGAATGTTGTGTTGCGCTCAAAAGCAAAATTTTTATTTTTGCTCAAACATTACTCTCACTTCAAGCAAACACTTTTTTAACATTAAAAAAGTAGGCGGTGTGCAATATACAATTCAGAGCAGCAGTCGCGTTTAATGTATTTGCTAAAATTCCTAGTTCTACTTCAACTTGGCAATCATTCGGAAAATCCAGCTTATAAATGCAAGATCAAGTGAAATAGCATGGGAGAGGGCAGTTACAATAAAGTTTTATCGCATCATAATTTCTGTTATTTCTCAAAGTATAAATAGTTCCATTTAATAGATAATAGTAGTTTTATAAAACTTAATCAAGGAAGATGCTTTCTGGAAATAATAACCCAATGAGTTTCGTTTCAGATTTACAGGAGACATCCAAATCATATGAATTCAATACTGGAACCGTAAGTTGTAGATCTTTAGCGTCCGGTATAATACGTGGATAAGGTCAGAAATGGAACTTACTCTTGGGACGCTCAATCCATACGAAAAGCCCATTTTACACCGTCTTTTTTGCTCTATGAAGAAGGTGGTAATATAATTCTACGCTTTCTGATACTTTATCGGAAGATGCAACTGGTTGTGAATAATATTTCAGACAGACCCATAGCTCATGACTATTGCACACACAACACTTTCAATGGTTATCATCCTGTCTTCCATTATGATCTTCTCACCTTTCTCCGTCAAGGCGACATCATCAGTGAAAGATGATCTTCCAGATCTAGAGGCGTCCGCGGTGGCCATGCATCCAGTTTGGAATTGCCGTTTCTACTTGGATACCATCTCATAGGATAGGCTTTCATCTCCATAGATCCTTTTATCTCTTCGTGGATCTGCTTTGCTGATTTCCTCGGAGTGAAGGAACTTAATGAAGCTCCGTGCCTCAAGTTTGTCAATCATCGCAACTTCAGTAATTTCCCAGAAAAAAAAAAAGTTTTAACCAGTCCAGAATTTGTACGATTAACATAGAAGGACCTAACTATAAAATGCGTATCTGAGGGGGTTCATACTTCGTCACCTTTTAGATAAGTGTACGAACCTTTCGATACCTCGTCGTATTATATGGTATACCTTTACTCTAATACTATTAGAAATAAAAAAAAAAAAAACTTACGACCGGCATTGGGACTCGAAACTTCACCTCGTACTTGGTAATCGAAAATATTACCATTAAGCTACACTTCACTTCACATTTCAAAGCCAAATGTAACAATGTAACTGGTATACAGAAATCTTATTTGCATTTATGAATAAAAGAAGCCACACAGCTCAAATTTATGCAACAGAAGTGATAGTTACCATATAACCTGCTACTCTAGAGACTACAACTCATCATAACTGCAATGTAAATAGACAAAGATGAAATGTAAATTAATGTGAAAATAATAGCTTATGAATATCAATGGGAACCTGGGTAGTTACACATGTTTGTCTCTTACCCTTCAGTATGTAGTGGACCGAGGGTTCGCTTCGTCCCTGGGTCACTTGATCTTATGGTTAACGATCACGACTTCAACGTCGAAGAACTCGAGTTTAAATCTTTCCCACACTTCTTTCACTTTTTCTACGAAGTGAGAAAGTTTCAAAACGAAATGTTAGGGTGCAATAAGAAATGTCGCTGGAGGAAACATTTTGCAAAGATAGCTGCAATGCCAAGTAGTTTATATAGTATAAGTCAGGCCTATGAACACATTTACGACTTAATTTCCGGCCATTTTGTAACAATGAATGTATGCGAGTATTTCCTCAACTACAATGAGTATTTCCTCAATACTTGTGCACAATTGGAAGAGAGTTTGACGAAAGATACACAGTTCTAGATTACAAGCGGAGAAGGAGAAAGTCTAATGCTAGGTTTTCATTGATATTTTCGTCGTCTGAAAATTAGAGATACATGACTGTAGGAAGAGAGTACAGGAGAGACCGCGAGAGGGAGAGAGAGAGAGAGATCGAAGGGGGAGAGGAAGATGTGTTATGGCATTATTCAGCCTAAGTCTTAAATTTTTCTCTCCTTTTCTCTTCTCTCTGATTCTTTTTTCACCTATTATTTCCTAATTATTACTATGAAAAAAGTTAATAAATTTTTCGACACCAAGTATGTGTTACTTAGTACTCATTCAACGAATTATCTTCAAGAATTATTAAGTTATCTAGGATGCTCAACTTATGTCTTCCAGGTTTCATAACTAACAACTCCTTTTTTGTTATTTCGAAAAGAACTGTTAGTTTCATGCCTGACTACTATACAACAATAACTTTGTCGGGTTGTATAATCCACGGATACTAAGGTTATTAAATACATTTCATTAATTGCTAAGGGCTCTAGTTTTCCAATTTATGAGAAAACCCAAACCGCTAAATCAATACATTTCTATCATCTTTTAGAAGTAACTGAACTATATCAACGAAACCTTCAGGATTTCTTAATTTTTTCTGTATAATTACCACACAGAGGGATAAACATTTCCAAAGCAATGAGTGAAAATATGCAGAATGTCTGTCATGGATTACAAACTCGAACATGGATTGTGCTCGAACAAGTAGTGAATAGAAAGAAGAGCAAAACCAACTAGTATATACCAAGGGCGCTCATGTTGTTGTTTCCAAGGGGGAGGGCAAGTACAAGCAACGTTTCAAATATAGTTTCAAATTTTGCTGTAACTAATGTAAAAATTCTATTGGGTTTTCGATATTCCCAAGTACAATTTCCTCTTAGGGGGCAAACACCTCACCTTGCCCCCCCTGATGGGCGCCCTTGGTATATACTGTAAAATTACCCTTGTACTTGAACAAAACGCTTTGTGCAGTAATAAAAAAGAGGCACAACAGAGAAGTGATATTTAAATGCTTATGCAATACAGAATTAACCACTGCAACAAACAAGATAGCAATGAAAATGGATATGGCATAGAATTAAGTATGTATGTAATGTTAGCTAAACATAATCTTTCGTTGTCTGCTACAACGTATAACAAAAAAATATTTATGTTCAGCTACTGGGTCAAAAAAATTAATTTCGGTTACATAACTAATGTTTCTATATTATTATAGTGAGACAGACTAATTGTTACTCTGTTACGATAGTAAGAAGAGAAAATCTTCTTACCAACATAATAGCACATATCATATACATAATAGGATATAGCATATACAGTACATAAGTAAGTAATGTTTACTTAGTGTGGAGAAATAATTAAACGGTTTAGCACATGCAAAGACATTTTTTTTTACATCACGTCAACATATATTCATTTATTATTATCATCTAATATTCCAGTTTTTAATTGTTTTTAAACATCATAATGCAAATACTGTACTTAAAGCAAACATGGTCAATGAACTCGTGTATTTCTTTTGACAGCATTAATATGCTAGCAGTAACAACTAAAGGATACAAGCGACCCGCACTAAACTTTCTTGTTTCCATTTCCTAAATTAAAGCACATCATGCTGCATTTACTTTTTGACTTGAGTTGAGTTGAGTTTAGCAAGGTGTCTATTGGTCACGAAAGTCAGGAAAATTACGAAAAAGTCACGAAATCAGAAAACGGTCATTAAAGTCAAGAAAAAGTCACGAAATTTAGTTTTTGGATCACGATTTTCTTTATCTGTACAAATATAAGTACAGACTGCAAAATTTTGTTCTATAAAACGTCGAAATTCACCACCAAAAGTGTCTGTGGTCAGCTTTAGACGATACCAAATCGCAAGTAATGCACGCTTCTATCGTATGCATAAAAAATCAGCCTAATTCGCATCCAAATTCGTTCTTGAGAATGTTACGAAATTTTATGGTTTGGTAACGAAAAAGTCACGAAATTTCATTTTGGAATTTTAGTAGACACCCTATTTAGCGTCCCTTTCACTAGCGAGGCTGTATGAGAGGTGAATCTTCAGCTTAATGTAGGAGTCCAGCAGGACTGGATTAAACCCATCTCGAGGCCCGGGGCTACAAAAATCATGTGGTCCCTGCTGACTTCACCTAATACATTTCTGTGAAAGCACAGTAGGAAAGTTAAGGGAATGTGTTTCATATTTTTGGTCATATTTTATTTTGTGATGATGATTGTATCGTCATGATTCGTTAAGAGCTCTGGAGTTACTCCTGAAATGTTTATTTACAAAATATTGTATGAACAAGATTATAATTAGTATGGGAAAATGTAACCTCAAGAAAACTCGCTCTCAAATGTAAACATTATATATGGATTTTTTGATAAGGAGTTACTTTGTAGGGTTTTGAAATGAAATAACTTATGACATTTGAAATGTGAACAAACTCGTTTAAGTCGTTTCTGAGATAATCGTTCGAAAAGAATTATCTCTAAGAGTAAACTACCCGTCAGTATTTTCTCATAAAAAAGTATCATATTATAGAGTTATTAAAGAAATATTAAGTTATAAAATATAGACGAAATCGTTGTTGCTGTTTACGAGAAAATAACATCTTAATATTTTAGCCCTCCAGTAAATTAAATTTAAAAACTTTCCTAGAGGAACCTATAAGAACCTTAAGTTCAAAACTTGGTCCAGATCCACTGAACAGTATGGGCTCTAGTATCGGACGAATGGATAAGCGAACAGTCATCCAAAAATAACTTTTTCGGCGTGCGGGGGTGATCAAACGTGAAAATACGTTCAAGTCTGAAATTTGATATCTTTCAGGATTGCCACACTGACTTCTGTCCTATCAAAAGTTAAAATGTTAAATGTCTAACGCGTTCACAACCGTGCCGTAAACAAAACTCCTCGAGATCTTGATGTAGAAGGGTATTTGTCGCCCCTTACTAGTTAGGGAGTTATTTTAAGGATGTAATTGTTGCACGTGAAGTCAGTAGCCCTTATCATCCGTATAATAACGGAATCCTTAAATTGATTTCAGTATATGGTACCCGGTTGGTTCAGCAGAGCCTTATGTCCTCGGGGTGTCTTACTGCAGCAATGGCTGGCTCTCCCCTTGGCACCATGAATGGATAACATCATTAAAACAAAACAAGTTAGCCTACTATAATTTTCGGTTTCAAGAAAGACATTCACCTTCGTGTAGCAACTCTTTTGATATTTAGCATTCAAGAGCCTAGGCTAAGCTGGCTATCTGCAAAGTAGTATGTATTGTACATTGCGAGTTGTTTTATTCGCTTTAATATTTACATTTTGATCATTACTTAAGTGGTGGAAAAATTACCGATCTGGGCCATATTAGGCCATAAGAGGCCAATCCAGGTCCCGCCTGATCCGAAGTACTCAATAGTCCAGTGTCGCACGATACGCCATGACCCACGTACCGTCCAACCATGGAAAATCGAACACCCCCAAAAATCGTTCTCTTTTATGAAGGTGTATTCATTCCCTTTTATTACCACTTTTTTCAACCCCTATTTTAACATAGCAGAAATTACACAGAGATTACGAATACCTATTTTCGCCATCCTCTATGTATAAAAGAGTAAGACTTATTTTTCAACCCCTATTTAACATAGCACATATTACATAAGACTAACAACACACATAGCAGAAAGACTACTAATATAATATAGGTGTATTCGTTCCCTTTTATGGGCACTTTTTCAATCCCTATTTTAACATAGCAAAAATTACATAAGATTATGAACACATTTTCCAATCCCTATTTAACATAGCATAAATTACATAAAACTACGAACACGTAGCAGAGCTAATAAGGGCTTGGCTTATTTTTCTACCCCTATTTTAACATAGCAAGAGTTACATAAGACTATGAATCATTTCCCAACTCCTATGTAACATAGCAGAAATTACATAAGACTACGAACATGCCAAAGATGCAAACTCTACCTCAATATGTTGCTTCGTTTACGAGTTATTAGGGTCTAAGTATTTGACATTTTGATCTGGGGGTCAGTACTTTTCCGTCATATAGTACTAGATGATCTATTGCTAAATGTGGAAACAGCACCTCAATATGTTGCTTCGTTTACGAGTTATTAGGGTTTAAGTAGTAACTTTTTTTTGGCAACTTGACCCATCATACAAGGCTGAAATATGGTTCCATATGTTCTTCATGTGTAAAAATGACAAGGAGTGAGGTACGGAGAGATTTTTTGATTAATTTTTTGATATTTTTTACCGTTTTCGAGATATGGACCATTTTATGAATTTTGGACAGTCAAAATGAACTTAGAAAATATTTAGTAATTTCTCGAGTAATGAAATCCTCATATCTTAGTCGTTCTGTTTTGGATTAATATTGAACAGTGCTTTTTATTTGATGAACCAATAGTAAAGTTTTATTTTAGCCAATGAGAAACTTGATTTTCAGATTTTTGTCCAATGCAAATGAGTTTTATTTTAGCCAATCAGAGGAAAGCAGAAAAGCTATATAAAACCCGATGCTTGATGTTATTTTCAAACAGTTATTCGCTGGTTTGTGAAAAGTAGACATCGTGTTACAGATGTTGTTGCCATCGACTGTGAATTAAGAGTAAGTATTTTCGAACTTGGTCAAAATTTGTGATGGTGGTTTTTAAGTGTTCCTCATAACCTCACCCTATGTTTGATTATTTTTTGAAATATACGATGTGTTAAATACGTTCATGAAAACCAGAGCTCGCTGCGGCAAAAATAATCGAAATATTTATTTTTAAAAATTCACCTATTTTCGAGCTTTGTAAAAATTTGTGATGATGATTTTTAAGTGTTTCTCATAACCTGACCTATGTTTGATTATTTTTTAAAATATACGATGTATTAATTAGTTTTTTTCTTTTTTTACAGGTTTTAGAAAATATCAGCGTACTGACATAATTAGAAGTAGTTAATTTCATAACCATATTATAGTTATTAAATTTATATTAGGTTGTTAAGAATTAAATAAACATTTTGTTATTTAACCCTTTGGGGATCCCATGGTACAATCTGTACCATACGGGATGTTTCATGGTACATTGCGTTATAACTCTCCTATTTGAGCTTTTTCGTCCGGTTTTTTTTTCAATTCCAGAGGCATTGTAGAAGACATTACGTACGGTTTCACACCTTCCTGCATCGAGACATAGGAGGTGATGACGTCATAATTCTAAAATACAGTATAACCTCGTTAACACGAACTCGTTTAAGCCGAACACTCGCTTAGGACGAACAAAATTTCGGTCCCGGCATCTCTGTACGTTATCTTATAGGAAGTTTTATCGGTTAACACGAATTTCGGTTAGCACGAATTACGAACTAATTTTTAGTCCCTTGAGTCAATAAAGGTTTTGATTTAACACGAACTTTCAATCCTTTGTTTCTTTTTTTTTTCAGATCATTTTTCTTAATTCAGATTTCACTCCAGATCAGTTTTGTCATACAGTATTTATACAGACGAAAATTGCCTTGTAAATAAGAGAAAAACCAGAAACAGGTACCTATCCTCTCTTATGAGGTGTTGATTCTGTCCTCCGTCAAGCGCTGAACATGCAGGTGCTTGGCAGACGAGCTGGCGATAGCTCGAGACAAAACATATTCTCCCCCCTGTAACTCCAAACTGGTGACAGCAATCATAAATACCTTTCTGTTACTAGCGGTACTCACCCTGCTAGCGGAGTTATCAATTTTATAACTTGACCTGGATTTCCTGCGTGGAAACCCTTTTTTTTAATCTTCTAAGATAGGATAATAAACTTACTGTAGTATTTTCACTTTTCAGAGGATGGTACCGAGACCGAAACTAGTCTCGATCTCGATCTTAACTCGAATTTGAGACCGAGGAGTGCTTTTCGAAATCGAGACGAGACCGGAACTCTCAGTCTCGTCTCGATACAATTCTGTGGATGGTATCAAGACGGAGAATAGTCTTGGTCTCGTCTCGAATTTGGAACCGAGGTGAGACCGAGACTACTCAGTCTCGTCTCGATACCATCTCTAGTGTTTTCTATGACATACATAATATACTGTAGTGGTATGTATAATCTGTATACTGTAGTGTGTATGTATGGAGAAAATGTATTCGAATAATAAAATTTGGGTCCCCGG
Source organism: Thermobia domestica (assembly GCF_964235325.1). Lineage (NCBI taxonomy): Eukaryota > Metazoa > Arthropoda > Insecta > Zygentoma > Lepismatidae > Thermobia > Thermobia domestica. The sequence continues at coordinate 171,088,978 of NC_137455.1, read as the reverse complement.
TTAACACGAATTCTTTTAACACGAACAACTCATTTTTCAGTCCCTTGGAATTCGTGTTAACGAGGGTTTACTGTATATATTTTCGTGTAATATATTTTGGGGGGGTTATGTAAAGTATTTTTGGCGGGCTTATTTTTGCACGTAGAAGATTGAAGTTTTGCACAAACATTCATTCCACCGAGTAGTATTTACCAGATTTTTTTCAGATTTCTGCCTTACAACAGGGGGGGAACCAGAGGGGCTAAAAGTTGAAAAAAGGGATATTTTTACCCAAAAATCCCGTTTTTCCTCATTTTCCCGCCTAAGATACATGATGGAGACACGTGAGTCATACCGTCTGAAATGCAGTTCTATTCTGAAGAGAATGATGTGCGACAAATGGCCCTAGGGTAATTAGGGAAGTGTTAAGGAATTTTTATCAAAATATACTTCTGTATAGGGGAATTTTGGACATTTTAGGTATTATTTTTGCGGGCTTATTTTTGCACCTAGAAGATTGAAGTAGTGCAAAAACATTGAGTCGACCGAGTAGTATTTACCAGTTTTTTTCAGATTTCTGCGTTAAAACAGGGGGTACGGAGGGGATAAACGTTGAAAAAGGGAAATTTTTACCAAAAAATCCCTTTCACGGGATTTTCCCGCCTTAGATAAATGATGGGGACAAGTGAATCGTATCGCCTGAAAGGCAGTTCTATTTTGAAGAGAATGATAGGCGAAACATGACCCTAGGGTAATTAGGTATCTCAGGGAATGTTTAAAAATTTCCCTCTGTATACGGGAATATGGGACATTGTCTTTATATTTTTTTGGCGGGCTTACTTTTGCACCTGGAAAATTGGAATTGTGCATAAACATTCAGCCCACCGAGTAGTATTTACCATATTTTTCAGATCTCTGCGATAAAACAGGGGGGTCCAGGGGGGCTAAAAGTTGAAAAAAGGATATTTTTACCCCAAAAATCCCGTTTTTCCTCATTTTTCCGCCTAAGATACATGATGGAGACACGTGAGTCATACCGCCTGAAAGGCAGTTCTATTCTGAAGAGAATGATGGGCGATACATGACCCTAGGGTAATTAGGGATGTCTCAGGAAATTTTTTACCTGAGATCATGGTGTTTACGGTAATTTGGGGCATGGTGGGAATTCCTGATAAAATTTCTTCCGCCCTTGGTATTCAGGATAGAAACTTGAAATTTGGCACACACATTCAGTATACCAAGTACTATTTATCAGATTTTTTTTTAGATGGCTACGTTCACACCGGACCGCTCCAGAGGGGCCCAAAGTTCGAGGAAAACAATTCCCTCCGAAATTTTCCCTTTGACATCATTTTTCCCGCTCCTGGTATATGGTATGAGCAAGCAAGTGGTACCATTTGAAAGCCAGCTCTGTTCTGAAGAGAATGAGGTATGAACCATGATCCTAGGATAAATAGTGACGATGCAGTAGCTGCTTGACTGAAAGTCTAAAAAATAGCCCAAAAACCCCGGATCCGGAGTGTTAATAGTAATAATAGTGACTTTATAGTCAAAAAGAAGTATTATTTTCAAACTATAAAAATGACAACAAATTACGTAAAAAGAAGTAAGCTTAATAATCAAATCATACCAAATCAAAGTGTACTTAATGATAATTTGAAACATTTTATACTGGGAGACAATATATTAAATCAAGATAGTGGTTGTTTTTTAAATAATAAGAAAAATGAATGCTTGGAAATATTAAAACACGAACAAGACAAATCATCTTATAAAGTTAATTTTAATTTGGCAACCACTTTTACGAAACCACTATCAGAATTAGAAACATGTAGATTCTTTGTAAATAGTGGGAATGAAATCATTTTACCTACTACAGATTTAAACGAATTGATTGCAAAGATGTTAATAAGATTTTAGTTGATCAAGAAAATCGAGCTATGAAAAAGTCTGGTTGGTCGTTATGCTCTGAACATAATCATAAATTAGAAATTAAAATCAGTAAATACGATCCTTGGTGGCCTCATCATATATATGGTTCCCTCAATGGATTTTAGCTAAAAAGAAATGTGTTTTAAATATTCAAAATAATAATAATAGATGTTTTATGTATTGTATTCTAGGAGCATTGCACTTTTCAAAAAACCATCCACATCGTGTAAATAATTACATACTATATATTAATACTTTATTACCTTTATTTGAACAAAGTGATATAACATTTCCTGTTGAATTAACAAGCATAAGGAAATTTGGAAATATTTATAATTCTGAATTTATTAATGAACCAATTTCTATCAACATATACGCCATTGATTATGATAACGAAACAATGTTTCCTTTACATATAAGCAAAAACAGATCTGTAAGTAAACGTATTCATTTATTGTATTTAAAGGAACATTGTCTAATTACAAATTATTGTCTAATTACAAATTTAAACGGTTTAGTTAGAAGTCAACTAAATTGTAAACAAACATTTATTTGTACACGGTGTTTATTATATTTTTATAATAAATCCAAATTAGACGAACATGAGAAATTATGTAAAGAACACACTCCAACAAAAATTAACATGCCCAAACAAGGAGATGTTTTAAAATTTAGAAAACTAAAATTATTATTAGAAACTGATGCCGTAATTGTAGCCGATTTTGAAAGTATTTTAAAACCTATATATAAACAAATTGGATCCAACCCGAAACAAATTCAGGAACACACACCATGTAGCTTTAATTATATTGTATGTTGGAGTAACTAATATATAAAATAAGAACTTGTTATTTATCGTGGTGAAAATGTATCAAGTAATTTTCTATCTGCTATGGAGAAGGAATTACAAAAAAATAAATATATTAGATGAACAAAAACCAATATTACCATTAACTAATTCTCACCTACAGGATTATAATCAATCTACTAAATGTTATGTTTGCAATAGTAATTGTTTGAGTGAAAATAGAAAAGTGAGACATCATAATCATTTAACTGAAAAATATATTGCCACGATGTGTAATAGCTGTAACTTACAAATTAAACGACAAAGTAATTTTGTTCCTGTATTTTTTCATAATTTATCTGGATATGATGCACATTTATTCGTGAAAGAACTAGGTGGCACACCTGGCAATATATCTGTTATTGCGCAAAGCACTGAGAAATATATCACATTATCCAAACATTTTAATTTTAATGGTAGACCCATTAAGTTACGTTTTGTTGACATACAGATTTCTCCCTTACAGTCTCGAGAATTTGGTGTCAAAATTAATACCTGAGCAACTCGTATATACAACACAAAATTTTTTAGATAAGTTTCCTTTAATTCTTCAATCTTCTACTCCAAACTCGTACTTGCCCTGATTTTCATCTCTCTTTTCTTGCATCTACAATCACTCAGACCCCTGGCCAGGGAGAAGGCGTAACCTCCTGTGGCCCGCCCATCTACGGATGGGAATGAAATTGCTTTTGTATGTATCGTAAGGGAATTTATCCGTATGAATACATAACAGATTTTGATAGATTTAAAGAAACTGAATTACCCGCGAAAGAAGCGTTTGATAGCAAATTGAACGGAACACAAATTTCCAAGAACGACTACCAATATGCACAAGAGATTTGGCATACGTTTAATTGTCAAACTTTAGGGGACTACCATGATCTCTACTTAAAATGTGATGTACTTCTCACAGCAGATGTATTGGAAGATTTTCGGAAAAGCTTGTTTAAATGCTTATAGTATTGATCCAGTTAATTGCTTTACTGCGCCTGGTTTGGCATGGCAAGCCGTGCTACGTAAGACGAAAATTGAACTCACATTACTTTCCGATATTAATATGTATATGTTTATCGAACAATCGATTCGTGGGGGCATTACACAATCTGGTTTAAGGTATGCGAAATCTAACAATCCTGACGTGATTTTGATCCTCAAAAAGAAAGATCGTATATACTATATATTGACATGAAGAATTTATACGGTTTGGCAATGACTGATTATCTACCATATGGTGAATTTCAGTGGGAAGAAAACATTGAGCATTGGCAAGACAAGAACAAAATTATAAATTGGCTCGCTGATATTGATTGGGCTTTCTTTCTGGAAGTGGACTTAGATTATCCGAACAGTTTACACGGCGAGCATAGTGATTTTCCGTGTGCTCCCACAAACGAAATTCCACCAAATGGTAAATACTCAAAATTACTTTTAACACTTAAGTCTAAAATGAATTGTGTATTACATTATAGTCTTACAATTTTATGTAGCGCAAGGTTTAATATTAGTAAAGGTATACAAAATATTATGGTTTCGACAAGCAAAGTAGTTATTCTCATACATCGAGGATAACTCTGTACGTAGGGGTAATGCTACTACCGACTTTAAGAAAGATTTCTATAAATTAGTAAATAATGCTGTGTATGGGAAAACCATGGAAAACGTACGTAAACGTATAGACATAAAATTAATTAATTAACGATGAAAAGTGTAAAATGTTAATTGCGCAAGATCAATTTCAAAATTGGGTAAAGTTAGGAGAAAATCTTGCATTATTTCATATGTTAAAAAAATCCGTAACTTTAAATAAACCGATATATGTAGGAGCCACTGTTTTAGAATTATCAAAATTAGCAATGTATCAATTTCATTATAATGTAATGAAACCTCGATATGGAGATAAGCTTAGTATTGCTTACATGGACACTGATGCATTTATTTATTTTATTAAAACTGAAGATGTTTATGCAATAAAAACTGCTGAAAATAAAGAATTGAAAAATGTAAAGGGACCAAGAAAAATGTAGTTAAACAAAAAATTACGTTTGAAGCAAGGATCTTATAAAATAGAGGATGTGCCCTTAAAACAAAATCTTGAAGCCATACGCCACAGTTTCGCCACCCCTACTCTGCCCACTCCGCCCAATAGGATCGCAATGTTTTGAGCCAACAATCATGGCGGAAACGAAAGTAGCCAATCAGACGATGGTAGAAACGAGAGTATCCAATCCGACGTGCCGATGCTCGGTTGCTTTTTGGCTTCACCGATTTAATAGGATGAAGATACATATGTGCAGATCCTCTTTATAACATGCTTGCTTTGAAGACCATAAATTGTAAGCGAAAATATTCACAAAACCCAATATGAATTTAAAAGTGAACATCATAATTTAACCACAAATAAGGTAACAAACGTGGCCCTAGATCCCCATGACGATAAACGAAAAATTTTAAATTGTAATATACGAGGGTTATGGGGGTATCTCTCGTACACACTGTTCCATAGGGGTATCATAACAAATACTTAGCATGTGGGATTTGTACATTGTGTAGGGTTGGATAATATAGGCACGTTTTGCGGTGCCAAATAATTTTGTAGCATAGAAGAGGATGAAAGTTTGTTGTCAGTAAATATGGTGATCTGTATATAGAGATACCCCGCATGGGTAGTTAAAGAAATAAATATATAATGGACGTAGTTCAAGTGTAGATAATTGTCGGAAGGACAAATGGTGTGAAAGAATATTGTGAAGACATGATTGACGAAATATATTAAGGAATAAATGTATTATGCAGAATTAATCAGTGGTGTGTACGGGAAGCTATTCTAACTGTTATTAAATATAAAGTTTAGTAATTAACATTCCCATCCTGAATTAACAACATGGCGACGAGGATTCTGGAACCCAGGAGGGTAGATGCAGAGATGACGGTGAGTTATATAGAGGCTTTTAATAAAGAAGAGCAGCAGGCAGAGACGTATCTGCAAAGTTTTATGAACTATTGTCAGAGTAATGGAATCAAACAGTCACAATTTTCCTGTATTTTTCTGTCTGTAATGGGTCGTCAGCATTTTGAAGCATTAAAGAAATTGGCTACTCCCAATAACTTATTCGAAATGGAGTTTTGTGAAATCAGACAACTTTTCCTGGATCAGTTCAGACCTATGTTAAACGTGGTCGAAGAAAGGTATCACTTTTATAATATGAAGCAACAGTCTTGGCAATCAATATACCAGTATGTAATGCAATTGAAGATGCAGGCAAACAGGTGCAAATTTGATTCACTGACAGAAGAGATTATTCGAGATCAGCTAATTTGTGGTGTTAGGAATGAATGTGTTCGGAATAGAATGCTAGAAGTACCAAATCTAACTTTGAGTCACGCACTGGAGATGGTCAAACAAAGTGAGCCCTCTGTAAATCACAAAGACAGGAAATCAATCATGAAAATTGATAATTCATCATATTTTCGGTCTGCACAACGAGAATACAATCGTTACTGGCGCTTTAGAAAATGTAAAGCTTGTGGAATTAGACATGCAGCTAACCTATGCCGAGCAAAGGGCGCACGTTGTTTCTCCTGTGGATTGGTGAATCATTTTGCAAGATGTTGTTTGAATAACAAGTTTTCTAAGTTTTACAGGTCGAGGCCTAATGAAAGAAGTCAGTCAAACAAAAGTTTCCCTAGCGTTTCGACTAAAAGTGATACAGTTCATACCAATATTCAACTGCACGATGCCCTCGAACTACACGCATTTAGTAACGAAAATAAGGATACAATTCAGAAGGAATCCACATTCAGTAATATGGCAACAACTAAACGGACAGATGAGACGAATATTATGTTTCCAGGAACACCAGAGACCTATAACTCTAATAACTTGGGAAGAACTGACTCATTGGCGCTGTGGATGAAGAAGACGGTCACATGGTTGAGGAGGCGGATGATTAGAATTTCAAGTTCTTTTTGTCACTACAAAAATAATGCAGTATTGTATGTGATTTTGAGTTTACTCTTGTCATTGTTACGGTTACCTAGTCAAAGAGAGGAAGATCGATCTTTGTATTTTGAGGTTGTGTTCATGTTATTTTCTTTAGTTATTTTTAGATGGGCCATGGGCATCAAGATAGCACCAGGTCCAAGTAGTCACCAGGCGGGTGATGGAAAGGCAAAAACTAAGAAGGAAAGAATGAGCTTATTTGATAATTAAAAAAAAAACAAGGGGAGAATGTTGTAGGGTTGGATAATATAGGCACGTTTTGCGGTGCCAAATAATTTTGTAGCATAGAAGAGGATGAAAGTTTGTTGTCAGTAAATATGGTGATCTGTATATAGAGATACCCCGCATGGGTAGTTAAAGAAATAAATATATAATGGACGTAGTTCAAGTGTAGATAATTGTCGGAAGGACAAATGGTGTGAAAGAATATTGTGAAGACATGATTGACGAAATATATTAAGGAATAAATGTATTATGCAGAATTAATCAGTGGTGTGTACGGGAAGCTATTCTAACTGTTATTAAATATAAAGTTTAGTAATTAACATTCCCATCCTGAATTAACACATTGTAAATTTGATATTTTAGTTTTTGCATATATTAGTGTAATAGTATTGGTAAAAATGTCACAATCAGTTCGAGAACAAATAGTTGCAGAATTTCATAAAGGTGTAAGACGAAACTATCATTGAATACCTGTTATAACGAAAGCAAGCTTGATCTGTGGCAAGCTGATTTAGTTGAAATGAATAGTGGAAAATTGAAAAGTCTAGCAAAAATTAAGCTCAATTTCAAATATTTATTAACTGTGATAGATACATTCTCTAAATATGCTTAGGCTATTCCTGTGAAAAATAAAACTGGGAAAGAAATTACACAAGCATTTACAACAGTTTTAAGAAATATAAACAAAAGCCCAAAATTTTTACAAACTGACAGGGATCGAGAATTTTGTAATTCAGAGTTTCAGAAGGTAATGAAACAAAATAACATTAAACATTATTCCACGTACAGTGATGTTAAAGCAAGTATTGTTGAAAGATTTAATAGAATATTACGTAATTTAATGTGGCGACAATTTACACTGAAAGGAAATTATAAATGGATTGGTGTTCTGCCGGAATTACTAAATAAATTTGATAATAATATTCATTCCACTATTAAAATAAAACCCATCGACGCTATTAACAAAGAAAATGAAAAATATATATTGACAAACATATATTGCAAAAAGTTTTCTGTGATAGAAAAAGTAAATTTAAGGTAGGTGAATATGTAAGAATTAGTAAACTTAAGAGTCTTGGTTTTGATAGAGATTTTACACGCAATTGGAGTACAGAAATTTTTCGAATTGCTGAAATTTTCCTCACTAATCCCCCACCAATCCCCTTAGTAGACTCAAATAATAAACCTATTGAAGGAAGATTTTACGGACATGAATTACAATTAACGAAATTTCCTAAGACATATTTAATTGAAAAAGTATTGCGAAACAAAAATTACAAGGCATATGTTAAATGCTTAGGTCAACCATTTAGTGATATTTCTTGGGTTGATTTTTCTTCAATAGTATTATGATATTATTTTTAAACGAATCTATAATAGAGGGAAATGAAAAATGGAATGGAAAATTCCTTTTACATGTATGGTAGCAGGTCCTACAGGCTGCGGAAAATCATATTTTCTTACATTTCTTGAACATTACAGTAATTTATTTAAAAATTTTGTATGGTGTTAAGGTGAATGGCAGCCATTGTATGATACTCTTTCATGCTGTACGTTTAAAGAAGGTTTACCTCAAAATGATGACTCAAGCACACGAGGGTCCACATGTTGTAATTATTGATGATTTAATGCGTGAGTGTGTCCATCGGATTGTAGATATTTTCACTAAAGGCAGCCATCATAGAAATATAAGTGTAATATTTATAACAAAATATTTTTATCAGCAAAAGGAAATGCGGGATATTTCGTTAAATTGTCATTATATAGTATGTTTTAAAAATACTTGAGACCAGATTCAAATTAGTTACCTGGCCCGACAATTGTATCCAGATAATACAAAATTTATTCAAGAAGCATACAAAGATGCAACTCGAATTGCCCATGGGCCCGCGGTGGCTCAGTGTTAGAGCGTTCACCTCTGGTGCTTGGGGTCCCGGGTTCGATCCCAGCCCCCGCCAAGTGACCTTTGTGAAGAACAAACACCGTGTGCGTGAGTTTCCTCGGGATTCTCCCGTTTCCTCCCACTTTCTTCATCCCACTATTTCATTCATTAATCATCATCACCGTCTCCTTTAGCCTAACCGGCATAACCATGGGACGTAAAACTCAAAGATTTCATTTCCTTTTTTGTCGAATTGACCATGGTTATTTTCTTTTTGATTTAAAACCAAATACTCCTGATAAGCAGCAAGTTCGAACAAATATTTTCCATCCGATTCTTTTAATAATGTTTATGTGCCTGTAAAAAATAATTATTTGCAATATTGTTTATATTTTAACAACTATTTGTGCTATAATAGCCGTGAAAATGATTATTAAGGAAAATGATAATTTATTAAAACTTTTAGCAAGTCAAAACCTAAAGCACATAAGGCAATTTTAGAAAATGCAGATCCTGATTTAATTCGATCGATCTGTAAATGTCCATATAGCGTATTACAAGGAAATGTTCCATTAAGTAAAAAAGAGATAAATAGATTTAAAAATATAAAAAGGAACTTAGGTATTTGGTGAAAAAAGGTCTGTCATTAAAACAGAAAACAAATAATTGTACAAGAAGGTGGTTTTCTTACTGCATTGTTGCACCTATTTTAGGAGGTATATTATCAAGTTTAATTAAATAAAAAGTACAATACAAAACGCACAAAAACTTACTTTAATCTCACCGGAAAAATTACATCATTACCAAACGATATCTAATCTTGGTGAAATGAAAGAAATTTTAAATAATAAAATTTTGAATACAGAAGAAAAATGGGTACAATATAGAGAGGTATTACAAAAATATTTAAATATAATTCAAAAACCGGCATCAGTTGCAACAGCAACAACTACTACTGTTGATAAAGAGGAGGAGGAGCAGGAAGAAGAAGATGACGAAATAATATCAACTCTCACCGAAATTTCTAAACGTAAAGCAAGACCTTTATTACGTAAATTGAAACAAAATCCTAATATTCAATGGGATGGTAATGGAAATGTACATGTTAATAATAAATCAATTCCAGGTGCAAATATTGTAGATTTAGTATCCGATTTTGTTAGATGTCGTAAGAAAAATATTTCAGTTGCCGGTTGGAAACCCTTTGCTACATTATTAGCAAAAGCCAATATCCCCTTAGAGTACATCGGTAATCCTCAACGAATAGAATATATTAGATAACTCACACAAGTAGAAGGGTAAGAGGATGAGGTGGAGGAGGATGAAGAGGAGGGTTCTCCACCCCGTAAACGTAAACCTATCAACAAATGGCGTACTTATAAGCAATAAAATGATTTTACATACTACTAATATAGTATTGTAAACTATTGATATATTTGAGTATATAGAAAGAAAGAAAAATGAATGACCCTTATCTGAAATACTACAGTCATCAAGCAGATAGTGGATATAATATATATAGAGGTACACCATACCAAGATGGTTATGGCATTGGTAGTTTTCTAGAAAGTTTATTCCGTAGTGTATTTCCATTATTAAAACCAGGTGCAAAAACTGTTGGTAAAAAGTTGACACGTACAGGAATTAATGTAGCAGGAGATGTACTAGATAATAATAGACCTATTGAAGAGTCTTTACAAAATCGGTGGCAAGAATCTAAAACAAATTTAAAAAATAAAGCTCAAAATAAATCAAGTATTGGTAGGATCGGGAAGAAAAAGAAGGGTTCATTTTGCATCAACAGGTTGTGGTATGATGCGGTTGAATAAATCAAGAGATATTTTTGATTGATTAGATTAATTATGGAGCAAAGTGATAGTTTTTACACACTACCTAGCAATAGTTCTATGGAATATTTTCATCAAAATACTCTTGCTTGTTATACTACTAAATTATTCCATCTTATTGTACTAAAGAATGGAGTGTGGGAAACAGCTTTTGTTGAAGTACATTATACAAGTTCATTTCAGAATGTTTCCAAATATACTAATAATATTTATTATCGCGTCATGAATACAGAGAACTGGAACATAACTAAAATCTTGCCAGGACACTATTATCATGCTGACGACATTCTATCTCAAATTAACCATAAAAGTGATATATTAAATTTACAATTAAAAGTTGAAGCATCTGTAAAACGAATGGAGGTGAGTAGAGTAAGAAAAGATCAGGATCAGAAGGATATAGAAGTACGACTATCTCTCGAATTAGCCAGAATACTAGGTTTCGATCATATACAACAAGAAGATATTGCAGTTGTGCATCATGCTCGTTATTCACCAGATTTACAAAGATCGCTACCCACACTTATGTATATTTATAGTGATATTGTAGAACCACAACTTGTAGGTGATACTATAGCTCCATTGTTACGTATTATAAATACAAATATTACAGAGTATGGTATTAATAATGTACATATTTTTGAAAATCCTCATTGCCTCCGTGCATCGTAAACAGTTTGATCAAATTATTATTGATTTAAGAGATAGTACAGGTAATCCACTTCCTTTCCAATATGGTAGTGTATGTATAAAATTACATTTTCGTAGACTTAATACGGTATTTTAAATTTAACTTGTGTAATATTAATAGTAAGAAAACAAAATGCAGTGTGAGTGTATGAAATCAGAATTAGATTTATTTGCGGGTTTACTCACTCAAACAAGTATTATAGGTAATAAAATAGTTCCATATAAGCCTGTAGCTTCAATATCTGATAATGCACCAATAAAATTTGTAGTCTCTGGTCATGTGGACGATTATATTGATTTACCTCATACAATGTTACATATTAAAGGTAAAGTTACTAAAACAGATGGTTCTAATTTAACTTCGCCGATAAGAAAATTGGTCCTGTAAATGATTTTCTCAATGCAATGTTCTGCGAGGTGCAAATATATTTGAATAATCAACTTATTTCCTACTCCTCACATACATATCCATATCGATCGTATATTGAATAACTACTAAATTATAATGCTAATGCTAAATCAACGCATCTTCAAACATCAACGTGGTTTAAAGATACTGGAGGTCATATGGACAGTGTGGCTAATGGTAATTTAGGATTTAAACAACGTTTTCTTCTCACTTCTTTAAGTCAGTCATTTGAATTATTGGGTTATATTCATGCTCATATTTTCAATAGGAGAAATCTCTACTGAGTGATGTACAACTGCGTATTAAATGAAATCCAGCTAAACCTGCATTTTGTCTAATGGGTGAAGCAGATGCTGATTGGAAAGTTGTAATTACAGATGCAACATTGCTTGTGAAAAAAGTTGATGTATCACCCGTGGTTAAAATAGCACAAAATAAAGTATTACAAAATCCTAAATTTAGAATAAAATATTCTATAACAAAAGTGCAGGTGAAGACAGAAACTTTGCCACAAGGAATTATGAATAGTACACTTCCCGTTCTGTTTTCTGGCATAGTGCCTAAACGTATTATTATTGGGTTTGTTACTAACACTGCTTTCAATGGTACTTATCAAACAAATCCGTTTAATTTTAAGCATTTTTGTATGTGATTCTTTACATTGTATTTTGATGGAACATCTGTACCATCCAAGCCGCTACAACCAGATTTCTATAATAAGCTATATATGCAAGCATATCCTACGTTATTTAAAGGTTCAGGTATTTATTATTCTAATCAAGGTAATGATATTTCACTTTCGAATATCCTAATGGTTATACTATACTGGTGTTTGATTTAACTCCCGATTCTAGTGCTAGTGCTGCATTTCATACTAGTCCACAACGTCAAGGAAGTGTACGATTAGAGGTTCATTTTAAAGAAGCACTGCCATGTCCTGTAATAGCAATTATTTACGGTGAATTCTCCTCAGAACTAGAAATTGATTTCCAGAGAAATATATATATATATATCAATTAAAATGTTAAATACCCTTGAACTTTATGAGGCACTACAACACAATTTGCCTAAAAATCATTTTATAGGTGTATATGCTGCAGATGAGCTACCTCTGTTTATTCACACATTTCCGGCATTCATAATTATAAATACTCATTCCAGTAATAAGTCTGGTGAACATTGGGTTGCAATTTATGTATCTAATATGCGTGTGGGAGAGTATTTCGATAGCTATGGTATACCACCCTATATAAAATATCATATAAGGTTTTTAAAACGGAACTGTTTGTATTATACATGGAATAATAGACGTATTAAAGGTGACTTATCTCAATTTTGTGGACATTACTGTTTTCTATATCTAGCATGTCGTGCATCTGGTTATTCACTACGGGATTTCTTAAACAAATTCTCACTCACTGTACTGATGCTAATGATATTATGCTTTATTCGTTTATGAGAATGTGATGGTCACTGGAGCGAGATTAAGTTCTCCGTAAACCGTGTATGTATGTATGTGTGTATGTGTGTTAAATGGAAATGTTATTTTTTAAAATCTTTGCTCTACTATGTTTAAAAAATGGTCGTAAAAGGCTACAAAATGAATAGCCTAATTTTTAACTCTGCCATTGCCGGTCCCAAGCCCTGGATGCAAAAGGAGGAGGGTTAGGAGTAGCTACCCCACCGTAAAAGAAAATAATTTCTGCTATGTTAAAAATGTTAGTAGTCTTTCTGCTATGTTACATAGTCTTATGTAATTTCTGCTATGTTGAAATAGGGGTTGTGACGGGGAACGGATACACACTCAAAAAGTGCTCAAAAAAGGAACGAATACACCCTTAAAAAGTGCTCATAAAAGGGAACGAATATACCCTAAAATGGGGTCATAAAAGAGAACGAGTTTTCGGGGTGTTCGATTTTCCATGGTTGGAAAGTACGTGGGTCATGGCGTATCGTACGACACTGGACTATAAAGTACTTTGAATCAGGCGGGACCTGGATTGGCCTCTTATGGCCTAATATGGCCCAGATCGGTAATTTTTCCACTACTTACTTACATTTTAACAGATTTCATACTACTAGCAACATGCCGTCTAGAAACACTACAATCATGTCTGCAATATACAGTGGCTGATGTGCTAAGAACTTCAAACTAAGATCAGCATACCTTCTACAGAGACATACCCTGTGGTGCTCATTTCGTTCAACTCGGGCGATGTACTGTATACTGAGTGGTCTAAAATACTTTTACACTAGTATCTTAGTTTCACATCGCGTACAGCAGAAATTCAGCTTCGGATATGAAAGATATTATATGGACGAAGAAGTAAGGAAGTTGGACAGTTTTCAGTTGGAAGGAGACATAACACAAAGATGCAATTACACCCAGTAAAGTATTATATGTGAAAGCTATACAGATTAGGGAAAGGAAGTGTATGTAGTTTTCGTTGATTTAGAAAGAAAGCTTTAAACTGTTTGACAGGGAACCTGAAAGATGCTTGGGATGAAACCAAAGACCAGACTTGAAAGAAAACTTTCATATGAACCTACCATTATAAGTTGGAATACAAGAAATGATATAGGATAGTGAAGTTGGAAGAAGTGTTGAACAAAAACGCTGTCTTTCAGAGACATTTAATAATACTAGCTATCAACAGAAGAATAGAGAAGGAGAACATTGATTAGGAACAAGATAATTTGATAGGAAGTAGAAGGACTAGTATTTTTGCTTTTCACATATGGTTACTATTACGAAATCTGAATCGAAAATTAACATAATCTAAAAAATAAAAAGAATTAAAAGGTGTGGAAATAATTTGATATGAAAAAATGAAAGTAATGGTGACTGAAATGTTTAAAGTTGTAATAGTTATAGAAGTGTAACCGAAGAAGATAGAACAGGTAGTATTATTAACGAAGATATGAAACGTAAACGATAAACAGAAAGCAACGTGGGAAATGGTTAAATATATTTAAGATGATTGTGGTGATAATGATGAGAAGCATACATTCTGAGTCATTGAATGAAGAGTTACAAACAGTACTCATAACACAGTAGTACACTGTACGGAGCAGAGACGTGGACATTACGAAAAGACAACAAAAGATATTGTACTTGAGTTCTCGGACACTTAAATGCTGATGGTATTGGAAAAAATAGATAATTGGAACGATAAACAATGAACGGTATTAGGAATATTAGAGTGACAGAATAAAATGTGAAATAATTAAAAAGAATTTAAGATATGTTGGAAAAGAAATTCTACTTTGAGTGACGTGGTAGAAGGTATGAAGGAAGAAAACCAAGGAATGTAGAGACTTATAAAATTAATGGTATAATTTTTACATCAAAACGAAGTTCCCTAAGGGTAATAGGTTTTGAAAACTGATAAATATGTAGCAAATAATATACCAGTGAGGGAAGAAAAGTATAATTAGTTGTACTGGTAGAGGTAGAAACCAGATCCCGGTAGCTCTTACTTCAAGTAGCTTCCCATTTACCTCACGATTTTGACATGAATTTAGTTGGGGTCTACAACATTTTTTGTTCTAGTCGTCGTCCTCATTTTTTACATCTCAGAGAGGCCCATTATTACACCAGGACGTCAATTGCCACAAATTTTGAAGTTTCCATACACAAAGGTCATGTTTTGACATAGCAAGTATATGGTTTAATACTATCCATTAATTGTAGGTACCTTCCCCTCTCTTGTTTTACTTCCATCATACCACGATACTCAGAAGTCGTTTCATATATAAGTAAAAAAACAATATAGATTTAATACCACTACCTAATAACAGATATAACACTCACTCGTTCTTCGTATTCCTTTCCCTTTTCCATTTAAGTATTTTCATCAATTTCCTTTCCTACACAAAATAGTAGGGGGCGTCCCCTTGTTCTCCCGACAGAGCCGCCCGTGCATTACATTAATTATAACCTCTACACTCTGTCATTCCAGACAGGCTAAGGTAGCTCCACGGAATTCGGCATGTACAGGAGGTAAACTCCAGCGTGTGAATTGGAGATAGCGCTTATTGATACGGCTCATAAGAAAGATTTCGTCAATAGATGCAGTTTCTTCGAATACACCATCCCGTGATTCTGCTATCTGGATTTTTTTTTTAAGGAGTTGGTGTTCATACAGCAAGAGAATCATTTTGGCATGAGTGAAAATGTTACTGTACTTTCGACATTAAAATATCCGTAACGGTACGTTTCCTCTCTCTTATACTCCGTGACATTTGTAAGGGGAAAAATAATATTAATGAAAACAGTTTTCTCATTCGCTTTTGGTGAATGAAGTCTTTCATTCGACAGTGTTTCTTTGCAGTTTTCATCATGAGCAAATTTGCATGCATGTTTCTGTCATTCTGTGATTACCGCTGGTATTTTGCAAGTGATAATTACTACTTGTGAAATGCAAAATATGTACATAATGTGAGTCTCTTAAAAAAAAAACTTGTATAAGCAGTGTACAGTACAATGAAGACAATTTCTAATTGGTATGTAATTTTTTTGTAAGCAAATATTAGAAAACAAGAATTTTAGGAATGATGCAAAAAATGATCCAAAAGATTCCGATCTTGACCAAGAATTTTACGAATGATTCAAAAGTGCATCAAAAGATTGCGATCTTGACAAATAATTAGTTTTTGGATCAGGGGCTACAAAAGTTTTGAACAGCACGTAAATCGAGTTTTCGAATTTTTTACGGAATAACCACATCATACTGAATAAATTGTTACTTTTTGTTTGGCTGCACTATACGTAGTTCTTGAGATATAAGGCCTACAAGAAATTTTTTGCTTGAAATATATTGGATCTTTTGATCCAAAAATAGCTTATTGTTCCTAACAAAACAATATTGTTCAAGTCATTTTGGGTGAAGATTAAATTTTATTTTATTTCAAAAATTAAACTTGAGTATCAATTTGATTAAATTTACCAAAAACTAACTATTTTTATCGAAAAAGAAAGAAAGAAAAAAGATTTCGATTTTGAATTGATTTTCAGTTTATTGTCCCTTTCAGCAGTGAGGCTATATGAGTGTGGACCTACAGTTTAATGTGGAATTCGAACCATATAAGCTCTTGCCGGGGGAAAGGAAAGAAAAGAAAAAACTAAGAGATTGACTACTGAAAACAAGGCATCCATTGAAATGGGTTAACTACAAATAGTTATAATATTTACTCTGAATTTACGATATTAATTCTTTAGTTTAAATTTAATAAAACAATGGAAAAACATCACTTTTCTTTTAACGTACAAATCGGGTTATAGTTTGAAGTTTTATTATGTTATTTGAACATCAGCAGTTTTCTTTCGGTTACAGCATGAATAATTCGCATTGAAGGAAGCAACTAACGCAGTTGGATTCGCCATAAGAACCGTCCGCCTGTTGTTTGTACCATTATTTCAAAGTAGAAAATCAGTGCAGTGACAAAAACACAATTCTCTGTTCTGTCTGACACTATTTCAAATGTCTCAAGTATTTAAAGGTCATTGACACAGTCACGCGAAGTTAACTACGGAAGAAATAAAACAAGAAAGTTTGCAGATTATGCTACTTCATCGTATAACAATATCTGTAGAATTACAAACGATGTGCAATAGTCCAAATATTTTGATCTCGTTGAGTAGGGTTGCCAAAGTCCTGATTTTGTCAAGATTGCTTTTTTTTTTTTTTCGAAAATTGTTCTGCATCTTAACTCAATTTTGACGGAACACACAAATATCAGTCTACTCTTATGTTTTACTTACTATGTATATTTCAAAACATGAAGTCCTTGTTTTACCTTCTCCTGAAAGAAATTACCTGTCCCTTGGAAAGATAACTGTAAGTTGTTAGTAAGTCATTACATAATGCTAGCTCTTCCAATTTTCATACTTCATTCGGTATTAACTTGAGTTTTACTAATGCACCCTGATATTGTTGGCGTCATATTTTGAAGTGAACTATAGAAATTTCGGGATTTTTTTCATTTTCCCTTCTTTATTGGTTTTCAGAATATACAAATATGATGTGAATAATAAGTCCAGTTGATTCAGTGTAAGGTTACTATATTTTTCAAATTTTAATAAAGTTGAGAAATTTTGGATAAATTATATTTTTGACGTTTCCACATATTTTTCGCTATCTCTTCAGAAAATCTGTCTTAGATATGATAGGTTCATAGTAATCCGTACATGTTATGCGCTTTTTCAAGATATTTATGTCAATTTTACAGAGTTAACATTCAAGTTACTTACCACTGAACATATAACATTTAACTCAATTCTGTCTCATCGAACGTCCTTTTATAATTATCTCAATTTATAATAATATTTTTAATATTCCAGTAAAAGAGGCCATTTTGCTAATACAAAGCAACGAAATTTCGTTCTGGTAATAATATTAATACTTATGTATGTCATACTAGATGTAAAATGAGTGCAGGGGTACAGTAGGGCTGAAGAGGGATTATTTATATCAGGAATAGCAGATTAACTCGTATCTTTATTAAATTATACTACCCAGATGTAACAATGTCTGGAAAGAAGAAAAAACTAGGAATGCAAAGGAATTAAAATACACTATACACGACAAGCAAATATTGTAACATATATATAGTTTCTTCTGCTTTTTGGAGCTGAAGAAACAGATGGATTTTGATGCAGTCAAAGGAATATATGATTTGTAGCATTTTACAATAACTAAACGAGCGAAGACGAATAGTACCCGATAAAATCAGGTAAACTAATAACTCTTAATTCATGTTAACGTCAAGTGAAGTCTGCATGTTACTTCCTACAGTTAATACAGAAATTGTGAATGTGCTACAAATTTTGTTATGCGTGTAGTAAAATGAACTAATTAATAGGTTTCCAAAATATTTAGTAAATTCAATAAAAAATAAACAGCAAAGTGCAATTAAAGTTAAGACTGTCAAACTGAAATTTAAAAAAAAAAATCACGTCTCGTATAACCTCGGTGCTGGAAAGGAGCGTGAAATTCCAATCAATTAATCCAAGAAAGTGAATATGTTTATTTTATAATGGGTGGTTAAATACAAGTTTAAAACAAACTCATGTGAAAATATTACGATCTCCAATCTCTGATGTTTCTCGACTTTTTGCATTTTCGAGCTGGTAACCCTATCACTGAGTCGAGCTTTCATTAATATCATTTGTTGTTGTTGTTGTTTCTGGGGAAAAGGGAAAAGAAAAGAAACATAAGATGTTTGAAGAAGCTCATAACATCCATTGTGACTAAATGCAGAGTCTTTTAATCTAGTTGTACTAAAAGGGAAGGAAATATACCAGAAGAAAGAGAATCATTTTAAGGAAGGAAGTGTAGATTGTGATTGTAGTAATCTTGTAGTTGATTATACCCAGAGGGAATGAAATGAAGTGAAAGTCTTTCTTTTAAAAAATAATAGCACTGACTTCGAAAAACAACCATCAGTTTAACCATCGTCTGTCATTACTTTCACCACTTTTGTCTGGTCGTTTGACAACCACGCTACGGTGTTAGCGGCTATTGAGTTCCGAGTAATTGCCTTGCGCCTCACTTCAAAATAAACTTCCTCTGTTTGTCCAAAGATCAAAACAGAAACCATTATTTTCTTTCTTGTTCTGAACTACATTTCCGTCATTGTAGCTAGATCGAAGTGAGTTTACAGCGTATATACTAGAGAGGAGATTTTTAGGAGAAGCTGTATGTAAGTTAAAAATTACTAGCTGTTTCGCTAAGCCTTCGACTCGTCTCCAAATTGCCTGCACGCTAGTGACATAGGGTTGCCATATTTCAAAAATGAAGATCCGGGACACTACTAAATTACGAGCATCTTTGAAATGCTTAAAACGAAAAGAAGTGTTATATACTACTTTATTTTCTTCCATTAGGTAGAGTTGTTCAAGTTTTACGTAATCATATTTTTAGTCATTTTAGTAAGTCTTCTTCTCCCTAGTTAAGCAAGCATAAGCAGATTACTTACTCCCTCCCCGGTAAGCATTTTTTAAATTTCTCAGGATCTGTTATGTTCCGTGGTTTTCAGGGACTGTTTTAGCTCATATAAGGTATAATGCCTTCTATCACAATATATTTTTCTTCTTCAATGGTCAGTGGAAAATTACCAAAAATACCATTAGGGATTATTGATTAAAATATTTCAGAAGCAAGATGCAGATTGAAACAGTATTAACGATAACAATAAGATTGAGCAGTAAAACCTTTTGTCCCTAGCCTAATGAAACGAATGCTTCGTTCAATGTCAAAGTGGTTAAATCGTGAACTTAATTAAATCCATGTTTTATGTATTTAAGTTTTTTTTTTCAACTTTTGAATTGCCATACTCATAAATTGAAGACAATAATTGTTATATATTTAATCCTGTGAAAAAAGCAAACTATATAGGCTATTCCTTTTTATCGCTGAAATCCGAGACATTGAAGCGTCCCGAGAAATATTTTCCGGACGCTGGGACGCAGATCTCGATTCAGCGACGGTCCCGGATTTTCCGGGACGAATGGCAACCCTATAGTGACATTTCTTGAAGCTAGGGTGACCATAAAATTTTCAGCTAAAAACGGGACAGTTTTCTGCTTTTTAGTAAAAGCAAAGTATAATTCAAAGAACACCATATTGAGGCATAATTTAGAAAAAGGCATAATGAAACATAATGTAAGGAAAAATATAGCATAATATACAGCTGTATAAAGCATAAAATTGGTTGCCCTAATCATGAGAAACATATCAATGCGTAAATTGATTCATGTTTACCGTAGCAATAACTAATACATTTATATTGTAATATAATAATAGGTATAAGCTATAAAATATAAACAGCATTTAACGTACAATATAGCAGAACATGATGCTGCATGCATTTGCTCGTTTGCCCTAGCTCGAATCCTCGATATTACATTGGGTGAGTGACTCTTGAACTAAATCCGTAGAATGTAAGTATTTCTCAGAACAACCTGTCTTCTTGAGAATAGCTTTATTCTTCACTAATCTTTCATAAAATTCATTGCAGTTCTCTGTGAAGTTGCCCGTACCAGTAACATAGATTCCGTTGTTACAACATGGAAGGAAGATTTTTCACGTGTCTATATGTTATTCATTGGACAAATCCATGATTGAAAAAAAAAGTTCGATAGGAGTGGATGTGCCAGGCAGACACACTATCATTCCTACTGCTTTGAATAGAATATCAAATTTTATATTTCGAGCAGTACTGCGACCATGTTTAATGTTGAGAATTTCAGTTCAATTCTTGCCTCTTTGTTATTAATTATTAATACTTTTACAAGGTACTGGGTTTGTTATTTACTTCTTTCACTTGTACAAAACGGAACAAATACTACTGCTGACGGGATGGCCAGGACTCGTCCCTAAAACGGGACTGTCCCGGTCAAAATGGGACTTGTGGTACCCTACTTAAAGCCCGATAAGAGGTTCCGAAGCTAGCGACAACTATTAACCTGACTGTGAACTATTAGGAATTAGTGTGACTGACAGACTGAGTTGTCTTGCTTTTATAATAAGGATTAAGAATATCTAAATATTTTCGCCTAATTTTTTAATTTTTTTGAAGTTTGCATATTAGCGTGACTGACAAACTTTGGTGTCTTGCTTCCATAATAAGGATTGTTCATTGCTGTCAACCAACATTTACAGGAAATACTCGTATGAGGTTCAATTATAACCAGAAGACTCGCGTGTCTTGCTTTCAGCAACCATATTACAAAAAGAAAGATAAAATGTAAAACAAATGCAAAATATGTATGTTTGTTTTTCAAAATGCCATCAGCAGCTGTTCTCCGAATGCGGAAGATTCTTCTTTGGATTTTATTGTATTTTTTAAAAAAATATTTTTTTTCTTATTATGTGCTAAAGGAATTATATTGTTCAGCGCGACTTTAAGGCTCTTCGTTTCGCTAGTAGAAGAATGACATCTGATCTCCGTTACTTCTGGAGAATAACATCAGTTTTACAAAATTGGAAGTTGGACCTACAATGTAATAATTAGCTATGAAATATTGTATTAAACGAACTTGCAGTTGTTTCCAAAGCATGTCATATGATCCAGAAATTGTCGTAGATTGAATTCCCAGATACTCATGCTTCAAATTGTGTGTGCGCGCGTTTTATGTGATTTGATTTTCAGTTTAGCATTCTTTTCAGCAGGGAAGTTATATGAGACGTGGATCTACAGCCTAATGTGAAATCCGAACCACATAAACTTCTGTCAGGAATCGAACACGGATCTCCCACGCCAAAGGTGCGTATGCTAACCGCTTAACCACAAGGGATCACCAATTGTGTTGCTTGAAACAAATTATCTTTATAAATGCCTTAAAAGGTCGCATTCGATAAGAGTCTCATCATTCTAAAGCTTATAGTTAGTATAAACTAACTGTATCTGGCTTAAGTGTCTCGAAGGTTCATCACCGCAGAATTAAAGCTTTGCCATTGGATTCTGCGAGGCGAATTCGGAAAGTAAGGTTCCAACGGCTAATATTCATTCCAAAAAAATGACAAAATGTCTATTACAAAGTATGTAGTAATATAAAGGTTATTTTTCGACGTAATTACCTTCATTGTCCCAACACTTGATAGTCGGGCACCTATTAACTCCTGTGTTTCTCAGTCATAGGATTCTAGCACCTGCTGCTGGAACAATGTTTCAACTTCGTTCTTGATCTCTTTTTTGTGGCTCAATGATAGAGTGCTTATCTCTGGTGTGTGGAGTCCCTGGTGCGATCCCCGTCCAAATAAGTTTCTGATGGACAACATCGTGTCCGTGGGTTTTCCCGTTTCTCTCAGATTTCATTCTACTAATTCTTTCATCATCATTCACTTACCTTAATCATCCATCTCTCTTAGCCTAAAGGGCATAATCGTGGGACGTTAAACTGAAAGATTTTATTTCATAATAACACTGAGTATGAGTTGAAATTGAAATTGAAGTACGTTAACAAATTTTGACCTGCAAGGAATTTAAACCTGGACTGCCTTGATAGAAAACCAACACTCGGCAATCACTTGCCTACTTCGGCCACTTACTTCACGTTACAGAAAAACGGTCAGTTAGTTGAAAACATTTCATGTAAGGTAAGCGCAGATACTGAGAACGTTATAAAGAGATGATCATTAGTCGAGTTATTTATAATTTCCTTCTTCAACCCAGAAACAGTTCAAATAGACCTTTCTCAACGACGAAAACGTATTAAAGCGTTCCTCAAGTTGAGCTGAGGTTTGAGTAGACTCGATTGGTTCCGCAGCCTAGGAAGAAGGAAAAAAGGAAAACGTTAATTTATAATTATTATTTAAATTGTATCAAGACATCCAGAAATATTAATTAGATTTCGAGATATTTTAAAGTAAAACATGTTTAGCAAATGTATTACATAACTAACTAGTACTTATACATTGTTCGGCGTAAACTCTAAACTGCGATAAACAAAGCCACGTGAAACTAAATCTCGCTGATTTGTTGTTGTCCTACCGACGCTTGTACTCCTCCGCAAAATAGTTCATGTGATTGGATTATTACTTTTATTATGAAGCTTCATATAAAATTGCTATATTATTATAAATGACAAAAATATAATACGGATTATCTAATAAAACTGCAATCGAGTGTGGTAAATGAAACAATAGAAATAAACACTAAGGATGCGCAGTAATTCTGGCGCCAACTCAACTGTGGACGGGTGTTCTGCTTCTAAAGTCTCAAAGATGGCTGGCATGAATCTCGGTTCCGCGAGTGTTGTGGTAAAACACCAACAAGGCAAACCTTTACTCACTAAGCAACAATTGTTTACCAGCGAAAATCAAATACTTTTTTTTTTTAATCTTTCGAGCTTTTTTTCTTTCTTGTCTGCTGCTGCTATCAGTATCTGGACAACACGAGACAGTATTGTCAAAATCCACGTGTATAACTTGCTCCTCCCCGTGGGGAGTGGGAGTGATACATCACTAGCCAATCGTATTTGTGACAAGCGGAAGGATACAAATATTTTGTTTATCGGAGTTTAGAGCTTAAGCTGAACAGAGATTAGATATGTCTAATGGTATCGTGCGAAACTAACAAGCAGAAGATTCGTGTTCGAGGTCGTTCTGTCACTTAATTTGGTTTAGATAGTTGTTATTGTATTTCTGTTATTGTTTTATTATTATTATTATTATTATTATTATTATTATTATTATTATTATTATTATTAACAAATATTCCAAACTTTCATCAGTTCACGGATTCTGTTTTACGTAAGTTATTGTGACGTAAAATAAATTTTGACTTGTTCGAAACCTACATTTATACGTTCCAGGAGTTGTAACCCCCCTATTATTCACTACAAACTCAGTCATGTCTGACTGATAAAATTTACTCTAAAACAGGAGAGAAGGAAGTATGATGATCTTGAAAACAGAAAAGACCGAATTGGATATTTCAACAGATTTACACGTTTCATGACCTCCAAGTAGCGAAAAAGTTGTTTGGAATATCCATTCATCCGTCCCAATCTAACGTGTTCACTTGCCTAATAATCTTATCATTCAACGAATCCGCAACCAAATTTTAAACTCATGGTTGTCAGGAGAGTTTCTCGAATTTTCTTCCTATGCCAAAAAGAACGTAAGTTTGCCGAAGGGCGAAAATTTAAAAAAAAAATAAAAATTACGATTTTCTAGAAAACGTCACTAATGATTTTCTTTATATTTCATGTACCAATTGATTGCATTAAAACTCTATACTGTAATAAAAATAATTTTTCTGGGGGAAAATCTACGAGTGGTAGCTTATTCATGGCGGTGAGTACTTTTCGGACGATTTTCTCAAACTAACTCAACCGGCTTTGTTTATATTTCTTAAATATATATTTCATTAATAATCGGATAATAAACTTATTTGCTCTGAACATATCCATGAGAGGTAGTGGTTTCGTTCGGAATATTTTCTTAAATGTGACTCAGGCAATTTTGTTCACATTTCATAAATATTTAATTAACGTTCTGACAATACGATATAACTCATTGTACTAGAAAAAAGTCCACAAGGAATATTTTATGCTTGATAGTGAGTTTTTTCGGGCGATTTCCTTGAAAACAACTCAGGAGATTTTGTTCGTTTTTATAAAAGATTAACTCTATTATGGCAAATAAATTAGTTCTTACGAAAATATACACAATGGGTAGTTTACTCTTTGGGGTGAGTGTTTTTCTTTTCTTGTCAATTTTCTCATGCAAGTTTGTTGATATTTGACAAACAAATATTTCCTTAATAACTCTAACAAATACTTCTCGTCACTTCAACATGGGTATAGACTTTAAATCACTACCTAGTTCGCAAAATCTATCTACAGACTCCAGCAATTACTTCATTCTTACTTACCAATTACGACCCAACATATCAAGATCTCAAGCAGCTTTACCTTTGTCTCACCAAGTACGTTCCTCGTTCACATATCACCCAAATCGTCTCGACCCGTAAGAGTATCATCATTAAGTCTCCTGATTCCCATCTGGCTTCTTCACTTCTTAACACCGACTCTTTGGCAGAAACGCAAATCTTTCTAAGCTGGCTCCCTCTCGCACCAAACAACCAGCACCACCTCGCCGCTCACCAGCACTTTCTGTTTCATTCGAGGAGTTCCACCTGACTACACAGATGGCGAGATTGCAGAGGAACTCATACTCGACGGGCACTCTATTCTTAAGTGCATCCCCATCAAAAACTCTTCTGGAAACACCTACATGGTCCGTGTGCTTACAAATTCCTCAACAACTATTGACAATCTTCTCTCGCACGGAGCCTACATTTATTGAAAACAACACAGGGTTGAACCCTTTAAATCCCCGGCACCCCTCCCTGTCAGATGCGAAACCTGTCAAGCATACAACTCGCACCATACTTCTCAATGCCCGAACACACCCAAGTGCGGTTTCTGCTCCGGAACTCATACTACCAAAACCTGCACGAATCTTCAGCAACCTCCACTCTGTAGTACCTGTGGTTATCATGAACATCCAACATACAGCTACAAATACAAAGCCAGATTTACAGCCGAACCTTTCAAGTCAGAACTTGTTGTCCCTCTGCGTCCTCACGGAACTCAAGATACTACTGTTCCTCCGCCATCATCTGTGTATCAACTGATCAATATTAATCAATTCCTGTCTTTCATTACTGTTACTCTTCAGAATATCCACCCTTTCCTTCGACATCACATGTTACAACTGGTTCAACAAACAGCCAAATCCATCCTTAACGTCGACTTTCAAGCAACCTATTCGTATCCAACTGTATATTTTCACTATGATGTGCTCCAGACAGCAGTGTAACCATTTTACGTATCCTGGTCAGAAACTCAATTTTTTCCTTGCCTTCATCATGGAATTGAACTTTCTATTTTTGAATATTCATTCCTTGTGCCAACATCAACATCTCTTTGAGCAACTGCTCAGAGAAAAACATGTTGGTACATTTCTCCTCAACGAAACATATCTGACTCCACGTCTCCATCCCCACATCTCTGGCTATCAGATAGTTCGCCATGATAATGCACTCCCAGCACGCCGAGCAAATGGTGGGATTGCCATTGGTTTTCCTCCCAGCATTCCTTTTCAATAACATATTTCTGCTGTTCCCAATCTCCCTGAACATCTCATTCTCGCTCTCTATTTTAGACATATATCTGTCACTGTCGCTACTCTTTATGTTCGCCCTGGCCATCCCATTCCGCACGACTTTTTTCACTTCATCTCTGTAAATTTCAGCTCTTTCATTATTATAGCCGATATCAACTTTCATAGCCACTCAGCCCAACAACAGCAGGATTTTCGAACCTATATTACCACTCATACTTCTGGGTTTATTCATACTGTTCCGAAACCAACTCGCCCCGTAAGTAATATCACACCTGATGTTGTGATTACATCAGCCAATCTCTCTCTCTCCGTTGCACGATGTCGGTCTTAGATCCGCTTGGAAGCGATCATGTTCCCATTAAACTGTCGCTGCTCCTGCAACGCTCTCCTGTCAATTACCAATCTCTTCCCGCTCGCATCACCCCTCGTTTCGACAAGGCCGATTGGGTTAGTTATCGCTTCCACATCGATATAGCTCTTGAAACTGTTCCGCCCGCGACTACAGAAACTGAACTTTATACAACGCTTGACACTATCACCAACACCATTCATCTTGCATCTACGAAATACATACCTCAGTCTACCTTTCATCCATACAAACTGCCTCTTCCGCCTCAATACCTTCTTTTAATCAGGCGTTCTAGACAACTCTATCGTGATTTCACCCGTACTGGCAATCCTGAATCTCTTAGGCTTCATCGTCAATACCAACATACTGTCCATAATTATCTAGTAGCTTACAAACGCCGAAATTCGATCAAAACTTGTAATTCTCTCTCTGACAACTCCCAGCCCACCAAGTTCTGGAAGTGTTTCCATCAACTTACCGGCTAAACCACACGTACTACCTATCCACTTCTAGATGATGAACTTCCTCTTCCCGACGATACTGCTAAAGCCAACGCTTTTGTCACATACCTCACGGACATATTCACTTCTTCTGCACCAGATCCAGTATTTCGCCAACATCCCACTGACACTTTACATCTTTCGTCACTCGACCTTCAAGCTCACCTCAATCATCCATTACCTCTACAGAATCCACTTACAGCTCCTGTCACTGTTCCTGATATCCTCCCACCAGTCATTACCTACGGCTTTACAGCTTGGATCGATGCTCCCTCTTCTTTCTATAAACGCCTCCAAATTCTAGAACGCCACGCACCCCCGACTTGCTTTTCGTATCCGTCTTCCCAGCCCTACCCGGGATCTGTATGACCGTACTCCGTTTCCACATATTCTATACCGCCTTGAAACATTCCGCTTACGCTATATTTCTCAACGCTTTCAGAACCACCACCCCTTACTTTTTGACACTATGCACGCCGACGCCAAATTGATGCTTCCCCACTAATGTTGTTATGATTTTGCAACAAAAATAAAGATATAATAAATCCATTAAGCCTAACTTGTCCCATCTATCTTTCTCCTCTCCAGAGATTTCCTTTAATCCTCATCCCTAATAAAGGGCATGACCCTTTGGGCGGGGCTAGTCATGCGCGGCTAGCAATATATATATATTTCCTAACAAATGGCATAAGTAATCTCTTATGGAAAATCGAAAAGGGGTAGTTTTATTTTGAGAATGATTTTTTTCGCTTGAAGTTTCCCGGAAACGTCTTATAATGTAGTTTTTTTTATTTCACACATAAAGATTTCGCTAATGACAGCACCGTTAACATTTATTTAGTGTAAGGGATAGGAGTGAGAAAGTTTAGCGCACTGGCTCGTACTATTTTATTTATTTATTTATTTATTTATTTATTTATTTATTGGGGAATTGGAGTAGGTTCATGAATGGAGACAAAGAATTACCAACTTATTTCCTTCAAACGTTCCAGATTTTATATTTTCAGTTAATTTCAGCAATTTTCTAACTCATGTATGATCAGTGTTTTTCCTTCTTCTCACGTACATAATATAGTAAAATAATACATATATACACAGCGAATTATAATATCATTGATGTATGAAACTCATTCAACAACATGCTCAAAATAATATACATTAATCTTAAAGTGGAGATCTATTTTCTCGTTCATTATTTCCACAACAAAAGCCTGTTTCAGTGCTCCATAGACTTACCGACTGACGTCTGCAGATTGAAATGCTAAGTGTAAATTGGGTTGGTTGCATCTGTCCAGGCTTTTGTGATAACAGCAAAAGTATTGGACCCGACCTAATAGTTATAGCAGCCATGAGGGAGATACTTTAGCTACTGACTGTACATCCTCCCTAGTTATTCAAGAAAAAACTATCCATAAGAATAAGATATTCGATCAATTCTTATTCTAACTCACCAAATTCGAGGTCTTCCCACCTTTGTAAAAACGACTTGCCAGGAATTTTATTCACTGTAGATTAGAGCATAAAGAACGTTTATTTCGGCACTTTGAAATGTTTGAATGCATCCATTAATTAAATTTTATTCTCCATAACCATAATTACACTCTGTTTAATATCATTCTCATTCTAAGATTTTCTTTTTCCTTGAGGTGTCGGTCTTAGATTCTTTTTGGGCATCTCTGAAGTAACCACAATCTATGAGGAAAAAAGAGGTTGTAATACGGAAATCAAATTCCGTTAGTTCCTATACTACCCACTCTCAAAATGTGATTTCGTATTAAATTCAACCATAATTTTCTACATTTGCCCATTCTTTATAACATACAGTACAATGATCTATTTTTTAAATGCTTAGGAATACAAAGAGAAATGAATTAATGTCTCACCTTGCAAAAGTTTGGATAATACCGGAGATTGCGGAGACCAGGTATTTCAGTATAGAAGGAGAAAAATTGATTTTTCCAAAAATTAATGCAATGGATGATTTAACCAATAAGACCAAAATCTTAGTAAGTTATCGTACTACAATATATCAAATAAATAAAATCCCATTACAAAACAGATAAATAGAAAAAATATGAAAGTAAAAATAGCAGAAATGAATTTCGGGTTCCTATTTGTGTCTTTGAAAGGATATTTTAGTCGCTACAGTACTTTTCTATATATATATATATATATATATATATATATATATATATATATATATATATATATATATATATATATATATACATTGGGAAATGGTAGTATGAGTGATTCTAAGCAAAAAAGTTCATATGAGCATACACGGTGCATTATGCTGCCACTTACTGCCAGGTGCTAACTATCAGCAAACTCAGGAGTCATTAGACATCGTGAGAAAGCAGAATGGGGCGCTCCGCACAACTCACGAACTTCGAACGTGGTCAGGTGATTGGGTGTCACTTGTGTCAAAAGTTTGTACGCGAGATTTTCACACTCCAAAACATCCCTAGGTCCACTGTGTCTGATGTGATTGTGAATTG
The DNA here is from genome assembly GCF_964235325.1 of Thermobia domestica. NCBI lineage: Eukaryota > Metazoa > Arthropoda > Insecta > Zygentoma > Lepismatidae > Thermobia > Thermobia domestica. The sequence continues at coordinate 171,059,178 of NC_137455.1, read as the reverse complement.
TAAACTTGAGGGGACACGTACAACACAAAAGCGTACAGTCCGGCCTCGTCTGTTGACTGACAGAGACCGCCGACAGTTGAAGAGGGTCGTAAAGTGTAATAGGCAGACCTCTATCCAAACCATCACACAGAAATTCCAAACTGCATCAGGATCCACTCCAAGTACAATGACAGTTGGGAATGAGGTGAGAAAACTTGGATTTCATAGTCGAGCGGCTGCTCATAAGCCACACATCACGCAGGTAAATGCCAAACGACGCCTCGATTGGTGTAAGGAGCGTAAACATTGGACGATTGAACAGTGGAAAAATGTTGTGTGGAGTGACGAATCACGGTACACAATGTGGCGATCCGATGGCAGAGTGTGGGTATGGCGAATGCCCGGTGAACGTCATCTGTCGGCGTGTGTAGTGCCAACAGTAAAATTCGGAGGTGGTGGTGTTATGGTGTGGTCGTGTTTTTCTTGGATGGGGCTTGCACCCCTTGTTGTTTTGCGTGGCACTCTCACAGCGCAGGCCTACATTGATGTTTTAAGCATTTTCTTCCTCCCCACTGTTGAAGAGCATTCTGGGATGGCGATTGCATCTTTCAACACGATCGAGGACCTGTTCATACTGCACGGCCTGTGGCGGAGTGGTTACACGACCATAACATTCTGTAATGGACTAGCCTGCACAGAGTCCTGACTTGCATCCTATAGAACACCTTTGGTATGTTTTGGAACGCCGACTTCGTGCCAGGCCTCACCGACCTACATCGATACCTCTCCTGAGTTCAGCACTCCGTGAAGAATGGGCTGCCATTCCCCAAGAAACCTTCCAGCACCTGATTGAAAATATGCCTGTGAGAGTGGAAGCTATCATCAAGGCTAAGGGTGGGCCAACACCATATTTAATTCCAGCAGTACCGATGGAGGGCGCCACGAACTTGCAAGTCATTTTCAGCCAAGTGTCTGGATACTTTTGATCACATAGTGGAGGTCCAAATCTCAATGGTTTGAGAGCTACAGGTTGTGAACCATTGTTGGGTTTCTTGCGTATTGTTCACCCTATAACTACTTTACAGAGGTAAAACATAGCGGATTTGAAAGGTGATGAAATGACCTTTCCAACGGTATGCATGTGGCAGTGTTGTCTTTGGAGGGAAAGCTATTAAGGAAATTTGAGAAAATTAAAGTCATTTAAAGAAATTGAATTGCAACACTGATTCCCAATATCCCTCAATAACTTCTCTTCCGAAGACACCACTGCCACATATCGTTTGAAAGGTTATTACATCACCTTTCCAATTCGCTATGTGGCACCTCTGTAGAATAACTACAGGGTGAGCAATACGCAATATAAATTAAAATGGTTCACAACCTGTGGCTCTCAAACCGTTGATCTTAGGTCCTATGTTCATATGAAGGTTATTGCTTAGAATCACCCATACTATCATTTCCCAAAATATTGCCCCTTCCCCCTGGGGCATACTATATATATATATATATATATATCAATCAAAGTTCCATACTAACTTACTGAATGAAAAGTGAATAGGAATAATTACTTTAAATAAGAATGTGTATTGTCCAAATTAGTGTTTACTCATCACTAAGTTAAAAATTAAAAAAAAGTTCTTAAAAAGAAATTCACTTAACAAACACTTGCCACAAACATTTGTTCTCTTCCGAAGGTTCTACATACATCTCATGATATCATTATTTAAACACAAAATTTCAATCTCATGCTTCTCGCAAAATTCGATTGACTAAAATAGTTCCGCTATTTGGTTTAGCGAGTAAGGAAGTGCCATTTGCAAACGTGACGGACAAAGGTGCCAAAATGGCGTGCGAAGTGTACAAACGTAGTGTCTCACACACATACAAACGTTTCCGTAAATATATGCACTCACACAGTTTTGGTACCCTATTTTCTATATCTATAGCAATGTATTAGGCTAAGAAAATAGGTATTGCATATCATTTTGCTAAGAAAATATTCACACTCCCGGCAACTGTTGAATAAATTGAGAAAAATAAGAAATACCAATCTTTTTCAGGAACAAGAAACTGAAAACTAAATGGAAGTTTATGTCACTGCTGTGCATAGTGAATTCGTAGTAGTAATTGCATAACTTGAGGCAAATTTAGACTTTGACCCCGACCTTTATGACGTCATAGGTCAAAGGTCAATGACCTTGGCCCGGGTTCAATGACCTAGGGGTACCTAGGACCACCCCCTCTAAATTTCGGCAGGGGTACCATGGCCCACCCCCTAAATTTTGGCAGGGGTACATAGGACCACCCCCCTTAAATTTTGGAAATTGCCAAATCTAAAAATTTGGTGTGGTAGCCTAGGACCATAGTATGTACCTCTATCAGTATTGGGTGTCTATGTCGTTCCCTTTCATGGGTAAAAAAATTGCCAAATATTCAAATTTCGGGGGGTTTTGACCTAATTTATCCCCTTTGATGAGGTGTTATTACCCTATATAGTTATATGGGCGTATACAGGGGTCCATTACCTTTCATAAGACATGGGTATATTAATGCACCCCTTGAAAAATTTGGGAGAGGTACCTTGGCCCACCACTTAAATTTTGGAAATTGACCAATTTAAACATTGGGTATTATAGCACAGGACCCTAATATTTATTATGATAAATTTGGGCGGTCCACCTTATTTCCTTCTAGGGGTACAAAATTGCCAAAAATATAAACGTAAGCAATACGTTATACCACGTGTTTGGTTTTTGGTCGATTTTATCCCCTTTGATGACGTGTTATTATCCTATATAGTTATATGGTCATGTATAGGGGTCCATTCCCTTTCATAAGATATGGGTATATTTGTGCACCCCTTTAAAAATTTGGGAGGGGTACCTTGGCCCACCCCTTAAATTTTGGAAATTGCCCAATTTCAACATTGGGTATTATAGTACTGGACCTTAACATGTATTATAATAAATTTGGGTGGTCCACCGCGTTCCCTTTTAGGGGTACAAAATTGCCAAAATTTTAGTACAACCACGTGGTTGGTATTTGGTACATTTTATCCCCCTTTGATGAGGTCCTATTACCTTATATGGTTATATGGTCATGTATAGGGGTCCATTATCTATCATAAGACATGGGTACATTGGTGCACTCCGGGAGGGGTACCTTGGCCCACCCCTTAAATTTTGGAAAATGCTCAATTTAAACATTTGGTATTATAGTACAGGACCTCAATATGTATCATGATAAAATTGGATGGTCCACATCGTTCCCTTTTAGGGGTACAAAATTTCCAAAATATAAACGTTCTACCACGTGTTTGGTTTTTGGTCCATTTTATCCCCTTTGATGAGATTCTATGATTACAGGGGTCTATTTCCTACCATAAGACGTGGGTATATTGTTGCATCCTTCTTAAATTTTGGCAATGGGGGGTCCACTGAAATTGTCCAATTTAAGCATAGTACAGGACCTCAATATGTTTCGGTGGTCCTATTGTCAAAATTTTAAGTACAACCACGTGTTCGGTTACTGACTCAATTTATCCTATTTGATAAGGTATGGACGGGTATCCCCTTTCAATTTGGTAGGACCCTTCGGGTGTAGTACAGTCACGTGATCAATGATTTTGGTTTTGATGCGCGACGAGGTCCCTGGTCAATGTTCTCTAGGAATTAGGTGGAAACTTTGATAGGAAAGATTCTTGGCATTTAAAACTTTTTTTTCAACTTTTCAAACTAAAAAAAATCAAAACAAAAAATTGAAACGAAAACTTTTAAACAAAAATCTTGAAACTAAAAATTTTTCAAAACAAAAATTTGAAACGAAAAATTTTGAAACGAAAAAATTTGAAACAAAAATTTTGAAACGAAAAATTTTCAACAAAAAAAAATTGAAACGAAAAATTTTCAAACAAAAATTTTTGAAACAATAAATTTACAAACAAAAATTTGAAACAAAAAATTTGAAAAAAAAAATTGAAAAAAAAATTTCAAACAAAAATTTCAATACAAATTTGAAACGAAAAATTTTTCAAATAGAATTTAAATCAAACAGTGATCAGCTTTCACGGTTAACCGTTAAACTTTATCCGGTTTTCAACTATTCGATTAACAAATAAACGGTTTTCAACTATTCGATTAACAAATAAACGGTTTTCAACTACTCGATAAACAGATGAACTGTTTTTTTTTCCTTTTCACACCAGTGAGTGCAAGAATTTACAAACTAAAACAAAAATATTTGTACTCGCTTTAAATACGCATCATTTTTGAAACAAGGTGTTAGTGTTCATCATGGATACACAGTGGAAACATCCATTTACCTGTATTCTCGCAGGGCCTAGTGGGTGTGGAAAAACGTATTTTGTGAAGCTATTACTGTCACATCTCCCAACCATGATCAATGCAAAATTTCGTAAGATATATTGGTATTATGCAGAATGGCAAGACGTGTATGCAACAATGCCGGTTCCAGTAGAATTTCACGAAGGACTTCCACGAATGAAAGATTTTCAGCCTCAAGATGGACCACATTTGATTATTATTGATGACCATATGCGAGAAGTGAATAGTGATATTGTTGATATGTTCACGAAAGGATCACATCATCGAAATATTAGTGTGATTTTTATAACACAAAATGTATTTCATCAAAGTAAAGCAAATAGAAATATGAGTTTAAATTGTTCGTATTTGGTGTTGTTTAAAAATCCACGTGACAAGTCACAAATCAAGCATATGAGTTATCAAATCATGCCTGAACATCCACTGTTTCTACAAGAAAGTTATGCAGACGCAACAAGAAATCCACATGGCTATTTACTGATGGATCTTAAACAAGATACACCCGATGAAATGCGATTTCGTACAAATATTTTTCCTGACGATCTGCATCATTATGTTTACGTACCAACAAAACATGCTTAAATTATTGTGCATGTGAAAAGAATGACTTAGTCTGTCACGATGTCTCCTACAGTGAAACACGCTGATCTGCTACGTGCTCTGCACAAAGCTAAACCAAGATTGCGTAAAGCTATTATTGCCAATGCAGATGCTTCATTAATTCATAGTATTTGTGAATGTTGTTATAATGTCTTAAAAGGCAATGTTCCACTGACAAGTGCGCAGAAGTCAAGATTAAAGCGTTACAAGAACACGCTCCGCTATCTCGTAGACAATACAAAATCATTGGATAAAAAGAAGAAACATTTAGCCGTACAACAAGGAGGATTCTTACCTGCATTACTTGCACCTATTGTAGGAAGTGTGTTATCCAGTATTTTGTTTAAACAATAATCATCATGGAACATAGCAAGAAGATGGTTTTAGTGCCACCAGAAATGCTTCAACGAATGCATGCATCATCATCCCGTGTGAGTGAAAATCGAGAATCTAATCTTGATCGTGAAATGCAATCTATATTGAATACATCGTATCCAAGTGATGAAGAAAAATGGAATCAGTACAATAGAATATTACAGAAATATCTTTATGTGATACGTAAACAAGAAGAACCAATACCACTTACAATTACATCAATGAAACCTGATGGTGACGTCCCGAATGTTGACGATAGCACGAAACAAGAAATTTTAGCCGCAATACACAAATGTATCGTAAGAAAGCCGAACTACTATTCCGTCGTTTAAAACAAGATGACGCAATTACGTGGGATCATAAAGGAACAGTGTACATCAACGATAATAAACTACATGGATCCAATATTGTAGATTTAATGTGCGATGTGACTCGACCGAGGAAACATTCTAATCCTCAAGGCTGGGAATTGTTTTGCAACTACCTTGCATCGTCAAACACACCTCAAAAATTGATTGGTAATCCACGGAGATTAAACTATATTGTCAAGCATAATAGTACAACAGCATCTGAAGGATCTGCACCACCAAAACCGGCACCTGAATTATTTTCTTCCGGAGAAGAAGAAGAAGAAGATGATGATGATGATGTTTTAGAAGTCCGACCAAAAAGAAAACGTATCATTCCACAATGGTCAACGTACAAACCATGAACAAAAAGTTGAAATCCATTTATTACAATCCAGCACACCCTGCATCATTTCCTACTGCAAAGAAATTATGGCAAGCCACGGGAAAATCTATACCTCTAGCCAAAATAAAACTTTGGTTAAACAAACAACCTACCTACACGTTACATCGTCCTGTACGTCGTCATTTCCGTAGAGATTTTTATCTTGTCAACAATATTAATGATCAATGGGAATGTGATTTAAATGATTTACAATCCCTTCAAAACTATAATGACAATTACCGCTATATTCTTACAGTGATTGATGTGTTTAGTCGGTACGGGTGGGCTGTACCACTAAAATCAAAAAGTACCAAGGATATAGTGAATGCATTTGAAATGATTTTCCAGGAGAGGAAACCAATTGTGCTACGTAGTGATCAAGGAACTGAATTTACCAACAAGACAGTACAAAAGTTTCTCAGGAAACACAACGTGCAACATGTTACAACAAAGGATCCAGATATTAAAGCCAGCATCGCAGAAAGATTTAATCAGACATTGAAACATCGTATGTGGAAATACTTTACTAAATATCGAACATACAATTACATCAAAGTATTGCCTTTACTTGTAAAAGCATACAATGAAAGTCGGCATTCCAGTATTAAAATGGCACCTGCAAACGTTTCTCAGGACAATTTACTGGAGGTGTGGCATAACTTGTACGACAAAAAGCTACAACGTTCAAAACAAGATACGGATTTATCTGTTGGTGATACTGTTCGTATAAGTAAAACAAAACGTATCTTTGACAAGGGTTACCTCGAGAACTGGACTTGGGAAATATTCAGAGTAAAAGTCATTGTACCAAGAAACCCACCAGTGTATCGATTAGAGGATTTAAATCATCAACTCATCGATGGTGTTTTCTACAGAGAAGAATTACAACCAGTGCCGCTCCCTTCGACGTTCCTCATCGATAAAATATTACGTACAAGAACAAAAGGTCGCAGAAAGGAGTATCTCGTCCAGTGGAAAGGATATCCTTCCTCATTCAATTCGTGGATCCCTGCAACTTCATTGAAGAAGAAGAAGAAGAAAGGAACCTGATCAAGATTTTTACGTTACACTTCCCAGTAATAGTTCCATGGATTATTTTCCAGAAAATACATTGACTTCATATATTACGAAATTACAACGACGTGTAGAGTTTCGCCAGAAATGGGATGTGGCAATTGTAGAGATTCATTATCCACATTCTTTGCTGAACATTAACAGTAAAAACAATAAAATATATTACAAATCATCAAGTAGTAATGATCAAGAACCGTGGAAGGTTGTAACGATCCCTGTACGCTATTATAACAATATACGGGATCTTATTCATGCAATTAATATACATCATAAAGAAACCAATTTATTTATATCTCATGACGCAACTAATAATATATGCCTCATAAGACATCCCAAAAAGGAAATCCATACTTCTGTACAAATTTCACCAAGTGTTAGTTTAATGCTTGGATTTGAACCAAAAAGTGATTTAAAAGATATGGAAAAGGGACAATATACACCGGATGTACGATTAGGCTTACCATCACAAATGTACGTCTATTGTGACATTATTGAATCTGTCATTGTTGGAGATACAATGGTACCCTTGCTACGAATTGTCAACATGGATCCTGTGAATCATACTTTTGGAAGTCATGCAGTACAAATCTTTAATCCTGCACATTATGTTCCGGTGGAAAAAATGAATTTTGAGCAAATACAAATCGATATAAGGGATAGCACAGGTCATCCTATGCCATTCACCTTTGGAACGGTGTCTACAAAACTACATTTCCGTCGTCGTCGTCATGACTGATCCGTATTTGCAATACTACCAAAAACAAGCGTTATCCGGTATCGGCAACGTCTATGTGGGAAGTCCCTATCAAGCAGGACATGGCATTGGAAGTTTCCTTGGTGGCTTATTTCGTTCAGTGTTACCACTTGTGAAGCAAGGAGCTAAAACTGTGGGAAAAGAATTATTAAAATCAGGTGCCAATATGATTAATGATGTTGTGATCTCGAATCAACCGCTGGAAGAATCGTTTCATCAACGGATGCAAGAGGCAAAAACAAATTTACAAGAAAAAGCTAAAAATAAGTTGAAAACTATGCTGGGAAGTGGATATCATAAACGAAAATGGGATGACTGCTCTCAGTTTGAGGTTGACCTTCCAATGATCAACAACACCATCAATCCTACAAAGAGACGTAAATTATCACATAAGAAGAAGAAGAGATCATTGGCATCGTCACCAGATATTTTTGATTAATTCAACGATGGCTTTCTTACATCATCAATCCTGTGAATGTGTAAAAAGTGAATTGGACATTTTTTCAACATTACCCACGCAAACCAGTGTTCTGGACAATCGTATTATTGGCTACAAACCAATTAGTTCAATAGCTGAAAATTCACCAATAGAATTTGTAGTGAGTGGTAGCAGTGATGAATACATTGATTTGCCACAAACCTTATTATACATCCAAGCACAAATTGTGAAACCAGATGGTTCCCCCTTCATCAATACGGATAAAGCAATTGCACCTGTCAATGATTTTCTAAATGCTATGTTTAGTGAAGTACAAATCTACTTGAACAATAAACTGATTTCATTTCCGTCACATAATCATCCATATCGTTCGTACCTGGAAAAACTGCTCAATTATAGTGATGGAGCTAAAAATACACATTTACAAACAGCAATGTGGTTTCAAGATACGGCTGGTCATATGAACGCAACCACAAGTGAGAACAAAGGATTTCAACAACGCTATGAACTGACAAAACAAAGTACGAAATTCGATATGATTGGACATCTTCATTGTGACATTTTTAATCAAGATAAATTTTTAATTCATGGAGTGGAATTACGTGTGAAACTTATTCCTGCAAAGCCAAACTTTTGTCTCATGGCCGGTGAAAGTGGTGTCAATGCAAAAATCAATATTCTAGATGCATCGTTGCAGGTGAAAAAAGTCAGCATCAGCCCTAGTGTCAAATTGGCACACAATAAAATTTTACAATCTACACCGGCAAAGTATCCTCTGACAAGGGTTCAAATGAAATCATTTACCATCCCGAAGGATATACAATCCAAAACTATTGATAACCTGTTTATGGGAACATTGCCAAATCGTATTATTGTAGGATTTACATCGAATGAAGCATCCAGTGGAACTATTACCACCAATCCATTTGAATTTCAACATCTAAACATTAATTTCTTTACATTGTACGTGGATGGAAAAGCTGTACCTTCAAAACCATTGCAACCCAACTTTGAAGAAAATCTCTACATTTCATCGTACCACACATTGTTCTCAGGCTCTGGCATACATTTTACCAATACCGGAAATACAATTTCAAGAGCCGACTACAAGAATGGATATACACTGTTTGTATTTGACCTAACTCCCGATTCTTCTGCTGGAGATTGTCACTATTGGAATTTACAACGACATGGAGCCATCCGATTGGAAGTTCATTTCCAAGAGAAATTAGCAGCACCTGCAAACTGTATTGTATATGGGGAGTTTTCCTCACTCCTAGAGATCGACCACCAGTGCAACATTATCCTGGACTTTTAAATTACAAGGTACGTATACGTTATGTATCATTTCCATTCACGATGTTGAATACATTACAATTAGCTAGTGCTTTAAACGGTAGTCCATTATTCAGAAAACATTTTACCGGGGTATTTGCAAGCGATGAGTTACCCTCACGGATTTCTCTTCCTCTGGCAATCATTGTAAATACAGATCCATCTACAAAACTAGGAAGCCATTGGATTGCAATTTATATTGATAATCGCGGTGTTGGAGAATATTTTGACAGCTATGGCCTTCCTCCTTATGTACCACAACATGTTGCATTCTTAAAACTTCATTGTATGTACTATAAATATAATAATAGCCAAATGCAAAGTCTTGGTTCATCCGTATGTGGCTATTATGCTTATTTTTATTTGTGCTGTAAAGCCCAAGGAAAATCTCTGCGTGAAATTCAATATTTGTTCACAACAGTACCCACGGTTAATGATCGTAGACTGCTGCAATATACCTTCCAGGTAATTTTATCATATTTATCATTGTAAGTGTATTTGTTTTATCATCATCTATTTCTATACTAATCATCTTTTTCCTCGTTGTTTTTACAGAATTCACAATACGAAGCTTTGCAAACGGGTGCTATGCTGCAAAACATGGAAACAAATCATCACAATCAAGAAGAGGAGGCGGTCTAATGAAGAAACCCAGCTCAATATACAAACATTGTCAATAAGAAAGAAAAAGAAGAAATCAAAAAATGAATAAAATACAATTTATGCTTATTTAAGTGTTTTTATTGTCCATTCCACATACAACGTTATCAGATTCTCCTAAAGAACTATGCGATATAAGACGAGAACCCTGGGCAAAGTTTCCACCTAATTCCTACAGAACATTGACCAGGACCTCGTCGCGCATCAAAACCAAAATCATTGATCACGTGACTGTACTACACCCGAAGGGTCCTACCAAATTGAAAGGGGATACCCGTCCATACCTTATCAAATAGGATAAATTGAGTCAGTAACCGAACACGTGGTTGTACTTAAAATTTTGACAATAGGACCACCGAAACATATTGAGGTCCTGTACTATGCTTAAATTGGACAATTTCAGTGGACCCCCCATTGCCAAAATTTAAGAAGGATGCAACAATATACCCACGTCTTATGGTAGGAAATAGACCATTGTAATCATAGAATCTCATCAAAGGGGATAAAATGGACCAAAAACCAAACACGTGGTACAACGTTTATATTTTGGAAATTTTTGTACCCCTAAAAGGGAACGATGTGGACCATCCAATTTTATCATGATACATATTGAGGTCCTGTACTATAATACCAAATGTTTAAATTGAGCATTTTCCAAAGTGGTGGGCCAAGGTACCTCTCCCAAATTTTTCAAGGGGTGCATTAATATACCCATGTCTTATGAAAGGTAATGGACCCCTGTATACGCCCATATAACTATATAGGGTAATAACACCTCATCAAAGGGGATAAATTAGGTCAAAACCCCCCGAAATTTGAATATTTGGCAATTTTTTTACCCATGAAAGGGAACGACATAGACACCCAATACTGATAGAGGTACATACTATGGTCCTAGGCTACCACACCAAATTTTTAGATTTGGCAATTTCCAAAATTTAAGGGGGTGGTCCTATGTACCCCTGCCAAAATTTAGGGGGTGGGCCATGGTACCCCTGCCGAAATTTAGAGGGGGTGGTCCTAGGTACCCCTAGGTCATTGAACCCGGGCCAAGGTCATTGACCTTTGACCTATGACGTCATAAAGGTCGGGGTCAAAGTCCAAATTTGCCTCAAGTCATGCAATTACTACTTTCGTAGTGAATCCTTTTTCTTACTTCGATTCCAAAGCCCCTAGCCTGGACCCAAATAGCTCCGGTTCCCCCAAATACCCATTTATGACCATGTTTATAACATATTACAACAGCACTTTCAGCGTAGAATACGACATAATTTGTTGTTGCTTTTCACAATAGCAATGCTTCACTAGGACTTATGATTGGCAAGTTACACTGATTCCTGTATTACCACCTTGTTATATATTATCTTCCAATTTACCTCCTCCGTTTGATTTTCGTAAAGAGAGAAAAAAGTCACAAGGATAGTATATATATCGTACGCCATCGATGTACCTCATCTAATTTTTATTGATTTATAGCTTATTTCTGGGCATCACCGGTATCTATAGCCCGTCACGTATGAGAGATGACGTTCCTCGATGAGCACATTGTCCAGAAAAGCAGGGGAAAAATGGAGGAAACCGTCTGGACCTTTATATTAGGCACCATCCTGGCCTAAATTAGGGACGCAGGAAAAACTTCACTCAAGATAGTTTCAGAATGCTCATGCACCTTTTCGGTCCTTCACTGGTAATCGAACCAGGCACCGCTCGCACCAAAGACACGTGCGTTAAATCTTATCCAAAATTGACCAAATTTTGTGTGGCGGTTGACCTTGACGAGCTCAGTCCCTATTTAAAATATTATAATGTGCAGGTTTTTGGTCTTTTTAGTTATAGGCCAACAAAATTGGATTTGGATTTAGTCAAATTTTCACTAAAAAAATCTCTATGTAAGAAACATGATACTAAAAGCTAATTTGAGGCAGAATAAAGTAAATTATGAGATTGTTTAAAAGCTAAATTGTAAATGCAATTTGTATATATAATAAATATTTTTGAAAAAAAAAAGAAAGCAGTGAAGGACGATTTTTTTCTGCAACAGGAAATTTATTAGTTCTTGGGGCTTCGCATAAACATTTAATAACTGAAACAGCTTATGTTCCACAAGAAAAAAAAAAGAAGTGATATCGCTCGAAACCTAAAATAAATTATGATTGGTACTAGTGTCTCAATAATTTCCGATATTAGTGACAATAAAGGCGAAGACTAAAGTGATTTAACATTTTTCTTCGAAAAGAAGAAGAAGAAAAGAAACTAAATTATGTAAGATGAAAATTCCTCTTAAAGTGATGCCAAAAGTACGTCGGCGGGTCAGAAAGTAATTTCATTTCTTCGCGAAGCTCTCTAATTGTCCGAAATATTCATAAAAATATTGCACTAGGGAAGTAAACAGTAGATTCACGTGTGGTACATTATCATACATTTGCATTTTTGGCTATTTTGTGCATATTTTGTTACCATATGAAAAAAACGATTTTTTCTTAAGACCCAAATATTAAAAGATATTAGAAGCTAGACTATTAAACTTCTTACAGTTGATAGTGTTAATTCCGTAATTGTGTGTGTGTGTATTTATGTATGAGTATAATCCCATAACATATACACCGGTTTGAATATACAAAGTGTTTCAAAACAACACCGACAACATTTAGGAGGTGCTTCCTGACAGCAAGATAAGACAAAAAGTATAGACCAATCTGGGTGCACAAATGCTTCCTTTCGGAGTTATAGGCTGCCGAAAACATGAAAAAATGAAGATTAAAGGTCCATAGCTCCAATACTATGGGACCTACCGTAGTTGGATCAAGACTTCACTTAGAAACGAATATGTGCGGTATCCAAAATACATGTTTCAGAATCCTGCGGTACTCGTGCAACAATTTTATAGAGGCAGTTTGGCTAGGGGTATATAATTTGAAGTAATCACCAACTACCTCTATAAAAATTGTTGTGGAAGTACTTCAGGATTCTGAGACATGGATATTTTAATAGGGCACATATTAGTTCCTAAGTTAAGTCTTGACTCGACTATGGTTTGTCCCATAGTGTTGGAACTATAGACCTTTAAACTTAATTTTTTTCATATTTTCGGCAGCCTATTACTCCAAAAGGAAGCATTTGTGCACCCAAGTTGATCTATACTTTTCGTCTTATCTTGGTGTTAGGAATCACCTCCCAAACGTTGTCGGTGTTGTTTTGAAACACTCTGTATATACGTATTTGTTTATACGCATGTTACGTAGGCTGACCAATTTTATACGAAGTTACTGTCCTTTCTTTAGTTTAGGTACCTACCTAAACTACTGGAGTAACGAAAAAAGGGGAAAATGTGAAAACCGCTAAAAGAAAGCATAAAATAATATACATTTAATAACAGTGCTAAATTGTTATTGTCAAACTGAACAAAGTAATGTCTAATAAAATTATTATGAAACTATAATTTTGTATAACCTTTAATTTATTTCACTTGGTTCAGACTTTAAAGTTCTTAATGAAAATACTAGCTTTTTAGCGATTTACGCTTATTAACACTTTTTCATTGTTTCCTGCTTTTACAGAGGTTGTTCAGCCTACGTTTGGCCGATTTCGTTCCCGGGCAGAATGGACTCACCCGACCTGGCTCGTGGCGTCCTACAGTGTTGTGCAGTGGCTTCCTGGGAACGGAGTTGTTTTTCCGCGCGGACGACAATATCGCACAAAACATTACCATTGTTGTAAGTGTTGTGTTAAATTTGTTTCCAAGTGTGTGGGTTTCCGCTGTGTGACCAAAATGCCGCCCAAACTAAGCCGGTTTTGGGAAGGCTATGTTGCGGCTTTTTATGACGCCCACTTTAGTGTTTCTGTCATTAGAAAACAGTGCAAGAAGAATGGTTGCAACATCAGTTTAAGTGGAATAAAAAATGTTATTAAAACTACAAGGGCAACGAAGCTTCACCATTTGGATCACCAACGAAGTAGCCTAGGAAGCGGGAATGCTCCAAGGCCACCTCCACCATGCAGAGGAAACTTCGCAAAATGGTAATGCAAGAAAATCCGCCAACACAAAGTTGTATGGCTAATCGTCTTGACGTGTCTTTGGGGACTGTAAGCCTTACGTTACACTATCAACTCAAGCTGGAAAAAATCATGAAAGCTCGCGGCCATCTTCTCACGGATGCCCACCAAAAGGAACGAAAGTGTAGCACCCGGAAGCTGTACGAACGGCATCTGGCATAACAAAGGTGGATGTACGTCGTAACGCTCGATGAAGCATGGATTTACCTTTCCGACTGTGGCGAACCGAGAGCCATCATGTACGGAGAGAAAGGCGCCAAGAACTTCAGAAGGTGGGTCCGTGTCTGTAAAGAGTTCATGGTCGTTACTGGCTACTGTTACCGAGGTAAACTGAAGATTCGTAGGGTGGCGAAGAACTGCAAAATAAATTTGCAGTATTTTCAGGAGCAAATCATGCGGCCGATCTACGAGCATGAGATTCCAATAATGTACAGAAATGACGCCAATCTGGTGCGCATTCACATGAACAATGCCTCATCACATATCTCACGATCGTCCCTCGCATTCTACAGGGAGATGGAGAAGGCAAGTGGTATACAGGTGATATCTTTCAATTAGGTACCTGTTAAATCTCCAGATGCAAGTCCTATGGATTATTGTGGATTTGGATTGCTGAAGCGGGCTTTGGGAAAACGGCGTGTGACAACTGTGGAGAGCTGTGCAAAGGGATTGGGACAAGATTCCCCTCGCAGTTATTGAGAGAAGCCTATTACAGTGTAAATTACGCTGTCGGGCTATTGTTAGGAACCAAGGGAAACACATCGAGCATTTACGGACCTGGCGCCATGGTTACTTCTAAATTTTTAGGTAAGTCGAAATTGGCCGAATGTAGACTGAACAACCTCTGTAGAGCATTTTTTTAACTTCATCATTTTTTTAAAGTTTTTATTTTTCATTTTGTTCTGTTGCACAAAAAAGAAAAAAAGAAAAGCAAAAAAAGAAAGAAAAAGAAAGAAATACAGATCTAACTTAAATTTTATCAAATCGTCAATTGTATGGCTCCGGTGAATAGAATACTGCGATGTGTATATGATAGAAACTGTTCGTATTGAGGCGTATTGAAATACTTAAACGTTATCTACTAATATCAATGAGAAAATTTAGTAATAAAATCCCATTAGTTTATTCTTTATTCATTCAAAATAAAATAAAGTGCAACATATTCGTTCAACGTACGTAACAAGGGGGGAGTGTTGTTTGCCATGGTGTTGTTTGATATAACTCGATTTTGGTGTTGACCACGATTTTATCACAACATTCTCATTGCGATTTTATCAGACCTCATTACAGGCCGGTAGCCAGCCCAAAAATTTAGGAAGGGGGGTAGGCTGAAGTTAAGGAGGGCCCGATCCAACCATATTATAGTTCATTTGCAAGCATACCGTGAAAATTTTAGTGGGGCCAGCAAAAATTTATGGGGGCCGGCTCCCCCTAGACCCCCCTGGATACGGACCTGCCTCATTACCGTAAAGATTTACACACACCTGACGTAAAAGATAATGGTTGCCAGGCATATATTTTGATAGCTGCACACATACTGAATTATACATTTGTTTCTCTTTGACAAGATTATAACTCAAATCATCAGAACAGGTTGTAATTAATTTCTTGATTGTATCATTGTCACCCAAAGTGTTTATTCTGAGGATGGCTTCAAAAGTTGCTCAATATTTCTCATTTGTGGACACAACGAGAATTCATCATAACGGTCTTGTATGCATAAAAAAAAAAAAAATCAATTGTCCTTCGATTTCTGCTGAGAATGTTCCTATATCTAGGGCTGTGCGATATCCGGTTTTGAATATCGAACTTCGATATCGACCAAATATCGAAAGTCGATCGATATATCGAATATCGAAATATCGAAGGTTTGATAATATATCGGTCGATAATATCGAAAAATATTGAAGTATCGAAATATCGAAATATCGAAGTATCGAAATATCGAAGTATCGAAAAATATCGAAGTATCGAAATTTCGAAGTGTCGAAATATCGAAGTATCGAAAATATCGAAGTATCGAAATATCGAAAAATATCGAAGTATCGAAAAATATCGAAGAAAAAAATGCTATGGATATTAAAAAGTAGGGCATGACAGTGCTTGCTTCTAAGCTTTCCAGTCACTTTCAGGGCCAGTTCTAATAAAATGTCTCGATATCTCTCAACCGTCAGATAAGGCAAACCGTCAGATGTGAGGTGAAAAATTTTCTTCTATATTTTTCCGGAAAATTTTCCGTTCTTAACAAATAGCAGTGAACAAGTAACAGCTCCTCAGTATTCATAAAATTGATTCAAATCATGTATAGAAATGTTCAAAAGTGAAAGATCGTTTAAAGAATCTGAAAATTTTCATGGCTCAGACAATTTTCAGTACTATGTAGGAAAAAGTGAAACAATTTTTCATGAATCGAAGAATTGTCTGTCCTGTACAGTGATGAAAATTTTCCGGAAAATTTTGAAACGGAAAATTTTCCGATTCATAAAAACACTCCACGTATTCCTATATCGTTGTTTAGCCGTGATGTGAGGTGGAAAATTTTCTTCTATATTTTTCCAGAAAATGTTCCGTTCTTAACAAATATCAGTGATCAAGTAACAGTTCCTCAGTATTCATAAATTGATTGAAATCATGTATAAAAATGTTAAAAAGTGAAAGATCGTTTAAAGAATCTGAATTTTCATGGCTCACAATTTTCAGTACTATGTAGGAACAAGTGAAATAATGTTTCATAAATCGAAATATTTTGTGTCTTGTATGCAAAAATTGAAGAATTTTTTTATGAGTCGGAAAATGTTCGTCATTGTGAAGCAAAAAGTGAAACAACTTTTTGTGAATCGGAAAGTTTTATTGCTCTGTAGAAACAAATGTAAGGAATTTTCATGAATCGGGAAAGTTTTCATCCCGATGTAGAAACAAGTGAAAATACTTTTCATAATCCGGACAGTTTTGGCTATTATGTATAGTGATGTTAGGTGGGAAATTTTCCATTATATTTAACTGCACATTGAGATATACGATTCCTGTAGAGGAAAGTTAGACAGCAACAAATTATAATTTTCCAATTAGATTTCGGGAACCAGAAAATTTTCTAATATTTCAAGTTGGGAAGTAAAAATTTACGTAG
Source organism: Thermobia domestica (assembly GCF_964235325.1). NCBI lineage: Eukaryota > Metazoa > Arthropoda > Insecta > Zygentoma > Lepismatidae > Thermobia > Thermobia domestica. The sequence goes on along the minus strand of NC_137455.1, from coordinate 171,041,707 downwards.
TGTTTCTCTCTCTCTCTTTCTCTCTCTATTATATCTACTTATTTATAAATGTTGCAGAATGTAAATCTATAAAAGTAGTAAAGCTATGATAAAACAGTGTTATGCGTATTAAACTGACGAAATCTAATATTGTAAGATCAAAGGTGGATTCTGAGAGAAGAACGCATTCAAGTTTTTGAAACATTCTTGAAATGAAGAATCGTTAGATTTTCACTTCATGAAACGTTTTAAGACAATATTTATTACCAATAAATTTTATGGCTAAACAACGATATATGAATAAGTGGAAAATGTTTTTATGAATCGGAAAACACTCATGACTTTTAATAAATTGAAATTTTAAATAATAGAATGGGATATTTGTACTCTACGAAGTCATGTTCTCTGCACTTGGCATACCACACACAGAGAGAGAGAGAGAGAGAGAGGAGTTGAATTGAGTTGATTTTGAGTTAACGTCCCTTTCAGCAGCGAGACCATATAAGACGGGACCAACTGATTAACGTGAACCGAACTACATGAGCTCCTGCTGGGAATCGAAGCCAGGTCTTCCATGCCAAAGGCGCGTATGCTAACCGCTTAGCAACGAAGGAGCTCGCAGATGAAAAGAGAGGGAGAAACACTGTGTAAAATTTTACTTCCCAACTTGAAATATTGGAAACTTTTCCGGTTCCCGAAAACTAATTGGAAAATTATAATTTGTTGCTGACTAACTTTCCTCTACAGAAATTCAATTTCGTAGCTGAATGTGCAGTTAAATATAGTGGAAAATTTTCCACTTAACATCACTATACATAATATCCAAAATTGTCCGGCTTATGAAAAGTTTTTCCACTTGTTTCTACATCGTGATGAAAATTTTCCGATCTATGAAAATTCCTTTCACTTGTTTCTGCAGAGCAATAAAACTTTCCGATTCACAAAAAGTTTGTTTTACTCTTTGCTTCAAAATGGCGAAAATTTTGCGACTCAAAAAAAGTTCTTCAATTTTTCCATATAAGACAGAAAATATTTCTATTGATGAAAAATTGTTTCACTTGTTCCTACATAGTACTGAAAATTATCTGAGCCATGAAAATTTTCAGATTCTTTAAACGAACTTCCACTTTTTTACATTTCTGTACATGAATTCAATCAATTTTATGATTACTGATGAATTGTTACTTGATTACTGATATTTTTTAGAACGGAAAATTTTCCGGAAAAATATAGCGGAAAATTTTCCACCTCACATTACTAATGGTATACTGACATGCAATTCTATTTGTCTATATTACATCACTAATTTCTTTAAGCAGAACTGATTGAATTATTTGGTATATAATAAAATGTAGCTATCATTTTTATAAATTTTAAAATATTTGTTTTTTGAAGTTGTGAACACGTCATAACATATTTTGAATATGACAAATATGATAATTGTATGATGCTTTACAAAATAAAAATTGGTACTCTTAAAAAAGAATTGAAATATTGTCAGGTTTACAAAAACATGTTAGATTTCAGAAGAGTACTGTGTAATTTTTAAAGATAGCACTGTAACATTTAAGTAAGACTTCGCTTATCCAGTCCGGTGGTATAACATTATTGTTTTTTTTTCTTTTTTAATGAGATTTGTGTAAGGAAGAGAAAGTTTATCTTAATTCCTATTTAGTGCAAGTTTTGAGCATTTACTTAAATTCTTATTACTATCACCATGGTGAGAATTATTTTTACGAAAATCTCATTTTCGCTTGTACACCGTATATTCACTTCAATAAGTTTCCTGTTCACCAGTTATACTCAATTGTAAGAAACAAAGATTCGTAGTATGTATACTATAAAAGTTTGTGTGCAAGTTTAGTTGTAGTTCACGCAGTGGTGCCCCCTTCCCTTATGTCCATGACGCACCCCTCAATTGTCTATCCGTAGGTGTTCTTCCATGAAAAAATCTACTTTTTGATAGATTTTTACCCCCCCCCCCCAATATTTCAATGACGCAGTTTGCGTCATAGCCTCCCTCTGTGGGTACCCCTGGTTCACGTAATTTTTGCGTTTCCGACAACATAAGAGGAGTAGTATGTAGAAATTGTATAAATATATCTGGAATATTGTATAAATATATCTATTCTATCCAATTATACCAGAATTTATAAACACAGCAGGTACTCATTATTCAGCTCTTTTCCTGTTACACAATGTCGTGTTTGAACGGCTCAGCGCCACAGATGACTGACTAACATCAAGGAAGTTTCGAGAAAACTAAGGATAAGGCTTGCAGATTATATGCGCCCTTATGGATCGCCACATTTTCTCGATTCTGGCATCATGTTGACTATATTGTTTGGGCTTTGATCATGTTTGGCACACAGAATATGTTACAGCCATTTCAGTATAGAACTCAAAATGTGCCTTGATATCAGTTATTGATCTGCGGCGCTCAGCCATCTATTTACGGGCAAACTGCACGCAACATTTTTATATTTATTTTTTGTAATTAAAACATGTTTTCTAGTAATTATGGGGACCACCTCCATTATCAAAATATCGAATGGTATCGAAGTATCGAAATATCGAAGTATATCGAAATATAGAAAAATATCGAAATATTTAAGTATTGAAAAATATCGAAGTATCGAAATATCGAAAAATATCGAAGTATCGAAAAATATCGAAATATCGAAAAATATCGAAGTATCGAAATATCGAAAAATATCGAAATATCGAAAAATATCGAAGTATCGAAATATCGAAAATATCGAAGTATCGATATATCGATTTTGATATTTACAAAATATCGAAATTTCGATATTCACAAAATATCGATCGATCGATCGATATATCGAAGTATCGCACATCCCTACCTATATCTAATGAATTATTTTTCGACTGCAGAGTTCAAGTTCTTACATTTATATGGTCTAAATTTTCCCTTCAAGCATCCAATAGAATTAATGGGTTAAACTTGAAGAAATATATTCTTCCCGTCTACACTTGGTGTCCCATAACGGGACATTTGTAAAGCTTTAGTTACTTCCAATAGTTTTCCCTGCTATAGGTTTCATTGTTCTTAATTCTGTACAAAGCTCCCTCGTGACTATGTGGATAGCGTATGGGTCTTTGGCGTCAAAGGCTCAGGTTCGATTCCCAATGGAAACTCATGTGGTTCGGATTCCACGTTAAGTGTTAAGTCTACGTCTCATATATCTTTGCTGTTGAACTAGATAGTAAACTCAAACCCATTCCAATTCATGCACACTCTATCTTGTTCCAGAAAGACTATGAAGAGATTGCTCACCTGTATATTTTAATATTATCTATTTGTAATAATCTCTGTGGGCTTGAAAATATAGCCAAGTAAGAAATTCAGAAGTCACTAAATTCTTGTATTATTAATGGATTAAACTTCATTCTTAGCACCAAAGAAATTTAAAACATTGCTAAATACATATATTTAAATCTAATTTTGTGTAATTTAATCATTAGGAAAATTATTATGAATTATTAAAAGAAAACAATATTTTTTATAACATCCAGGTCCCCGGCATTTGTCGGCATTGCTTCTCCTCCTTCTCCCTTATGGGTGTTCCTGATGAAATGGCTAGATTCAACGTCAGCTACACTCTTAAACGCATATAAATTGTATGTCATATCAATTTTGAACAGCATTTGGCAGGTTTCTAAGCACACAAATGATTACCTCGAGTGCTTGAACTCAGCTTGAGTTAATTTAACTGTGGCGTTCCCAGCCCATAGCGCAGTAATCCAATAGCGTGCTTGAGACTATTTGTGTGTATCCTGCTTATAAGCGTAATGGATTTGATTGTTAAAATATAGCCACCTGGCAACCCTTAGGTTATGAGTTGATTTTATGTAAATCTTCACGATTATAATATAAGACAAATCAACAAGAACAATACCGTAGCAAACAACGCCAAAATCGAGTCGTGGCAATCCACACGTAATCCCTAACGAAGATGAGTAATTATGACTTGCTTAATTCAGAAAGCAGAGAAATAGTTTTGAATTATTCTACGATACCAGGAATTAGTTAGAAACAAATTAACAATTAACTCCACGATTTCATCCTTATACCAAAATTTTAAGTGCTTTTAGATTTAGTTATATGGTAAATATTATATCTCAATGAATTTTGGGATATGTTGTTGATATTGAGTGATATATTTTCGCCAAATTTGAAGTTGGTGGCCGTTTTAGTTTCGGCGGTGGCCAAGTTATACTAAAATTTTAAGTGCTTTTAGATTTAGATATATGGTGTATATTGCGATACTTCGATGAAACTTGGTTTATTATTAGTGTTATTGAGTGAATTATTTTCTCTAAATTTGAAGTTAGTATCCGTCATAGTTTTGGTGGTGGCGAAGTTGTACCAAAATAATAAGTAATTTTTATACATAGATATATGGTAAACACTGTGATATCTCAATGAAACTTGATGGATATATTGGTGATATTGAGTAGTGTGCTTTCGCAAAATTTAAAGTTGGTAGCGGTTATAGTTTCAGTAGTGGCCAAGTTATACCAAAATTTTGGAATATGGTAAAAAATTGTGATATCTCAATGGAACTTGGAGAATATATTGGTGATATTGAGTGATATATTTTCACCAAATTTTGAAGTTGGCGGCCGTTATAGTTTCGACGGTGGCTAAGAAAATGTTATGGTCAGTAAATTAGATGGTCCCTCAGTGTTTCTTCCAGACATGTTTTTTAAGGGGCACTGTTCCTCCCCCGGAGCTCTGAGAGTGTCCCTCCCGGAGGAGACCAAAATAATACGTCTATAATCTAATAATAAATAGAATATTATCAGCAGTGCCCCCCGGGTATACTAAGTGAGCCCCCCGGGACATTTTTTTCTGAAAGAATGACTGATCCCGATATACAGAGTACGAATTATCTTTGGAATAACAAATCTTTCTAGGTACGAACCAAGCTGCTTCATGTGGCTTTCAAGTGGATATTTTTCATCCACAGCAAAACGCCGGATAATATGAAAGGGTACACTTCTCATCCGGCAAACTGCCGGAAACGGATTCGGCAAATTGCCGGATAATGTGAAAGAAGCCTTAAGTTTCAGTAAACACAAAATTCTATAACATTATTAGCATTCAACAAACAAAGAAATGTCCAAGATCCAAAAATGAGGCAAAAACAATCGATAGATCTTACTGAGTAGAACACAATGATATGCATAAGTATAAAAGGTCATGTATAGTTGTTGAGAACATAGGGGGAAAATAACTAATTTGTAAAGTTGTACGAGAACCATGCCACTTATTGAAGTGACACTGATACTGAAATACGTATATCCTCGTTAACTTCTTCATTATGTCATAGTATGGATAATGAAGTGTCGTTCAAAATTATCATTAGCTCTTTAGGATTTAGGGTTTAGATTTCTGGGCTTTCGGTATCTATGACCATGTTAGCCCATCACATATGAGGGATGACGTCCCTCAGCGAGCACACTATCCGGGGAAAGGGAAGGAAGGAAGGTGCCTGGGACCTATAAGTTAAGTACCATCCCGGCATTTTTCTGGTGTGAATGAGGAAAACTTCATTCAGAATGTCTGACCTGAAAAAGCGCTTTACACTTTTTCGATCGAGTGGCATCATTAGCTCTTAAATTTTAATTTTTGTTTACCTAAAATATTGTTCAAATATAAGACATAATTATATCAATCGATAAATCACATCGACCTGAACGAAAGGATGGAATTCTCATGTGTAGTCTTCGAAGAAATTGAAAGAAACGCACTTTTGTTATGTTAAAAAGTATACTGTTCATTGCCTATAATAATTGACAGTTTCCAATTAGCTGGAAGAAGTTGCTGCTTATTTATGTAGCGTGTTAATTAGCAGATTGTTATTATTTCTTTTTTCCTAACAGTAACATACTCTTTACGTATATACTATTTATAATTATGGAATGGCAGAGAAAGATCTACTTTAATAGACTTGCGGGACTCAAAACGCGATTTCACACTTTGTTGATTATCAATTGCATTTGAAAATTAAGAAATTATATTATCAATATAAATTTATACTCGGAAGGAGATCTCAGATTTTTTTTTTAACAGTTTTCTTGACATCTTATTTTAAAATCAATTTTAAAGAAGAAATAGCAGTTCGTTCTATCTTTCTTTTCATATGACACGAGAAACTCTTTTAATTACGAGTGCATTTCTGGATGACTTTGGTAACTTCCTTCACTCTAATATTGACTGTCACTCCACAGTTTCTCGTGTTCTAATTATTGGACGGCCCTAGCTCTGAAACTATGCACTTTTACCCATAAGTCTATGTGGGCTTTTTTATTCTTATTTTGATGTGAGGAATTACCTCTTACAATTTGACGGTATAGTTCATTAACACCATGTATATAAAGAGATAGTGGAGAGGGAATAGGACACCAGCAAAATTGCTTCTCTTTGAAATCAACCATACACGCCCATGTGTCTGTTTACCGACTTATCTACGCGGAATTAAGTCCTTCATTTGTTTTAAAATAACAAGAAAAGCTCTAATACTTAAAATTTCCCCCATCAATTTGATTTGAACATAATTTTTAATCATTGAGCATATCGTGTGATGAATATAGTAATTTGAATATTAGAAAATGCTAAGGTTTATAGAACAGTCGAATGAAGCTATTTCTTTATTTGGAAATCAGATGAGGAAAGATGTTTGACCTCTCAAAATAGTGAACTCGGGATGAATCATGTGAGGATGTAACATGCATGTTTGGTTATGTCTAGAGGTCATAGCGTGTTGTCCATATTTTAGTAACCTATCATTTTCTCTTGACATTAAGACACAGATTACATTTTTGTTAAGCAATATATAAATATTATAATGAGCGCCATAACTTGGTGTAATGAAAGGGCAGTTTATCTTCATTATGCAGAATAATTCCACACACTGAACTCCAGTTTTTTCCTTTTGTTTATACAGAGTTGTTCAACAGCTAATAAAAGCAGGAATTTTCGTGTAAGCAACTAATAAACTAGCAAAGTCACCTTGGAACTGACCTATCCTAAGGTTTTTTACAACAAGATACTTCCATCAGTTTGAAAAGAACCTAATTAAACTGGCTAACAGCCGTGGGCATGCATTTGAAAAGCAACTCATATATTTTGTATGGTTAGGAGCTACACCCACACAGCCCTCTGACACGCATTTCTACAACTGGATTCACAGAAAATTTTCCTTCACAGGTGGACTTACCTTTCTACTTTCGCAACATACAAGAAAAGACCAATTTCCAACAGTAATATTTTTTCGTATATTGGTGAAACGTTCCAAACAATCGTATTTCGTATTCATGACGAGTTTAATTGCTTACTAGGAAGGGTAGGATGAATTAGGATAACGGGATGAAACGTTTTAGGTGTCGTTCGATATACGTATTCCTCTACGGCCTACTCAAAACTGCTTTCAACTTCTCTCTATCGATTATATTCCAAAGTTATTTGATTCCCATTCGAATTTTCCGGTTTGCTTTCTTCCCCATATTTCTTCTAAAGTAAGACATTTTTTTAGCAATGCTAGTCATGCGAAGAATTTGCTCTTGTTTGGTATACTAATGAACAAGAACAAAAAGTAATTCCAGGTAAATTAATACGAGGGCAGATCACAAAGTAACGCACAACAATTTATGTAGAAAAAATGAAGGGTACGGGGAAAAAACAAGGAATGTCCATGTATGTCCTTTTTCGGGTGCTTTGTCCTATCTGTTGGTGACTCATGGTACTATTTGACTGTCTATGACATGCATGCGTAGATGTAGAAATGTTCATGTAAAAAGTGGCAAAATATTTCATAACCCTATTCTTCGTACGCGGTTTTCAACATTAAAACGCCGTTTTCTCGAAAATGCAGTTATGTGACATTCCTTGTTTTTTCCCCTTACCCTTAGGAAACACCGCAATAATACACACAAAGTACATAAAGACTCATTAAACAACGAAGCAGCTAAGTCACTCAAACACATTGCTCCCATCGTGACACAAATTCAACATCGTGTATGGATTCTCTTGGAGTAATCCTGTTTCCTTCCACTTTCTCTTTCCACCAATTCTTCCATCATTATTCAGTTGCTTTAATCATCGTCTCCCTTAGCATCGAAGGGCGTAATAGTGGGACGTTAAACTCAAAGATTTCATTTCATTTCATTTTCATTTGACACAAATTATCCGCCATCGTATCAATTTATTTCGGACTACTTTTGGTTGCTTTGTATATACATACCAAATCATAGCGGCTTCTTCACGACGTATTGTCCATTATTTGACGTTGCTAAAAATGTCTTATAGTTTGTAAGAAATATGGAAAAATAAAGCAGACCATAAAATTCGAATGAAATAAAAAAAAAACTTTGGAATAGAATCAAACGGGGTGAAATTGATAGTAGTTTGAGTAGGTCATGTAGGATTATGTTGAATGGCACCTAGAATGTTTCATTCCAAGTAAATTCTCCGTACACTCCCTGATTAGTTCGTAGAGAGGAAAATGTTAGAACAGGAGTTTATATGTATAAACAGTTTCTGCTCTTGTAGAAAGTTTCATCGGTAAAACCTGATTTTTTTTTTTTTTAAGCTTCAAACTAAAGGAACAAAATACGTCTTTACACAACATGCAAGAATTAGGACAGTTAAGAAAGTTTCCTCTTCTTGGATTGTAGCAACAAATTTGTAATTTTTACTAATGTGATTTTCCTCATGATCCATAACTGCATATGGTTGAGTTTATGTTAATTGAACATGAAAAAGTGGAATTTTTAGATTCGTTGTCTCCGATTATGTTGAAATTTGGTACAATGTTTTTTTTTTCATTCATTATAATTAGTAATAGTAGTATAATTAGTAATAGCGACTCTTTCAGCTTCCTTTGATTTTAGAAAGCAATTTTTCAGTCATTTGGTTGATTGTATTAGAGTTTATTGCAAATTAAAAAGAAAAAGTTTGTTTCATACCTCACAGAACTGTACCAGTTGTTATCAGTCTCCCACGACCGTGTTGTGGTCGTTGAGTAAATCATCAAGGTCCGACGTAAATATAGGAAATAGGTCTAATCTTAATGTATCGTGCCGTAGCTCAATTTTTGATTGACACCTGATGTTAATTTTATTAATATATGTTCACTATACTTCCACGGAGCATTCAAATCAATCCGAGTATACTACTAGGATATTGAATATTCCGTGACTATCATCACAAGAATAAGGTCCAATAAAGGCTGGTATTTAAATATTATAAAGAGCTTTAATTTGTTAAGTTTTCAGTTACATAATATTTTCAAAGTGTACGAACTATTTTGTGCTGCGTATTTTGTTTTATTTTTTTAATTAAAATCATCTCAAACACTTGGGGTCGTTCGAGATCTTCCTATATTGAAGCAAATTATTAGATTTATTTTTGTATAGCCTACCAAAGATAACCGAATAATGGGAATGAATATCTTTATTAGTTCAAATTGTTATTTTTTACAATATTATTATGTGCACAAACTTCTTTTTTGTCACATATACAAAGGTTAATCTATTTTGGACCAAATGTGGGGGAGCACAGTGGTTCCACTAATAGAAGACTTATCTCTGGTTCGTGGGGCCCGTGGTTCGATCCCCGGCCAAGTGAGTTTGCGGTGGACGACATTGTGTCTGTGAGTTTTTTGGAGGGTATTCGTTGGCATAATCGTAGGACATTAAACTGAAAGATTTCATTTTTTGCACAAGATATTATCACTGTGCAGATTCATGAAGTTTTGTATGTCGTTAGTCGTTACAACGGACTATGATTTTATATTAATAATCTGAGTATAATGAAAGAATGTCTGTGATATTATTCAGCGCATGAAATCTAAAGTTGTGTGAAATCATTGTCATATAATTTTGTTCATGGCGCTAGTAGTCACAATCAGCGTCGAACTGGACAGGGTGGCGAGGCGGAGATTTGAATTGAACCCAAGATAATTTTACTTAAAATTTCCATTATTATCTTCATAATAAATATCATATAACAGAGTTATTCCAGTTTTGCGTAGATTATTTAAAGGCTATATACTGTTAAGTCGCCATGCGCTATTCGTTGCGAGTGCCAGCACTGTCAGATATTCTAGGTGATATGTAAAAACTCGGTCTGATCAAGTATTATCACAAGTCGCACGGTGACTGTTGTATGGCTCATTCTCTTGTTGTGTTATTTGACTGTGATAATGTTATAGTGTTAACGTCGAGACTCAAGGGACTTTCTTAAACGAAACAAAAGTACTTTCGCCCGGCTACAAATGATGGATGAAAGTTCGAACAGCAACGTAATAGTTAAGAAAAGTAAGGATGCGCACGAGACAAGATTTGTAGCTGTCTCGTCTCGAAAATGTGCTGTAAAAGTGATGTCTCGACTCGAGGAAGAAATGTTCGGAAGCACAGAATAGGGTGAGAAACAAAAAGACAGGCACGTCTTCTGTTGGTACCAGGAGAATGCTATTTTTTCAAGTGCGGAAGTATTAGTTAATTAAGAACAGGAGAGTGTTTCTCAAGATGACGCACAGGGTCTTGTGTCTGATGAAGTAGATTTGGCAGACACAGTGAATTTTGATTCAGTTATAGTACATCAATCGGAGACTTCTGTTTCTATTTCTTGATTCAGCTACCAATCCTACAATTTTGCCAAGGAAATCTAACCCCTCTTCAAAGATGTTTCGGTGTCCGAAAATGTGGGCGGCCAGCAGATTTTTTTTCTGCTTCCGCAACAGAAAGTTCTGAAATTGGAGCAGAATATCAACTTCGTTGCTCCTCCTATGAGTTCAACAGATGATGATGCTGAGATTGCTGTGCGCCACCTAGGACTATTTATTGCATCTGACAGAAACGAAAGCATTGCTTATAATCTTGCGTTTCTTGAAAATCACCCTATACTGCCTGTCAGTGAAAAGGGTACAAAATTTCCATTTGATCATAAATATGTACTATCGTGTTCTTCCAGATGGAGATTTAGTTCAACGTAGTTTGTTGTCCTATAGTACTGAAATCGAAAGTGTATAGGATTGCAGTTTTTGTATGGTATTATCCAGTGGCATTAACAGTTCTTTTCGTACTGGATTTAAGTGGAATCAAAAACATAATATTCAACCACCATACAGAAACACGAAGTATGCGCTAGTCACGAGAATTCCGTTTTTGCCCTCACATCCTATAACGCAGTTACGCCATCGGTTCGCTTCTGAATTCCAACTTAACAACTGTCCACTCTACAAGAAGGAAACAGAAAAAAGGTGTCGGATTGTTCAGCGAATAATTTATGTTGTTTTGTTCATCGGCCGTCAGGGTATTGCCTATCGTGGTAAAATGGAAAGTGACTACTGTCTGTTTAATAGGAGTGTAAATCATGAAAACTTCTTACTTTTTTTTAGAGTTAGTACTGTTAATTGCTGAATATGATCCATTGCTAAAGAAGCATGTTAAATTGTCCATAAAACATCAAAAACGAAAAGAAAAGTTAAGAATAAAAGCAAGGGCGCTGTTCCTTAATTATATTTCTTTCAAAATCTTTTGTTAATAAGGTGATAGTCATGCTAGGAAAACATTTTCAGAAAGCTATTGTTAGTAGGAAAGTTCTTTCTGCTAGAATTCATAGTTTTCAAGCAGATTATACTCAAGATGTGTCAATTCTAGACCAACTATGCATAGTTTACGATACACATATAAAACGTTTGTTTGTGAAAGCGTATTTAAGCTAATTAGTGTTCGCAAGACCAGAGGAAAAAACATGCTGGAGGCTACAGCATAAAACGAGAGCTCTGCAATATTCGACTCCCTATTGACAAGCCTGTTGGATGTTCATTTGATGGGGCAGCTAAATATGAAGGATACATATAATGGTTTGCAAGCCTTGCTAAAACAGAAAAATTCTAGAGTGGTATATACTCATTGTATGGCATATGTTCTTGACTTTCTTGTCAGTGATGCGACACTGTACTGCGAAGACGCGGAAAATTTATTTGGATTGCTTCAATCTATAGGAACTTCCATTCGAGATTTCCACTTGTGAATGTCGGTTTGGATGGAAACAAATGAAAAGGAATATACGGGTTACGAAATAGTTAAAAGAGTTTAGAAGCTAGGAATAATACAATGGTAGGTGAAACGTCAATTTCCTTCAGCCCTGTTCTGTAAGAACGAAGATTCTGTTTATGATATTAAGAAGTACGGTATAATAATTAGTATACTGTAGGGAATAAGTACATTCAGTGACTTTGATGGAAATACAGTCACAGCAAGAAGTTTACGAGACAAATGGTTGAAGTTTTACAGGAGCTCTCTACATACAACTATTTGAGCTTACAACACTAATTTCGAATTATCAACTGTCCCCAAAGATGGACTCCTTAACTGCATGGGAAACGGTCCAAACACTAGCAACAAGTTTAAATTCACTCAGAAAATTTCTCATCTATCGTCTCAGGGTGGATTCTGATTTCATAACGAAAAGGATTTGGCTTAAATAGCTGTTTTTGATGAAGTCTCGTCTTTGCAAGCAGAAGGCCAGTGGAGGAAGTTCCAAGTAGAAACCTTCTACAGAATTTGTGACACCATTTTTACAAGTGTTGAAAGGAGATTTATTCCGAAGTGAAAGTTTCAGGAAAGATTGTGCCTATTTGGACCAATAGAGATTTGAAGAAATAAAGAAAAGTGTATTACCAGATGGAGCTCTGGAAACATTAGAAGAAAATACAGGCGTGCTTAAAGAAAATCTGTCACGCGAATTCAAACAATTTGCGACTCAGTACAAAGATTACTTCAATCTAAAGGATGCTTTTAATAATGACTTCGATATAGTTCAGTGCCAGTTGATTCTGAACATGTAAGATGAGTGAGATGAAAATAAAACTGAAGATCTGAATCAGCTGAGACCTCGCTGTTGTATACGGGGTTACATACACTGGACGTTTGTCTCTTGTATGAACTGAATTTAAATGAAAGCACTTATAGCAATTTATATTGTGTGTACAAGTATGATATGGCTCTTCCAACTAACCCAGTAACGTGTTAATCCTTATTTTCGAAGTTGAATATCATTATATTAAAATTGAGGTCACTTTTGGAGCAAAGTCTACTGGAAAACTTAATGCTTCTTAATAATGAACATGTTTAGAATTTTCCTGTAAATTACGATGTTATTATAAGAGAAATAACAGAAAACTTAAGAAATCTTAAACCATTACTCATGATGTGAAATTTAATATAGTCATGCAATTGTACCTAATGGTACTTTTTCTTCTTCTGTTTGTGCTGGAATAGATAAGGTGCTGCTAATTTATCCATCGTACGTTCACAGTTTTGTTGGCTGTAATTATAATATTATTCTGTGCAATGCAACATTTACTGTATTGAGTCCTAATCGTTTTGTGTATAACTGTGTATGATTAATGCTGTGAACAAATTAAAAAAAAGTCAAAATGTTTATATAAATTTGTCCACGAGGCGCTCCTCTAAGTTTCCATCTCCGCCTAGGTCTGAAAGCTCCAGTCCGACACTGGTCACACAGTAACATTTGTGTGCATGTAAAAATAAAATATAATGGAATAATTTTCTTGATATCTGATTAGCACATCGAATTCTCAAGTTGGTTTTTATTGTTATTGTTTTCTCTATAGAGTTTAGATTCGTGTTCACGTGAGTAGCTATCAAATCATTCAGTATTCAGTCAACAGCGATTAATGTGGAGTCCCATTAGAAATCGAACTCCGTACCACGCATATGAGAAATGATACCGTGGATTCCTCTGTCTCATATAGAAGAGATTAATCCATCTCGTGCAAAATATTATTACTAAACAGACTTCAACCACATTTGCATGTAGATAGCGGTCACAATGGATCAGACTCATGTGTTCACAATTAGCAAGGAAATAGTAGAGTAGAGTAAAAAATTTCTCATTTCATGTCCTTGATACTGGTAAGTCCATTGAATATATATCAATGACACATTTCTCTATCAGGAAACAACAGAAATTGCAAATAAACACACTAAGCTTTTAATAATGTCAGTGGTCGCAAGGGACATGTTTTATGTTAACCAGTGCTGCAGTCCTAAAATTTTCAGAGGGTATACGCTTTTTTATGATCATCTATTATTGTAATAAAAGACATGGTATTTACTAATGAACAAATGTAAATCACATGTATTAATTAATTAAATTGAAATATAAAGAACACGTTACTGGTTTACAGTCTTGGGAAGTAACGTAACGCAAGTAACGCGTTACTTGTAACGCGTTACTTTTTAAGTAACGTTTCCTAGTAACGCGTTACATTTTTTCCAAAGTAACTGTAACGGTAACGCGTTACAAATTTTTAAGTAACGTACCTAGTTTGCGTTACTTTTTCGCGTTACATTTCAGATGAGTAAGTACAATATATGTATATTTTTTTTTTCGGAAACAAATGTTTCTTTCCTGTAAGTGAATTTCTCAGAATGGAACAATGGAGCATGAACGATGTCAGTGACTGACAATTCCTGCACTGTTCGCCTTTTCCCGTTTCGCCTTATGAACTCTAGCAATGAAATTAGCATGTAAAACCTGTTATCACTTTTCATCTTAATACAAGGCGGAACGGGAAATCTCGATGTGCATTTTCCCGTTTCGCCTTACGAGCTTTACGTTGGTAGGCTTGCAAATACATTTATAGATACAATTTGATTTGTTTATTTACATAACAAAATATAGTGCCACTTGTTGCTTTTGGAAGATGAGGACAGCATCAGGGAAATCACGTGTACTGATTACAAGCACCTAGAAGATTTTGTCTTAGATTTTGATAGCTCCAAATCAATACATTCAGTGAGTGAACTACGAGTGCAATGGTACTGGTAGTCTATTTTACTTTGAATGGTGTTGTTTTTATAAAGATGGAGAACGAAAATATTTTATCGTTCGAACATTTGAAAGAATACTTTTTCTTAAAAGCTGAAGATGATGGTGAACAGCAGTGGCGTATTTAGGGGTGGGTCTTCCGGGCTTAAGCACCACTCCCCCGAAATCTTACTTACTATAGTAAAGTATATAAAATATCATGCAGAATTTTCACATTTTCAGGCAAAGCCCCACCGAAACAAAATCGTAAGTACGCCACTGCTGAACAATTTAAAAGTAAAGTGGTGCCCCGATGGGAAATATTTATCAACAATTAAAGTGCCATAATGAACGACATTCAGTAAGGGTTTAATATGAATAAACGGTGTTCTGATGAGCAGGTTTACTTTATTGATGTAATATTGATGGTATGTAATATTAGGGTTCTTTTAGATCAGTTTGCATATCCTAAAGTCCCGTTGATTATAGAGTTTGGAACAACTACCTTTAAAAAGCATGTATCGATTTTAGAGTTATTGGCAATTTTGATTCACCCCTAGTTCATGTGTTCTCATTTCGTCAGCTGTAGTGTAATGTTTCTCTATATTCTGTATTTTTAATTTTACATAGCAACATTGTTATTATTATATAATTAGTTTAGCAGGATAATAATAAGCAACCATTTTTTCTAACGCATAGGGATGGGCACGAGTCAAGCTAAAACTCGACTCGAATCCAAGTCGAGTTTCGAGTCGAGTCAAAACTAATATTCTCGAGTCGAGTTCCAAACCGATTCACTGTTTTTGGCGTCGAGTTTCGAGTCGAGTCGAGTTTGATAAGTGGCTCGCTCGTTTTAACTCATTTTGAAATCATGGGCTGATTACACTGGAAAGCGAAAGCCATGAGAAATGTAAGCTAAGTAGTAATATGGAATACTTTTAGTGTTGCTCACGAGAGGAGACACTGCTCGCACCTCGTCTCGTCTCGATAGCGAGACTACAAGAGATTTTTTATAACAAGCTTAGCTCGACTCGGCTTAACTAAGCCGATGGCTCAAGCCGGCTCGCTTGGGGTGAACCATATCAGCTCGAGCTGACTTGGTTGAGATAAGCCATCTGCTCGGTTCGACTCAACTGAGCAAAGGGCTCTAGCCGACTCGGTTGGGTGAGTTGTTGGCTCAGCTCACTTCTCGGTTTGAGTCAATAGTGAATGAGCTGTGAGCCGATCTGCTCGAGTCCTTGACAATTCTAAACCCGGGCCGAGCAGTTTTGAAGATATTTGGCCAGTGCCCTATAACTTTTAACAACGTTTGGCTCGAGCCCGAATACTCAACCTAGACTCTCAACCCAAATTCAGAAGCTCGTGAACAATGTCCTTTACTCCTAAACTTCACGACTACCAAGATTGGCAATCAACTACTTTTTTAGTATTCATATATAAACCGCCTATCTTTCTTGTTTATACACAGTGTTGTTATAATAATAATAATAATAATAATAATAATAATAATAATAATAATAATAATAATAATAATAATAATAATAATAATAATAATAATAGAAGAAGAAGAAGAGGAAGAAAAGAAGTAGTAGTAGTAGTAGTAGTAGTAGTAGTAGTAGTTGTACCATTGATAATCATTATATTGTCTATGTAAGATACTTGAAGAGAGTACTCGAAAGTATACACCAGATTTGACTTGACTTGACTCGAAACTCGACCCGAATTCGAGTGGAGTTGGAGGAAATTTTTCAAGCCGAGTTCTCGGGTCGAGCTCAAAGATGTCTGTTTCTAGTCGAATCGAGTTTCAAAGAAAACTTGCTCGAATTCACTCGTGCCCATCCCTACAAATAACGCAGTATGGCATTTTAGTCAATGTTACATTACATTAAAATGTTCATATAGTTGTCAAGTAAAAATTTGTCCTTGCAATTACAGAAATCGATTCAGAACGTGCAATAATAATAATAATAATAATAATAATAATAATAATAATAATAATAATAATAATAATAATAATAATAATAATAATAATAATAATAATAAGCGGTAGTAATAGTAATAGCAGTACGGAAAACTGAAGTAATAAGATTTTTTCCACATATTCAAAGTTTCGGACCTAAAAGTAACAGTTACTTTTTTGAGGGAAGTAACGCGTTACATTTTAACGGAAAGTAAAGTAACTTGTAACGCGTTACATTTTTACAAGTAACTTACCCAACACTGCTGGTTTATAATCTAAAAGCTATTTTCTATTTCATGCTATTTCCTTGATAACGCTCCTTACTTAAATCACACCATTAATAACATAAATGGGTGTAGGTATAGAGAAGGAACCAACTCACTCCGAGAAGGAACAGAAAAGAATCGCGCCGGATTTTTTTCATGACTCATGTAGCCTATTTGAACACCTGTTAACAATATGAGTAAAAAGGTGATATAGTCACTTTATTATTGGAAAAATGGCCCGATTAAGTAAATATAAACGAAACAAAAGTAGAAAATACTATACAACCTTGAAGCAGAAGGTATAGTCTAATGACTAAGATTAAGCAAAGGGTATACGGCATGTACCACCGTGTACCCAATACTACAGCCATGATGTTAACCCCTTCCGCACCCGTGACGCGTGTGCTAACGTCTTGATGCTTGCGACAACGCACTGTTCAACAACGAAAATGTAAATTGAACAAAAATCAGCTAATTCTTATTGATTTTGTGGTGCTGATTACGAATTTGAAAGTTATTTTCGAATATTAGCTCTACTTTTAGTTTTACAGGCATGTCTAATAATAACGCTTTAAAAATAAATGTATTCGCTTCGTTTGGGGTAAAATGCAGAGATCTTATTAAGCGCTTGCAGGGACATGGATTTAGAAGTAAATGCAGAGAAAACTAAATACATGGAAGTGCGTTGGGACCGTAATACGGCAAATTGTGGAGGCGTTAAAATATTAAATAATACTTTTGATAAAGTGGATACTTTCAAATATTTAGGATCAATATTAACAGACGAAAATCATATTCACGAAGAAATTAAATGTCGACTAAAAGCAGGGAATTCGTGTTACTATTCGGTTCAAAATCTCTTGTCGTCGCGAATTCTGTCGAGGAATTTGAAGCTTAAAATATATATATAAAACGATAATCATGCCTGTTGTTCTGTATGGTTGCGAAACATGGTCGCTTACTCTGAGGGAAGAACATAGACTGAAAGTATTTGAGAACAGGATCCTGAGAAGAATATTCGGACCCAAGAGGAACGAGAATGGTGAATGGCGGAAGCTTCATAACGAGGAACTACATAGTTTATACGGTTTACCCAACATTGTTAGGGTCGTCAAGTCTAGGAGGCTTAGGTGGGCAGGTCATGTAGCTAGAATGGAAGAAAGTAGAAACGCTTTCAAAGTCTTGACTGGTAGACCCATAGGAAAACGACCATTAGGAAGACCTAGGCGCAGATGGGAGGATAATATTAAGATGGATCTCGCAGAGATAGGAATACAAAGTAGAAACTGGATGCAATTAGCTAAGGATAGAAGTCAGTGGAGAGCTTTTGTGAACGCGGCACTGAACCTCCGGGTTCCATAGGCCATAGAGTTAGTTAGTTAGTTAGTTTTTTGGGGTAAAATGTTACACTGATCCGGCAACACTGGAGAAACTATATGAACGCTTGGTTTCATTGTGTTCCTTATCTCAGTAGTGTTCTGCTATTGTTAGAAAAGACAGGTTTAATGCAGTTATCAGCGTTTTGGGTGTGACGTTTGTGTAGTGCAGGACATAAAAATACAACTACAAGTACGCAAAAATACTGGTATTTCGAATGTATATTTTTAAATAGTTGTCGGAACTATTTCAAGTGACATTTTGAGGATTTCAATAAACAAAAATGCCGCGAAATTGTGTAAACAGTGCGGATAGCTTCTGCTACTTGTGTGGGGAAGTGACATTTTCTTCACAAAAGCAGATTATAACACCACTAATAAGAAAAGCCTATCAATATTACTTTGGTTGTAAAATTGGAGACCAAGATAAATCTTGGGCACCCCACATTGTGTGTAACACTTGTGCCAGCAATCTAAGAAATTGGATTAATGGGAAGGGGCGCTCAATGCCTTTTGCAGTGCCCATGATTTGGAGGGAGCCAAGCGACCACATCAGAGACTGTTATTTTTGTATGGTTCCTTCCGTCAAGAAGGGAATTTCCACGAAGAAGAAGCGGGCCTTGATCTATCCTAACATACCTTCTGCAATGCGCCCTGTTCCACATGGAGAAGGACTACCTGTTCCTGACCCACCTAAAGAATATGATCTTTTTTCTTATGATAATCTAGAAGTTGAAGCTCCTGAATCAAGTACTTCGAAGGACCATACGTTTGTTGTAGAAGAACCTCCATATGAACCACATAGACTTACTCAAGAGGAACTAAGTGATCTAATCAGAGACTTGGACCTCTCGAAAAGCAAAGCCGAAATTTTAGCGTCACGCTTAAAGCAATGGAATTTATTGCACGAAAAAGTAAATATTTCAGTGTATCGGAATAGGGAGAAGATGTTCACTTCATTTTTTACTATGGAAGACACACTTGTGGCATGTACAGATGTAAATGGTCTCATGAGGGCACTTAAAATTAATTACGAACCTACGGAGTGGAGGCTCTTTATAGATTCGTCCAAGGTGAGTTTAAAGGCAGTGCTTTTACATATTGGAAATGAACTTCCTTCAGTTCCTGTAGGTTACGCAGTTCATATGAAGGAATCTTATGAAAACTTGAAACGTTTACTTCAAGCCATTAAATATTACGATTTTCAGTGGCTCATTTGTGGTGACCTTAAAGTAATAGCACTGTTGCTAGGTATGCAGTTAGGGTATACAAAGTATTGTTGCTTTATATGTGAATGGGACAGTAGAGATCGTGGATCTCATTACCGCAAAAGTGATTGGAGTACCAGAGAAACTCTTCAGCCGGGAGTGAAAAATGGGCAGCATGAACCACTGGTAGATCGTAACCGAATTTTGCTTCCCCATCTACATATTAAATTAGGTCTTATGAAAAGTTTTGTTAAGAGCATGAACCAAGAGGATGAGGCCTATAAGTACCTAAGAGGACAATTCCCTCGATTAAGTGATGCCAAAGTTAAAGAGGGTGTTTTCATAGGGCCACAGATTAGGCAACTATTCAAAAATCACAAGTTCGACGAAATTCTCCAAGGTGAGGAGAAAGCTGCGTGGGAAAGCTTGAAGAGTGTTTGTTCACAGTTCTTGGGAAGACACCGAGCAACAAATTACAAACAACTGGTAGCAAAGTTGTTATTGTGCTACGAAAATCTTGGTTGCAATATGTCTCTGAAACTCCACTTTCTTCATTCACATCTAGACTTCTTTCCCGAAGATTGTGGAGCAGTAAGTGCCGAACATGGTGAGCGTTTCCATCAAGATATTGCAGTCATGGGGAAGAGATATGAGGGAAAGTGGAGTTCTAACATATTGGTTGACTACTGTTGGATTATTGCAAGGGATCCTCCAGATGTAACCTACAAAAGGCAAGCCAAGCAAAGACGCTCAAAATAAAATAAACATAATCCTGTACAAGGGATCACTTGAAACTTTTGTCTACATTGCAGTGTAGTTCTTGCACAAAAAGGTATTTGTACATATTTTTCATGTTTTGATGTTAATACTGATTGTTATTACGGAATTGTTAATGTTTAACTTGACTACGGTTACTTTATTTTCTGTATCGCTGTGAAACTGGTATTTGCGCAATTTTGGAAAAGGAAGTAGAAGGGTATAGAAAGCTATAGGTAGGGTACTTCTTATCCCATCACAGTTCTAACTCCCCAGCTTATCACATCACAGTGAAATAGATAAAAAAAAGTGAAATGTAGGTTTTTACAAGGATTTTGCTTAAATGTACTATAAATATTAATACATTTGTATATATATATATATAGCTACTATTGTACAAGAGCGTTTTTTTCACAACGTGAGCTAAGAAAATTCTTCTATTATCATTTCCTTTCATATTATGCTTAAATGAATGTAAAAATCGCAATTTCAAAGAATTTACATACTTTCGATCAAAATTTGTTGAACAGTGTTACCAGTGACGTCATAACTTCTCTCCAAGAATCCACTTTTGTTCTTGGTATCCATTTTTTCCTTTCTTCTCTGCGGAGAAGGACTTCAATCAAATGTTACATTCAACATCCTCGTCCTCGCTGTATTCATTGTCAGTCGATACATATGGAATATCTTTGTCTTCTTCCTCACTTGATGACGGAACATTTAGTCATTTTCACGGCTTCTTGTTCTTCACAGAAACAGTATTTGCTCTTTCCTAGATCTAGATGATCCTTGCTGAGACTCAAGGCAAAACGTAGAGGTGCTTGGTTCAGTAGGCCTAGATATTTTACGACTACTTTCTGGAGAACTTTCCAGAAGAAGTCTTCTTTTTGTACCCCTTTCTAAATGTTTATTTATATCAGTAGATACACAGCTAGAAATATTTTGCTTTTCATCTGGCTTCTGATGTTTTTCATGTGAGGAGATTCGATGACAAGGGCATCTGGAATTAGATGGGAAACGAATCATCAGATTAGATTATTTTAACATCTAAATCGAGACGAGAGAGAAACGTTTGTCCCAAATTTCGTCCCGGGGATGAAAATTGGGTACTCTTGAGGGGACTAAATGAAAAACTCACCCATTCTCCAATATGACGACGAGTTCGCATAGTACTCATGCTTCAAACAATTACAACTTTCCAATCTTAAAATATACACTATAAACTATTTGTAGGAAGGAAATTGTGGTGCGTTTACTTACCTTTGGTGCTAAGAGTGTTGTAGCAACTAGGAAAACAAAACGTTCTTGCTTCTGATAATCATTAAACAACAGAATAGTCACTATAAAACAAAACGATTTCACACACTGATACGTCCAGCTCACAGTATCCTCCTTTACGGTAGTTTCAGTTAGATTCCACCAGGTTGCAGCACTTATTAACGTAAATAAACCGGGGGATGAAATCAGGCGCGGGGGCGAAATACGGTACTTTTCTCCTACCGTATTTTTACGGGTGGTGATGAAATGTGATTAATGCTTGGTTTGGTTATTGAAATTTAGAGTACCTTTTCAGCGGAGAAGCTACATGAAACGAGAACCTACAGCTTAAGGTGGAATTCGAGCCATCGTGTTGTTCAGTGTTCTCCTAAATTTGCTGAGTGGTATTTCCTTAGGATTGATCAGATTTGCTGTGTTGTGTCTCTTTGTGGTAGTGTGTGCTGTGCATCTGGGTTCCAAGAAAGTGCTGAATAAACATTTAGCTACGTTTATATGTATGGTGAACTTACAGTTAAAACTCAAAAAAGCAGCCTTTAGTATATAAGGCTGTGGACTGCACTTTGGCTGTTGGGTTGGAGATAGTGATGTGAGGTGGAAAATTTTCCGCTATATTTTTCCGAAATATTTTCCGTTCTAAAAGATATCAGTAATCAAGTAACAATTCCTCAGTAATAATAAAATTGATTGAATTCATGTATAGAAATGTGAGAAAGGGAAAGATCGTTTAAAGAATCTGAAAATTTTCATGCCTCAGACAATTCTCACAAGGGAACCTTCCGAAAATGATAGTTGCAGTGAAAGATGTGACCTATGCGAATTGAAAGAGCTGTAACAGAGATGAGCATTCCCAAAAAATTAGCTGCCCATTGCAATAGGCTCAAGAAATATAAGGGGTGGAAGTTCGGGAAACAGCAAGGTTGGAAAAGGGAGGAAAAGTGCAAATTCCGCAAAAAAAAAAAAAAAAGGGGGGGGGGCACGACAAAATAAAATGCTGACAAGTGATGTATAGAAAGAGACTTCCCACAATAGGGAACAAATGAAGGCCACCAGTGGGGTTAACAGTGTTGCCAACTCCAATGAAAAGTACATGTTTTGCAAAGAGCACTATATGAAGTGAGTGCAATATTCAGTGTCAATCTGTCATGTAGAACGTAAGATATGACGTGTATAATCAGTGGTACAATCTAACAAAAGAGAATAGATAAAACAGAAGTACGAAAAATACGGAAAAGACGAAGTTGGCCATAATGCGCCACATTTGATAACGAGCTGTGCATATTAGAATGAACAAAACAAGAAAGAACCAACTATGCAGGAAACCGACGTACCTAGAGTCGAAAAGATAAACGAGTTCCAAAGTTGGCAGCACTGGCCATGAAAATCCAGACAATTCTAATATAGTTAGGCCACTCGCTTCACAAAAAGAAAATTCCTTCAACAGGTACTCCGACAACATTTGTACATACTCGTCCACATTGTACATGAAATTGTTCGATGAGACAATGGTCCAAACAGAAGATACATTTGCAGTGAGCACAGCGGAATACTGCCAATCCGTCACACATGGTACAATGATCGCCTGTGAATGTCTCCAAACAGTACCCTAGAGGTGTCGGAACCTTTGTCGGATCACATATCCACAACTGTAGAAAGCAAACATAATCAAATGCTTGATCTGCTGTGTGTTGCTGTCAGCAGTATGATATATCCACCGCCTATATGATATATCCAGAGTATCCCACCTACCTCTGCGACTGAAATAGTTTCAAAGCGAAAAAAATGTGACACATCCAGTTTTGCAGGAATGTACCCATGTCAGCGGGCGACAAACTTCTGTGAGACGCAAGTGCCCCCAAGTCTCCCATCATAGGGTCCCAGGGGCCAACTTCAAAATTTCAAATAGCACCATCGGTCGAGTTATATTTCTTTTGATAAATCTTGGAACATGCAACAACGCATATCAGAAATATTTACTATATGGGATTTCAAAATGGCAGCCAAAAATATCTGCTCGGGACAAGAACAACGTGCATTTTTGGCGGCCATTTTGAAACCATGCTTTATATAGCAATTTTTTTTATAGGCGGTATTGTATCTATCCAGAGAAATACCATCCGCCCCCTATTCCCATTTGAAATGTTGCGGTTGACCCCTTGAGCCTTATGATGGGGGCCCTGGGGGACTTGCTCATTACAAAGTTCTCTTGGCCCTCGACATGAGTAAATTCCTGTGCAATTGGATTTGCAACATCTCTTTTCGCTTCGCAGCAATTTGAGATCACAATGTTCGATGCCATGTTAAGACACAACATATATTTGTGGCGGCCGTTTTGAAAAACATGCTTCATATAGCAAATGTTTCCTATAGATGTTGTTGCACATTCTATGATCTATCGAGAGAGGTACTACTCGGTCCCTGTTGCCATTTGAAAATTTGAAGTTGGTTCCTGGGGCCCTATGATGGGGATCCTGGGGGCACTTGCTTCTCACAGATTTTATCACCCCCTGACATTGGGACAATTCCTGCACAACTGGATCCGTCACATTTTTGTTCGTTTCACAAATCTTTCAGGTCACAAAGTTTGGTGGGACACCCTGCATATTCCCACATACGACCCAACCATGACATAATGTTCACTACTTCTATTATCAGTTGTTTTCTCAACCAAACTATTTCATGTTCCCCGACTTGACATTGCCTCAATCACTCTAGCATTGATGCATTCCGAGTGATGCCTGTTGCCGGAATTTTCTTTTTGTGAAGCGAGTGGCCTAACTATATTAGAATTGTCTGGATGTTCATGGCCAGTGTTGCCAACTTTGGAACTCGTTTTTCTTTTCGACTCTAGGTACGTCGGTTTCCTGCATATTCGGTGCTTCTTGCTTTGTTCATTCTAATATGCACAGCCCGTGATCAAATGTGGCGCATTATGGCCAACTCCGTCTTTTCCGTATTTTTCATACTTCTGATTTTTTTCTATTTTCTTTTGTTAGATTGTACCACTGATTATACACGTCATATCTTATGTTCTACATGACAGATTGACACTGAATATTGCACTCATTTCATATAGTGCTCTTTGCAAAACATGTACTTTTCATTGGAGTTGGCAACACTGTTAACCCCACTGGTGGCCTTCATTTGTTCCCTATTGTGGGAAGTCTCTTTCTATACATCACTTGTCAGCATTTTATTTTGTCGTGCCCCCCCCCTTTTTTTTTTTTTTTTTTTTTGCGGAATTTGCACTTTTCCCCTTTGTCCAACCTTGCTGTTTCTCGAACTTCCACCCCTTATATTTCTTGAGCCTATTGCAATGGGCAGCTAATTTTTTGGGAATGCTCATCTCTGTTACAGCTCTTTCAATTGGCATAGGCCACATCTTTCACTGCAACTATCATTTTCGGAAGGTTCCCTTGTCAGTACTATGTAGGAACAAGTGAAACAATTTTTCATGAATCGAAAAATTGTCTGGCTCCTATGGAAAAATTCAAGGACTTTTTATGAGTTGGAAAATTTTCATTTTGAAGCAAAAAGTGAAACAGCTGTTTATGAATTGGAAAGCTTTATTGCTCTGTACTGTATTTGTATTTTTACAGTACAAATATCTGCTATAAGATGTTGATTATACAAATTTCCAATATTGAAATTAATATTTACCATGAAAATTTTCATATTCTTTAAACGATCTCTTCCTTTTTAACATTTCTATACATGAATTAAATCAATTTTATGATTACTGAGGAATTGTTACTTGATCACTGATATTTGTTTAGAACGGAAAATTTTCCGGGAAAATATAGAAGAAAATTTTCCACCTCACATCACGGATAAACAATGATGTAGGAATAAGTGGAGTACCGGTATGTTTTTATGAATCGGAAAATTTTCATCACTGGTTGGAGACCAGGATAAGTTTTGGGCCACACATATACGTTGCACTACGTGTTCCAGGAATTTGAGAAACTGGCTACAAAGGAGAAATAGATCATGCAACTGATTGTTACTTTTGCTTGAGAGATGTAAAGATATTTTCCTCTAAATCTAAATATCAGATTCACTACCCTAATTTAAAATTAGCTATTCGACCTGTTCCCCACAGTGAAGATCTTCCAGTACCAAAGGCTTCAGAATATCACACCATTGATTCAGAAGAAGATACTTGACGTTCCAAACAACAGGGATGATTTAGACTTTCAGCCGTCTACATCCCAGTCAACGTCACTTCATTTGATCACACAAGACGAGCTTAATGATTTTGTACGAGATTTAAATCTTTCTAAAAGAAAAGCGGAATTAGTGGGCTCCAGGCTTCAAGGTTAGAATCTCTTAGCTCAAGATTTTAAAATAAGTTTGTTTAGAAAACAACAAAGTCATTTTGAAAATAGAGGCATTGTTTATTACAAAGATGTAGATGGCTTATTTCAATATTTGGGAAATGGGCATAATCTTAGCGGATGATGCTTGTTTATTGACAACTCGAAACTAAGTCTGAATCCAATGCTTCTCCATATTGGAAATGTTCGCCCATCTGTTTCTGTATCATATGCAGTTCATACAAATGAGATATTTATTTACGAACACAATTCCAGATACAGCTGAACGTCAGTTTACACTGAAATATCTAACAAATCTATGAAGTTATGAATATGATATTGCGCTTCATTGAATAAAAAAAAATCAAATTTAATGTGTGGGGGGAATTGAAAGTTATTGGTATTCTCACAGGAGTCCAACATGCATACAGCAAGTGGTGTTTTTTGTGTGAGTGCGGATAGCTTTGAAAATCAAACCACTACGTCTGTAAATACAGGCCTCAAAGACAAGATTTCATTCCTGGCACCAAGAACATATGTCTTAAACCAATTGTAAGTTCTTAAGATGTATTTTTGCCACCATTACATATCAAGCTTGGGTTGGTGAAGATTTTTGTTAAAGCACTAGATAAAAAAGATATTACTTTCACGCGCTTTAAGGAGAGATTTCCAAACTTAAGTCAGGCAAACGTTAAAGAAGGAATATTTGTTGGTCTACAGATTAAAAGTCATGCAGGATGAAGACTTTGAAACTGTCTGAAATTGAGAAATTAGCTCGACTGTCATTTAAATCGATATGTTTAGGTTTTCTTGGAAATGTAAAGACTGAAAATTATGAAGCTATTGTTAGTGACATGGTGCGCAGGTGTCAACTCATAGGATGCAACATGTTATTAAAATTATACTTTTTACACTCACATCTTGACTTTCTCCCTCAAAACCTCGATGCAGTAAGTAATGAACATGAAGAACAATTTCATCAGGACATTGCCACATTTTAAAAGTGTTACAGTGGAAAGTATGCTTGCTGAGTATTGCTGTTCAATCATCAGAGATACTTCAGAAGGTGTCTGCAATCGTAAGCAATCAAAAGAGTATTTTAATGAGTAAGCCAACATAACTCAATATATTCATTTCTAGTCTACATTAGATAGTAAATATATGTAAATATGTACATTTCGTATAATGTGTTGTGGTCTGTCGAACTAAAACGTGACGTGATAGAACACTTTGGTTTCCACCAATGAATTCAATATTTGTCATTTAGTTAAAATGACCTAATTTCATTTGAAAGACAGAAAAAAGTTCAAATTTGTTACACAGTGTTATAAGAGGTAGAAGGACTAATGATGAAATGATCGTTACCGCAGAATCTGAATCGAAAACTATCATGATGCCAGAGAACATGAGGAAAAGCTCTGAAAATAATATGAGATGAAAATAAATATGAAAAAAATAAATCCCTGATGGGTTGATGATTGAGGCTGTGAGAGACATCTGAGCAAGGCAGTAGAATAGGTGATTATTACAATACCTACATAGTATTATTAAAGTAGTTATAAAATGCAAACTTTAAATAGAAACGGTGTGGAAAATTTTGAAAAGTCCTTAAAAAGATTGTGATGAAAAGATACTGTATGAGTCACTGAATGAAGAGTTACAGAAAGGACTAGGGTAAAGAGTATTGCATTGTAAGAAGCAGGCAGAAACGTTGCATTACGAGAAGACAACACAAAATACTCAAGTTCTGGAAATTTGTACTTCGAGATGAACGTAAAATTTAGAACAATGAAGCAATGAGGTTCATTGGGAGTAATGAGTAAAAAGAATATAAATGGAAGAAATTAAGAAGATATTAATATATTGTTAGAGAATAAATTATATTCCGAATGTTATGTAGGAGGTGTGGTAGAAAGAAAACAAGGAAAGTAGAGAAAGAATAAATTAATGGATAGTATTGAAAGTATAATTCATATGTCAAGGCGAAAGGGTTACCTTAAAACCATATTGTATGTACACTTAAATTTGTGGCAGTAATGGAAGAAAATTTTGGTGAATGGGTGAGTTAAATGATTTTATCACTACTGCACTAAACCTAAGTGCAAAGATTTAAAACTTACATTTTCGGTTCCAAACAATACGTGTGGTAGTACAGAAAGTATAGAAAGTATGGATGTTCCACTTTATCTTCATGGAAATAAGTTTCCCTTCTTTACTTTTCTTTGATCTATTTGGACTTCGAAGTTAAAAAATGTAATTCTCTCTTACATTATAATATTTATGTCAATGTGAAATGTAATCATTGTTAAGTTCCATATGCAGCTCACGACTTTGGAACCCATCAGAAACTAATGAACAACAAATACTGGCGGAAATACATCATACATTACCTACCGACTGTATTGGTAAAGGTAGCATGAGGATCCAGTTAGCTCAGAATTCAAGTAAATTACCAATTACTCATAATTTTGTCGTAATTCGTTTGTAGTCTAGTAGTATTGTAGTCGTCCTCGTCCCCCCAATTTTAGCTTACCAGAGACGTCCATATACGGTACCTGTACGTAGCCTTGTACAGAAAATTTTATGTGTGATACAGAATCCTGTTAAATTTCACCTCTTTTTTTCTTTTAGTGTGCTTTAGAATTAGATAGAAGTTGTTACTTTAGCACTATCATTGCTAAATCAAGAACGATATTAATAAACAAGTTACGATTTTTTGAATATTTACTCTTACAGTTTAGCTCGCAAAGCATTCACTGTATGGAACAGCTACGAAGATGTCAATACTGGAAAGAAAAATGAATAGATCATATATAAATTACATAGATTTTGAGTTTGCAAATATTATTTTCTTAGTAACTTTTATTTCTCTGATAACTTATTACTACATGCATCGTATGTAGTATCCCATCCCAGTCGGAATTTCCTTCCTTTAGCTTTTGTTTCCGCGTGAGTATCGCTCGAGGAGCCCGACTGGCTGAGAATTGAGAAGTATCAAGGACAGGGTGTGCCGATCCCTTGGGCTCCATGTGAAAATTTTGAATTCTGAGCACGTCGATGGAATATTCCCTTGTTCTTAGTGAGGCACAAGTAAAGCAGAACATTCAAGTAGCCTGTCATTTCACATATATACACACATTCTTCTTATTTTTTTAAAACTACCTCCGTATTTGGTACGTTGTGTCTCGATTCTTTGTAATTTGTTCTTGTCCGACTTGTAGCACCAGTATCGTTTCGGCACAGATGCAACACATCTTTTAATAAGTAGTATTGCTAACAAGGTATAACATTTTGAAATACTAAATGGAATATTAATTATTTACATTAAATAATATTTTTAAAAAAATGGAGGAGGGAAATATGTTAGAATAGACTGAACAAAAAGGAATTAATACCACTTTGAAGAAGTTTGGGTGTTGCAAATTTTTGAATTGAGTTCTTGTTGCTCTCGTTCCGGGAAAAGAATCGGTTCCAGTAATTATTCTCCCGCAGAGTATCGAAACAATAAAATATACAGTTGCTGAATCGTATAAAGTTAGAAAAATATCTTTTCGTATGACATAACAGGGGTTAATAAGTAACGTATTCTAATTAAAATATTTTTGTATTTCTTTATTTTAACGAAGTTTCCGATCTAGCTTTCAGAGGAGGCATCGCTGAAGATTAGAACTTTATCGCTACCAGGTAAAAAAAGAAAGCATACCTAATGTCCTAATACCTGTATTCAAGAATATATATTTCTTAATGGGTTACCCTACGATATACTAAGGGAAGGAGACTTACTCAACTAATGTCCTAATACTTGAATACATGTGTTAGAACATTAGGTAAGTTTGACTGCGTTCAGAATTGGAGTATCAGTGTAATTAGTAAGACAAAATGTGAGTAACTAATAAAAGTCAATACTAAGATTTAATTCCCCAAAATAAGTTCAGAAATAAGAAATCCGTATACTGATCAACTAGAATCCTTATTAAAGTTATTTGTAAATAATGTTTAGATTAGTTCTAGAGATAAAAGATCCATCAGAATCCTTTTTCACGTTATTTGTAAATAATGTTTAAAATAATTCTAGAGATAAGAGGTCCATCAGAATCCTTTTTCAAGTCATTTGTAAATAATGTTTAAAATAGTTCTAGAGATAAAAGATCCATCAGAATCCTTATTCACGTTATTTGAAAATAATGTTTTAATTAGTTCTAGAGATAAAAGATCCATCAGAATCCTTATTCAAGTCATTTGTAAATAACGTTTAAATTAGTTCTAGAGATAAAAGATCCATCAGAATCCATTTTCAAGTCATTTGTAAATAATGTTTAAATTAGTTCTAGTGGTAAAACATCCATCAGAATCCTTATTTACGTTATTTGTAAATAATGTTTAAATTAGTTCTAAAGGTAAAAGATCCATCAGAATCCCTATTCAAGTCATTGTAAATAATGTTTAAATTAGTTCTAGAGATAAAAGATCCATCAGAATCCTTTTTCACGTTATTTGTAAATAATGTTTAAATTAGTTCTAGAGATAAAAGATCCATCAGAATCCTTATTCAAGTCATTTGTAAATAATGTTTAAATTAGTTCTAGAGGTAAAAGATTCATCAGAATCCTTATTTACGTTATTTGTAAATAATGTTTAAATTAGTTCTAGAGATAAAAGATCCATCAGAATCCTTTTTCACGTTATTTGTAAATAATGTTTAAATTACTTCTAGAGGTAAAAGATCCATCAGAATCCCTATTCAAGTCATTGTAAATAATGTTTAAATTAGTTCTAGAGGTAAAAGATTCATCAGAATCCTTATTCAAGTCATTTGTAAATAATGTTTAAATTAGTTCTGGAGGTAAAAGATCCATCAGAATCCTTATTCAAGTCATTTGTAAATAATGTTTTAATTAGTTCTAGAGGTAATAGATCCATCAGAATCCTTATTCAAGTCATTGTAAATAATGTTTAAATTAGTTCTAGAGGTAAAAGATCCATCAGAATCCCTATTCAAGTCATTTGTAAATAATGTTTAAATTAGTTCTAGAGGCAAAAGATCCATCAGAATCCCTATTCAAGTCATTGTGAATAATGTTTAAATTAGTTCTAGAGATAAAAGATCCATCAGAATCCCTATTCAAGTCATTAGTAAATAATGTTTAAATTAGTTCTAGAGATAAGAGATCCATCAGAATCCTTTTTCAAGTCATTTGTAAATAATGTTTAAATTAGTTCTAGAGGTAAAAGATCCATCAATATCCTTATTCAAGTCATTTGTAAATAATGTTTAAATTAGTTCTGAAGGTAAAAGATTCATCAGAATCCTTATTCCCGTTATTTGTAAATAATATTTAAATTATTTCTAGAGGTAAAAGATCCATCAAAATCCTTATTCAAATCATTTGTAAATAATGTTTAGATTAGTTCTAGCGGTAAAAGATCCATCAGAATCCTTATTCACGTTATTTGTAAATAATGTTTAAAGTAGTTCCCGAGATAGGAGATCATATACTGAGCCATCGAATTCTTTATTCAAGTTATTTGTAAATAATGGTTAATTATGTATCACGTCCCTATGAATGCTGACGTCCCGATTAAACCTCAATCAATCAAGATCCTTATAAATTAGTTTGCTTTTGCCTTGGCTTCACATTATTAATAAAACTCAAATAATTCCTAATTCTTTCCATTCATATTGAAAGACTTAAAAAAATGAAACTATATTTTCTGGAAAGTGATCAACAGTATTTATTCGGTTGCAAAGCGCTAAGTCAACTAGGAGACTATCAACAGGAATATATTGAAATGTATCTTGAAAGTTTGTTTACTTTTACGAGGGTTGAAGTATAATTTGTGTAGGGAAAAGAATGCGTTTCAAGTGTAAAGTAATAAAATTGAATCTTCACCCTTACGAGAGTAGTGCAGCCGAAGAGTGTTTTTTTGCAAAAGTAAGTTTTACTTTCATGGAAATAATAATAATAATAATAATAATAATAATAATAATAATAATAATAATAATAATAATAATAATAATAATAATAATAATAATTATTAGAGACTGGGGCCTTATGCAGAGTCGTTTTGACGTATGTTTAGCATCATGCTAAAGGCCTAACTACTGCTGGAAACATTTGTTAGGCGAACTCTTTAGTATGGCACTAATAACGCGTCAGAACGTCTCTGCTTAAGGCCCCGAATGTTTAGACATTAAAACATGGAAAATAGGCAGGCAATTAGGCACTTAAAATATAAAAAGTAGGCGGTAATATAGGCGCTAAAGTATAACTTGAAATAATGAAGATAAATACTAAATAAATTAAAAAATGGATTCAAGTCATAGATAATGTTTAAAGAATATAAAAACATATCTGTTTGTTGATATCTCCTTTTACTTCATATATAAAAAACTGCATATATATATATATATGTGTGTGTGTGTGTGTGGTGTGTGTGTGTGTGTGTGTTTGAGTGTTATTTATATTGTAATAAAATAAAGAGTTTGTTTGTCTGAGTGCGGCCTAGGGACCAGACGAGTGGACCGAAAGTTACCAAATTTTGGTCACGAGTACCTTGATCCAGGTCCCAGAGCAAAAGGAAGCGCGTTCTTTTCAAAATTCGAACCAGGGGGTCTCAGGGAGGGCATTTATCGGAACATGTAAAAGTAGTAGAAAATGAAAGATATTACTGTCGAATTCATAATTTTTGCGATCGCTGTGATCAATGGTGAAACTCCAATCGTATCACTCCATTCGGCTGCGGGCCGGGATTACCGGGAGGGTGGAACCGAGACATGTAAAAATAATTCAAAATTACAAATATTAGTATCAAATTCATAGTTTTCGCAGTCGCTGAGATGAATGGTGATACCCCCACTGGCGTTGACTTCCAAATACAGCCCCGATGCAAAGAATGGGTATTTCAGCTAGTATTATATAAATTATATACTTACTCAATGAAGGCTTATTTTGAAGAAAATGCTTAGAATAGGCAACATTAGGCAGTAAAGCAATTATTTAGGCAGTAAGGGGCGAAATAGGCAAATAGGCAAAATAAAATTGTCTTAAATCAAAACTATAACATCCCATATAAACTTTAAAACGTTATTATTGATCATATCTTTAATATTAAAGAATTGGCATTTTGCCTAACATCGGGTTTCTAATAATAATAATAAATTGTATAAATTATATAAATACTTGCCAGTATCCCTTTATAAATATGGGATTACCATTACACATGCATCTCATGAGACCTTTCAGATAAACTTAGTTCACCGCTCCACGTGCGAAATTAAAGGGGTTGGGTGATAACTGTAACTGATTTATTGTTAGAATGAAAGGTGTGAAACGAAGAGAATATTTCCCAAAAGGGAAACCTATAGGTGCAATGTTGCCCACGACAAACCGATTTTCCTGGAATAGAACTACGACACCTTCTGGTATGAAACTAGGATGTGACTGTGACCGCTTTACTCCTGACTCATCTTGCTTTCACAGAATTATCACACGTTATAGACCTAATGTTTAATTGTATTATGTAGTGCGTACTTTGATGGTTGATATTGTCTCCTTCGGTAAATGTAGTTTTGCGTTCGATTTTCTATTAAAGGTTGTTCTAAAGTGTTCAACACTGATACTATGGGAAATAGAGATCTGCTTGATTCAGCAAGTATTAAATTCATTCTTTATGGCACTGGATTTGTTTAGTTTGTTTTACATACAAGTGCTATTTGATATACTTGATATTTCAATTATCAGCCCTAAATTTTACTTTATATTAAAATTCCCATATAATACCAAAGTATAATAGTGTTACGATAAATAGAAAAATATAGCGCTTTTGACTCCAGTAGTACTTGATCCTGTGAAGTTTGTGAGCCAACTAAAGTTTAAAGCTTATCTTAGAATTAACCGTGCGTAAGTTATGATTTTTTCTAAAACCTTTATTTTAAATCTATTAAAGCATATTAGTTGGAATTACTAATACATTCATAAGATTCACTAGTTCATTACTGCACTTATGAGACGTTTCTTTTATAAATCAATGGACAGCAGAGAAGGAACAAATATTGTACAAAGTTGTAGTAGGTCTGCTATATAGGGAAACTTTTTTTTTCAGAAACTAGAACAGGAAAGTGTTGCATAAACTTGTAGAAAAAATACTTAAGTTACTCACTTTTTGTAAACTTCTTTGGATTTCTACTTCTCTGGGAAAAAACTAAGTAGAGAGTGCTTAAAATGGTTTCCGAGAAATAAATACTTTCCTGCCCCCTTTTCACAAAAGTGTACTTGTGAAAATTCACTACTTTAGTAAATATATAAATTCCTTTTCATGTATATATATATATATATATATATATATATATATATATATATATATATATATACGTCAAATGACATGTTGAAACATGTGTGAAAATTGGCAGAAAGATTAAGATTAATTGATCAATTTGTTGAGTGTTGCTTGTGTTTTCTTCTTTTTAAATCCTGTTGATTGCAGTTTGAATTCAGTACACTTTGGAGTGAGATGATGTGGGCTGGTTCCCATTTCCAGTGATACTTCTTCTCCCGGCAGTTCTTGCGCATAAATCATTAGACGGAGAATAACCTTTTGCAGATTTCACCTCAAGATGCCAACGGAAAGGAGAAAGAGACGACGAAGAAGAAGAATTTAAAGGAAATTGTTTAGGCAGGAAGTGGTGGAATTGCCTGTCTAGACGGGTGGCTTGACTTTGACCTCGGAGATGACGGATTCCGAGAAGTCAAATTTACCTGGAAATAAGGATTGCCTCATCTTGCTGGTTCTTCGGTGTAACAAAATACATCGTGCTCTCACGCACACTTAAACACGAACTCATTAGACACTAGTTACACATCAGATGCAACTAATGCACAGTGCCAACACACCAGTGATCACTTCTTCCCCCTCTGGCACCTGTCCTTGTATATCTTGGTTCTCTTTTCCATGTTCTCTCTAATCTTAGTCTTTAATGAGTGATGCCGATGAATGACAGAACTTATTGGATATGAAAAAAAAAAGCTACTTGTAAATAAAATTAATACAACAGCTATTTTATACCAATAATGCATACTACTTTCTATAACTAGCTATGTACTGAAATAGTAACAATAAAGTACAAAATTATCTCAGACTAAGATACATTTCCCGTTCCTACGACAGTGATGTAAACCGAATTTTGGTGTAATTCGAATTCACCTCAGCCTAACTCTCCTATCCTAACACGTTTGTAAAATCACAATCTAGAATTTAAAAACACAACTAAGCCACGGAAAAATAAAAAGGGCATAAATACGAGGAGCGACTGAAGAGTTATGAGCCTTCAGGAAACTGTAAATAGTACTGATTTGACAATATTTTCGTTTTTAAGATAATCCCATTGTATATCAACACACTTGCTCCACCAGTGCTGAAGCGCCTTTGTCCAAGTAGAGTTTTAAACATAATAACTCCTCCATGGCTGTAAAACATAGGTGTTACTTGCGAAACATCGTTCAGTTGTAAGTTTATTTTAGATTCGGGAAAAAATCGAAGTCTGAAGGAGGCAAATCTGAAGAATAAATAGATGAACAACAAGTTCAAATCTACATTAATGAATAGTTCCCATAGCAACTGTTGAGCTATATCCTGGAGTATTGTCGTGGTGGTAGAGAACCCCATTGCTTGGCATTCGTGGCCTTTTTTGTTGTTGTTGTTGTTGAATTTGAGCTGAGATTTTTCACAAGTTTAGCGTAACATTGTCCTGTGATGGATTAAGCTCTTTGAAGGTAATCAATCAATATCACACTTGTGGAGTTCTCCCGCCCCCCCCCCCCTTACACACCAAGAAAAGAACTTACGTCATTACTTTGGAGACAATTAGCTGGGTCGAGCGGAAAATGAATGAGAGGGTGTTAGAAATGGTGGGGGAGAAAAGAACAATTTTAGATATTATTAAGAAGAGGAAGAAAAACTGGTTGAGACATTAGCTAAGAAGGAACTGTATCATAAGGGACGTGCTAGAGGGTATGGTGGTAGGAAAGAGAGGGCGTTAATACATGCAATAGACATTATTAAGTACTACACCTTGCTAACTATAAAATATAGTCACAAAATTCTGTAAACTTTCTATGTTGTAACTACTATGTCTAGATCTCTTACTTTGGCTTATACGCTAAGTTTTTATATTTAATTTACCGTCAATGACTCTCCTTAACTGAGAATTTGCTTTTAGTATAACGAGATGACACACACACACACACACACACAAACATATATACAGCATAATGTGGTAGTAAAATAATTTTTGAGTCATTAATAGAGTATAGCATTCACATTTCACGTATAGATACTCATAATTTGGGGTCCCATATCTCTGAACTAAAACACCGAGACACTTTATTAAATTTACAATGTCCAGAAACCGGGATGTTTGGAGTTTCAAACAATTTGGGAAGGGCAGATTATGCAAATCTGGGACTGCTTTGGCTAAACCAGGACATCTGGAAGCCCTGCTTATAACAGAAAAAGAGAAATCCTCTGGACTTACTAGTTTTATTCTAAGAACCTTTTGTTAATGAAAACAAGGTCAGGTATAACATTAGTACAATTTGGTAGAAATATCCCATTACTGATTTCTTGTAATTTGACCTTGTAGTGGCTGGTATAAGAGAATAAACGACCGCAGTTTCTTTGAGCACACGCTTAACTGTAGAGGATTATAGAGGAAACATGAGAAAAATGTTTTATTTGTTTTGAGATGTATATACTAATGTTCGTTCTTGGAATTATTACTCAATGTAAAATTATGCCTCAATTACGCATTGTTATCCACTTTTCCATTTGACCTACTTTTCTAGGCTCTGAGTTTGATTCATATTGGTGTTCCGCGAACTAAAATGTAGATAATTATTCTTTCCAGATTCTAAACTTCAGTTGGGTTTCCATTCGTCACACTCACACACACACAAATTAGACCTTAAGTTAACATTCCTCGATTATGTCCTGTAAGATGATGTATACAAGTGAATTATGGTGGTGGAATGAGGAAGAGGAAGGAAATGGGATTAATTCCAAGAAAGCCTATGGATAGTTATGATATGGTCACGCGCAAGCTCACACGGTATAAGATATAATCATTAGAGATGAGCGTTTTATCAGTGGACTAACACTGATGTATCCTCGATATGGCAGACATGCAACAGAACATTTCTCTTTTAGTTTTAAAATACATCACGCACTATCTGTATTTCAGGATTTCAGTTATGCTTATAGCTATTTCATCTTTCATATAAGCCTACAACTATATTCGTTAATCTTCTCTTTGTCCTTCATTTGATTTACCTCTAAAAAACAGAAAAGAAAAGAAAAAATAATTACAAGGACTATATATTAGGGTAGAGCGAAAAAAAAATTTTTTTCGAAATTCGAATTTGGATAGGGGGCAAAAGTTGCATCATATCGTAGTACTTTACCATAGAAAATTTCAATTCTCTAAAATAATTTTTAGCCGGGGCGCAAGGGGATTTAAATTTGAAATTTTGCAAATCAATTTCCGTTTACTATGTAACCATTTAGCAAATGTTCGCTGAAAGTAGACTTTAATTTATATTGTGGATAGAGGGCAAAAGATGCATCCTTTGTCAATAGGTAACAACATGAATCTTTAATTCTCTAAAATTATTTTTAGCCGGGGCGCAATGGTCCTGGGAATAATTTGGGTCCTGGGAAATTTGGGAATAATAAGACGAAAAGTGATCAACTATGAGCATTTTGCGAGTCTGTCATAAGGAACTTTTTGCTATTTAATAAGACTTCTGATATCCTACAATGAACTTTAGGCAGTTTTGTTAATAGTACAATAGTTTGGTTGGTGGTGACAGTGACATAACTAGGAGGAACGGGGCTTGTGCCCCGGGCGTCGAATTGGGGGCCGCAAAACTGGGCATATAAGTATTTTCAATATGAAGCAAGGGAAGGAGTTTTAGCAAACTAAATATCATAAAAAAACCTCAGAAACTTAACAGGATAACAATAACTCACCAACCTTAGGATCATATCAATAGAGCTTATGTTAGCTTCAAAGCTATCTTTTGAGGACATTGTAAAACCTTTGCATCCAAAAAAGGACGTAAGGTTAAATTTTAGTTCCAGCTTTTTGTGTTTACGTTTAACTTACATCGATTTAAGAGATTTGTAAAATGTCCGAGTATAATACTCGAGACAACAGCTTCATTGTTTTTCATAATTAAATATTCTATTCAAAAGCAAAAGATGTTGATTCATTCTACACATATCCACATCCCAATATAATTCCGAAAACATTGCGATTTGCAATTATTTCGTTAAGACTGTAAGAATGTGTCAAGCATGCTACTCTCAGATTATTTGTCAATCAGTTACAAAGTAGTTTAGTGTTTTTTATCTTGTACTAAAAATTAAAATATGTACTACAATTTTGAAATCAAGCTTTATCACTTGAAGAAAGAATGGAATAGGAGAACTACTATCTGATGCCAATATCAGGTATAATTGGGGAGCCTTTTGGTTTGGTTGGTCGGGAGGTGCCAAGGCGAGTTCTTGCCCCGGGCGATAACTAGCCTAGTTGTGTTGCTGGGTGGTGAGTAAAAAATGATATTCGGTATTACTGATATTACTTGGACAAAGAAATTCATGAAAAGAGAAGGAAGGAAAGCCAAAAAGCGATCTTACGGTGAAGCTTTCAGGCAAAGAGTATTATACTCTACTAGTTACATTATCGAATCTTCAGACTACTTGTCATCTTCGGAAACAAGATAGGAAGGCAATAAAGAACACACTGAAGCTGGAGATGATCATATTTTAATTGGAAATATCCGTTGAAGAAGACAAGAGAGCAAGCACAGATTGGATGCACGAAAATGAGAAAATTCGTCCCAAAATTAGCAAAAGTGAAGGAGAAAAGCGGTGTGACTAGAATAAAAATCTCAGCAATTGCTACTGCGGTTTTGGAAGATTTTAAATATGGGAGTGTAGAGCAGTCGCAAAACATAATTGACAGAAGTAAAATTCAAAGAGAGGTTGTGAAAAATGGTATAAGTGTAAGAACTAAAGAGACTGTTAATAAAGTGAAACCTCGTGCCATCTATTTTGATTGGAAGAAAGACCAAACGCTCACGATGCCCGGAAGATGAAGAGGGAAGAACATTATTCTATCCGTGTAAAAAGGGGTAACAAATTTCTCGGCTATGCCGGAAATGCTTTGACAGGATCAGCATCAGCAAAGAATATTGCTAGTTTCATCTGCCGCGAATTATAAGAAAATAATGTGAACCTATCAGATGTGGTAGTTATCGGCTGCGATGGCACTAATATTAATGTTAGGTCAAAAGGAGGAGTGATTAAAGTGCTCCAAAACAATTTAGGGAGGCCCTTGCAGTGGTGCATATGCATATTGCATTTCATTGAACTACCACTTCGTCATTTACTAAAAGAAATCGACGGTATAAGTACTGGCCCTTACACTTTCTCTGGCTCTATTGTTAGATCATTAGTGAATTCTGAAACAAATTCAGTGTACGGCTTCGAAAAGATTTCTTCAGAACTTCCTACACTCCTAAATGTGCGTGATCTCAGTTATGATCATAGGTACTTGTGTGAAATACTCCAATCTGTCATAAGATTAGACTGATAAAAGCCTAGCAGATTAAGAAACCTGGCTTACAGACTTTTGCGTCTATAGGTGTATATATCAATGCCAAATCCTTCAGAGGAGCTCAAAACTCTATCAAATTACAGTCTATTTCAAGCGAAGAGATGTCTAATAATTACACAAATACACAACAAACATGTATTTGTTTGCAAAATCTACGAAACTTAAGGCCATGGAGCCCCGGCTAAAAATATTTTAGAGAATTGAAATTTTCCATGGTAAAGTACTACGATATGATGCCTCTTTTGCAATATATCCAAATTTGAATTTAAATTTTAAAAGAAAATGGCCTCTTTGCACTTATTTGCATAATCTTTCAAACTTAACGCCCATTGCGCCCCGGCTAAAAATTATTTTAGAGAATTGAAATTTTCCATGGTAAAGTACTATAATATGATGCAACTTTTGCCCCCTATCCAAAATCGAATTTCGAAAAAAAAAACCTTTTATTTTTGGCCTCTTTTTCACTCCACCCTACTATATATATATATATATATATATATATATATATATATATATATATATATATATATATATATATATATATATATATATATATATATATATATATATATATATATATATATATATGATCTACAGAACTTATCCGATATTGACCAGATAGGCATAATTTGCTTAGTAGTCATATGAAATATTTTCCTGAAGAGACCTTTAATTCCAGAGTTATTGGCCAGGAAAGTTGGAGTTTGGACATACATTTTTAAAAAGTCATTAATTGCTACTTAGAACAAGAAGAACGTAGGAATACAGAAACTAACCTGTTAAACATTAATTTGATTCTAAACGTTAAGTGAATGGAATGGGTATTTAGAACAAGAATGAAGGAAATACCTGGAATAAACCTTCTAAACTGAGTGAATGCAATAAGTATTTTGAACATGAATTAAGAAAAGTGCATGGAACGAATCTGCTAAACATCAAAATTTGAGGTTAAATGTTAAATAAATGCAATAGGGATTTAAAACATGAATTAAGGGGAAAACATGGAACAAACTTGTTAAATGTTAACTTTTAGTTAAACGATAAATAAATGCAATAGATATTTAGAACAAGAATTAGCGAAAATACTTGGAACTAATCTGTTAAACATTAATTTGATTTTAAACGTTAAGTAAATGCAGTGAGAAATATACGAAACAAACCTGTTATACGTTAGTTCGAAGGAAGAGGTAAACTTGTTAAACGCCAATTTAAGATTAAATATTAACCTGTTAAATGTTAATATTTCTAAATGCCATTACTACTGCCAATGAGACGAAAAATGTCCCCTCTTGTCTCTACTCTCGATTTGAAAACCAGACGAGAGTCAAGTCGAGGGGTTCCCTTACAAATTCGACACAAGATGAGAAATTTCACAAGTCAAGTGGGCAACACTAGTTCACCCAAGTGTTAGATCTCAAACGCTTCTTTTAGTGTAATAAGATTCATAGTGTAAAAACTATGAATTGTCGAAGTGATTGTATAAACATAATGAAGAACACTTGTCAACGTTCAACTCTTTGCAGCATAGTGATGTATTTTTTGCAATTTTAATGGATGATTCTGCATGGTGGTGCAAAGTTTGCTTCATTCTGGTAGACGTTCTGCTAGTTCTTTCACAGTGATTCATTTTTTGAATCACTTGGTGGACATAGTTTAGGTGTTTCTTCATAGATTCACACAAAAATATTGAAAATATTTTCAATCATTCGTCGTATAACCACCTGTTTGGCTTCCGTCCACAAATTCATCCAGTTAATTTTAACAAAATAATAATAATAATACTTCCCGTTCAACATAGGGCTATAAAATAAGCATTTCTTTGGTTCACAGAAGAGTTACGCAAGCCATTATACAATGTACTTCAATAATAATGAATATAGTTTTAATATTGTTATATCACTTTTTTCGCGAAACTCTCGTGATCTGGAAGAATTCTGTTAACTTTTAGATGAAATAAAGAAGTTTATATTTTATGTTGGGAACACTAACTTCACACATAACCTAATTCTTTCTACACCTGATGTGTATACAACCCGCATTACTGGAGGTAAATCAACGCTGCACATGACTGAGAAAGTATCGTTCCTGTTAATCCAGCTGTCCAATAAAGCAACTACTAGGTATGTATTAATTGCAAATTTGGAACAAAGCAATCGACCTTTATTCAGAGACTTTTTTTTAAATGCATCAGTTGTTTTCGTGAACGAACATGACATGCAAATAATTAAATTCGGCATATCAACGAAAAGCGTAATTGCTTTGGAAAATTGTGTTCGCAGAACGAAACGAAATGGGCTTGGCCCTATTTCTAATGCTGAAAATTCTATTTTCCATTGTTTACAATAAGAAATCCCACTCCAAGTGCTTTTGCAAGGTTAAATCTATGGGCGTCCCGTTTTTTCGGCGATTATTTCTCTATGGTATGTCCGATCTGGACATGTGATACCTTACGACATTCAGCGTGCGCTCTCGAATCATCATGTCAAATTTGGTTAAAAACGGTTCAGGCATGGCAAATTTGGTTAAAAACGGTTCAGGCATGGTAAATTTGGTTAAAAACGGTTTAGGCATGGTAAATTTGGTTAAAAACGGAGTATCCAGACAAACGAACGCCTAAATCGAGTACAGAGGAGCGAAGCTAGGAATAAAATTCCAAGTGTTATCATTATAACTTCTATGTGAATATCATTATGTGCAATTGGTAACAAAAATTACCAATGAAACTTTAGATCTTGACAATATCTTCAATTTTTTACATAAGATGTTATATTTTTACGAAATTTTTCAGATCTTGGAATTTCAGCCGGATGACAGGAAGATAATCACTCTGAGATTTCAATCAAAATATTTGATGCAATGTAAAAAAAAAAAAAAAAATACCGTGCTGCAGGACATGTTTTAAGCTACCTTTTTGTATCCAAATGGATACTCAGGCCCAGCAGTTTGGATTGGATACCCAGCAATTCCTAAATCTTCAAATTACTGGAAGACTACTTGAACAATAAATTACTTGAATTACTGTAAATTTAAAATTACTTCAATATACTTTGGTTTTGTAACTATATGTATTAGCTTGTATTCTGTGGATAGGTATAAAATTGGAGAGCTTTATTCTTGAAATTTCAGATATTCCTCTTTCTTTCGTTTCGCGTACTCATTTGTCTACCTCGAGATACTAGCACTTTCATTCTACTCTAATACAGAGAAAGTTTATAGACCGACTAAATAGGTAGAAAAGTTTTCAAGCCGAACTCTCACATGTAACGGTCCAAATGACGTTTGGCTTATTTACTATTTGAACAGTCTCTGAGATAAAATAACAGAAGAAAACAACTTACTATTTGGATATTTAATTTTTATGAAATGGAATTTTTATTTATCTTTAGCTTACAACACTGTTTTGGTTCGTTACAATTAAGATCCATTATTTCTGATAAAAATATTATGAATAGAACTTTTACACTTTTACACTTTGCTTTGAACCGATAGCCAGTTGTGTTCCTGACCGGCAAACTAAGATCGAAAATGGCGAGATGTAGAGAAAGAAGGAGCTGCTGATTCAGTGTCGACGCTGGTGGCTTTTTAGTGAAAATATCTCACGTCGAATGATTAATGTAGCTAAGTGAAGTCAAAGCCCGAATTGTCGTCTGCCATCTATAACTTAGGCCTACCTGTTAGAACATATTGGAGGCTAAGCAACCTGTCTATTGAAGAGGAAGTTATGGTAAATAGGAAAGAACTAGAGCGACAGAATTAGTTAGTCTTGCCATGTTTGTTTTGTTTTGCTGCTTGTATGTTTTCAGGAGACGATTGAATATTGATTTGATTTGATTTTGAGTTTAACGTCCCTCTCAGCAGATAGGCTATATGAGACGTGGATATACTGACTAACGTGGAATCCGCCGGGAATCGAACTCGGGTCTCCCACACCAAAGGCGCGTACGCTAACCACTTTGCCACGAAGGACCACAATTGAATACCGAGTTTCCCAGAATCCATTTCCGTCTTCTTGAGAAGAAGCGATCACAAATTTCCTCAAAGTCAGGTTACCTTCTATACCAGCGTTTCCCAACCTTTTTCAACTTGCGGCACACTGCTGGTGTAACTTCAACTCTCGCGGCACACTAGTAGATTTCATTATATGTAAATATAAAATACCGTGGTCTTTTTCTGTGATTACTGATCTCATCACAGAGTAGAAAGCTCGATCACTGGTTTTCCACCGTGGTAAATCATTATGTTTATTTTTCATTCTAATTTAAAAATAGAAAACGATTACAATGAAATATAGGACTTAGGTTTTCGAAAATACGTTTTCTTTTTCGAAAACTGTATCCAACCTTTCACTAAGAAGGAAAATCACTAAATAACGAACGAACAAACAAATCTCTTTTACTTTTAAAACACAAATGTAGGTAATTCATATGCATGTTTGTTTTGTCAAAAGGATTGAATATTTTAAAATTTCAAGTTACGAAATAGCCTGCATCAATAAAGAAGGAATAATGGTCATAACAATGATAACAAATACTTTTTCAATTTTAAAAATGTACAGAAAAGTAACGCGGTATGAAATTTAAAATTGTAGATTCATATTAGAGGTTCATAGTAATGTGAAATACAAATATACATTTTTCCCAATTTAATTGCTATAGAATTAATAATTTTGTTTCGATTTACTCGCGGCACACAAGCGGCCCAGCCACGGCACACCAGTGTGCCGCGGCACACCGGTTGGGAAACGCTGTTCTATACTTTATCATAACGTGATTGTTTCACACATCCTACTATCACACCGATCTACTCTCCACTATATTGATATTCATTTGATGCGACGCATATTAAGTTATAAACTTTGATAAAACAACTTTTGA
Organism: Thermobia domestica; assembly: GCF_964235325.1. Classification (NCBI taxonomy): domain Eukaryota; kingdom Metazoa; phylum Arthropoda; class Insecta; order Zygentoma; family Lepismatidae; genus Thermobia; species Thermobia domestica. The sequence continues at coordinate 170,997,150 of NC_137455.1, read as the reverse complement.
TTTTTGTTGCTAAATTTGGGTTATATTTAGTGGATTGATTATACATACATAATTTTGAAGTCGTTATTTCAGAGGCCTGCTGAGACTAGCTTTCAGCTATTCCTGAGCTACGCTCGTGCATTTATAGTTTGGTTTGTTTGTCCTTGTCCTGTTTATGTCCAACTTAAAAATATGGATATAAAAATAAATAAATAAATAAAGGAAAATATCCAATTAAGATGGCACAGTACGGTTTTATCTTCAAGTACCGGCCTGAAGGTGAATCTGAGCCAAAATGTAAAATAGAAGATGTTCACTCCTGTATTGATGGCGATGTGTTGAATCGGAAATAAAACGATTAGCAGAAGTCCCACGAAAACGTCATTTTGTATGTCATCTTTTCAAGAGTGTACATTATACAAAAATGCACTTTAAAAAAAATGTGCATTTGAATTTTGCTATATGTGTCGAGGACCCTTTTGTGCCTGGATACCCAGTAGCGATTTCTTAAAAAAAAAAAAAAAAATGCTGGAAGAATATTGAGCAGCGGTTTATAGTGTATTTTCTTTGGGTAAAAGAACTTCTTTTCAAGGAAATCTACAAATAACTGTTATCCATGTATGGGGAGAAGTGTTTGTTGTGGCAGAGTGCACAACGGATCGCAAAATTCAGCAAAGGACGTTAAAGACTAATGTCGAACAACGAACTCAACTCGCATTGTAACTTGCCACAGATGAAACACTGCAGCGAATGGAGAATAGTGAAGGATATGGTTCGTGAGGATAGACGTGCGTTAATAGATCTGGATTGCATTTGTAGTTGGAAGTTCCATGAATTAACGTACATAATGGTGCGCAGTAAACAATTGCTCCCTGAACATATATCTTAGGAATCTATTTTGCATACTTTCTATTTTTTCCTGACGGAATTTGTAATATGGAGCCCAAACAAGGCGTGTACTCTAGTTTGCTCCCAGCCATGCTATTAAACACCATAGAATAACATAAAAATACATGGAATATCATTTAAATTTATAGTATTCCGAATAATAAAATCTAGCTGTTATTAGGGATTCAGAACCGCTTCAGTAAAATGATTACCAAACGATAAATCGTATATAATTTTTACCCTTATATCATTTACATGTGATTTCATTTTTTCATTCTTCACCACCAAGAGCATATGAATAACTATCGATATGTATTTTTTACTCTCAACATAAATGTAGATGTACATTTTTTTAGTATTAAGTTTGTTTTCTACGCTCCATTTGTATACTAAATCGAGATCACCTTGTAGTAGTATTAACATGCCTGTAATACATGTCTTCTCTGAATAATTTTACATCGTCTCCATAAATAAGATACTTGATGTTATTGAAAATTATAAGTCAGTAATATGCAATAGAAAAAGGAATGAATCCAGGTTTGATTCTTGACGTACTTCCGAAACCGACAAATATTACAATAATTGTGATTGTTTGTATTGGATATAGTGTTTCCTTTCTAATGTATACGAGACAAACCTAAAAATGCGTTAATACATAAGACAATAATTTATTTAAGAGTATATTATGATTTATTTTGTCATAATACCCAAGTAAACCGTATTTACTAGTTCTATTTAAAAAAAGAAATGTGTGTATCTTGTATAAAATATTAATAGTAACTGTCCTTGAACAGGAATTTCTCTAGATTTGATGAAAACGAAGATATAATAAACAGTTCAATCAAATACTATTTGAGCTTAAGTGTTTTAAGTGTAAATATAAACTTGTACGATATAACTCGCTACCGTCTTACAAGTTAGTAAATACGTGTAATTCTCTATTACGTATTGAAGGCAGTTTTGTTTTTAAATGGAAATAGTTTTATATTGTGTCAGTGCTGAATTTGAGTGATTGACACCGTACCAATAGGTAATAGTGTTAATTTAATCGTTTTCGGGAAAGAAAAGAATAGTGAATAAATTATATATAAGCATGCATGTTTTAACATTAAAATGTGTACTGATCGAGGAACTATGTGAGTTCTACAGAGTATGAGGAAAAATGACTTAGTGCAAACGTTCTTATTTGCTCATTATTTTGAAACAACTACAAATAAATATGAAATACATCAAGGGCTCCTGATTCTAACAAACATGTTATTAGTAATGCATCATAATATTGGTTTACTTTCCTTATACGCGTTGATTTAAATCCTACTGATCTAATTGAATTTAGAGTATTAAAATTGGTCATTATGTTTTAGGGTAGTTAATACTTCTGCATAGCAAATTATATTTTGCAGTAGTTCACTTAAGGCTTGTTTTATTTTCTTTATTTATGGACAATTTCTGAGAAAAGAAAATAAAAAAAATTTTTTTTTCATATTGACATAAAATTATTTAGACTAATTAGTACCGAGGAATAATTACTTGCTACACAAAATTTGAATGTTGCAAATACATATTGTAAAAAATATTTTCTTGAAATTTCTAGGCAAAACCAAAATATAAATCATATAACAAACAAAACACAGCATTACTTTAGTAATTATAATATTAGTGTTTTAAAAATAGACAATAAACATAATTAAGAACACGGAAATTACATTTACTGAAATTTAATAGTCATATAAATCTTACTACAATTGATCGAGAAAGACTATGATTATTTTCTTTTGTGTGTTTCTCTAAAGGATAATAGATGTACGGTTATTCAATTAAAACCTTTAAAGTATAAAACTTCTTGGATCTACAATAAAGTCCTGCAGGAAAGTAAAACTCTATAACTTGGAAACTACGTAATGTATTAACAAATACTTTTTGGTGTACTTACAGAAAGATTCAAAGTTTTGTTTCAACTAGTTAGTTCATCGCCAAACCTCCAATTGTGCACCATTCACGTCCAAACACTCTTGCAGTCTTTTTGGGAAACCAAGAATTGCTCGTCTGGAATGTTCAAAATCACATCAGTTCTTGAGATCGTGCAGATTAGCTGGCTTCTGCGAATACACCTTGGTCTTCACGTGTCCCCACAGTCAGTAATCACGTGATTACCAGCGCAAACGTCATCAAGCATTGTGGCCAGAACAAAACTTTAAACTTCCTTTCTTCCAACCCCCAAAATTTATACACTTAAACGTAACAGTTTCCAAGTTATAGAGTTTTACTTTCTTGCAGGACTTTATGGACTCACTGTATGTTAAATCTTCCAAACGCAAAACTAATCTACAGTTGTCAGAAGTGTATACTACATGGTTTTGCACCAAAACTAATAAAATATATTTCAATATCCAGTAATACTTTCCTATAATTATATAAGCAGGGTAGTCTCTTGGATTTCCATATCCAAGTACCTAAGCTCTCAAACGAACGATAATACTTCATATCCTATAAGTCGCAATGATAAATCTAACATGACAATTACATGGCAATCTATAAGAAAATATTTATGTTATTTTCTTTCGACTTCGTTATTGCAATTAGGCCAAAGTATTTATGCACTTGCCTAATAATATTTTCTTTATCTTGTTTAAAGACTAATCAGTATTCGATAATCTGGCATAACATGTCGTTGTCGTTGAGAGATGTGTCTGTGGTAAGTGATTTATTAAACGGAGTATAGAAAACCCTAATTGTAGCGTGGTAGAGGGAATGATAAATATTCATTAAAACGGCAATACATATTATTGTTCTTAGAGAATACTGTTTACGCAGTTGAATTGCAAACTTCAATTTATAGTATTAGAAATAGTACAATTTAAATTCCACAATGCTTGAAATGGAAACAGTTTAAGGAAATTGACTGATTCATTTAATAGATAATTCAGATTCAATGTACTGAAAATTCTGTGTGAAATCTCATTGACTGTTAGAGCTGATCCTTTAATCCCTTTTGACTGAAAATACAATTTTTAAAGACCATGGCTTTGAATCAGAGGCGGCGTTAGATGCGCGCGGGGTCTAGTGTGAAAAATGACCCCATTGGTCCAGAGTACTGGTAAAAATCGCCGAGCGCTGACTTGCTACTTCTAAAGCCGGTAAGGCAGTAAACAAGTTCCTCAGATGCTTGACTTTGATTTCTATACCTATATTTATTATTAAGTACTCTCTTTTTTATGGACAATAGTTGGTTATGAAAAAAAAAAGAGGACGGACACATCTACGTAATGCGTATGTATAGTTTGCAAACGAATCATAAGAAATTATTTGTTTACAGTTTAATGAAACTTATATATTGAATGACCTACGTATATGTATATACAGATGCACTAGCGGATCCAGAAGGATCGTTTGGGAGGGGCGGTTCGCTTTCTCGAAGATGAGCGTAGCTTCAAGGTGAGCAGAATTTTAATTCTGGAAAAATGGGACTGATATGAATCCGGGGCTGGAGGGGGGTGAGTGTAAAAGAGATTCCCAGATTCTACTTTGGGAGCCGAACTTTTTTTTTTTTTTTTTGTAATGGAAGTATTTTTTTCTGTAGACTAATTAAATACATACTTTCGTTTCGGAGGCGTGGCGGTGTCATGATTCACTTCACACACAGTCACCGCAACATATGAGATGCACGTCTGGCACAGTACTTGCACAAAAGAAAATACAGTATTGACGATAAATTCATTTTAACGAAAAAGTGTACACTTTGCTCTAATCATTTATATTTTGAGTAACAATTGCGGGACAGCAGTTAGAAAAATTAATACAAAATTAATCTATCTCTATATTTGTGTGGGGTCCACGAAACATAGTACAATTATAGTTATGCTTACAACAACAATAAAATTACCTAGGTATATTATACTAGCCTTCGTCTAGGTGAGGCTTCGCCCCCAGATCCCCAATTTGCTCGGCATACGGCCTTGCACAATATAGCAAATGCTCGTACGTGGTACTGTGGCACAATATTTCGCGTTCTTACTTCTGTCTTTCATATAGAATTCGATTAAGCTAAAACTGTGTCACGAAATTCAAACACCTCGTAAGGCATTTTAATGAACCTTTTTTTCCTTCTCTTCTACGTAAGAGATCCCGAAATATGGGCATCTTAAAATATAATAATAATAATAATAATAATAATAATAATAATAATAATAATAATAATAATAATAATAATAATAATAATAATAATAATAATAATCCCACCCCTCTTCTTCCCTTCTAGGTAAAATATCAAAAACGCTGGGATACGTATTGAATTATTTTAAGTGGAAAGTCCATATACGAAATTTCATGTTTCTAACCTTCAAAGATTCTTAGATATTGATATCTTATTATAATATTTGTAATCGCCGCCACTTTTTCTTTCCATCTCTTTTTTCTCCGTTTTACTATAATATCAATAAAAAACATAGAAACGCCTGTCAAATTATTTTAAATGAGGAATCCAAATGCCAAATTTCAAGTCTCTAGTCTTAACGGATTCGAACGTACCTATGATCTTTGATGCATGAGGTTCTGTGGTTTAATTCCCGGTGAGTGAGCGTTGAACACACTACATTGACTCTAGTTCTCGTTCTGTAAAGCATCGCTTTTGACAAATGACTTAAATACATATTAATCAATCAACCAACCGAAAAGTCTCCTCTTAGATTCAGAGAGCTTTTCTATATTTCTCTTTATTAAAGGTAAAGATAATTGAGGTTATAATCCGGAATTTTGAAATCCATTTCATATCCTTTTTCTAGGACACAATAACACATTTTTAGTACAGAGTAAGCTTCTTACCCTCCTTCCTACAGCTGTTCGTCCAACGAATGAATCATATTCTCGCTCCTTTGGGACTTATGGTGACCGCCCAAGGAACTAGCGAGAGAAGTATTAACAATTCAAGTATGTTTGTATTAAGTACCACACATTTTGATTAGATTCTGCTATGCTTGTCACACAGATTGTATCGGTCGGGAAAAAGACCATATTAGTATTTTCTGATGATAAATGCTGAAAGCTCAAAAAACCCTTTGGAGGGGGCGGTCGCCCCCTCCGCCCTCCCCGTGTATCCGCAAGTGTACAGATGAGTGTGTGTGTGCGTGCGTACGTGCGTGTGCGATGTGCTTCAGTATCTACTTCTTGAAGGAAACATGCTCAGAACGCGGGGTCCTGCTATTAGCGGGCCCTGGGGCGGTTGCCCCCATTGGCTACTCTCTTCTGGCTTTAATGTTTAATTTTATGCTGCTTTAGAAAAGTTCGAATTAAGTCGTTAGAAGGAACGTAATCTACTTATTATACATTTTACTTTGTACTTTATGCTGCCTTATTTCTTATACTGTCGATTCATTTTATTTTGACACCACAATGTACTGTATTTTTGCTCACAAACTATTCACGGCATTGAAAGTAAGATTATGAATTATTATTATTATTATTATTATTATTATTATTATTATTATTATTATTATTATTATTATTATTATTATTATTATTATTATTATATTATTATTATTAATAATAATATTATTATTATTATTATTAGCCTAGCCGGCATAACCGTGGGACGTAAAACTCAAATATTTCATTTCACTTCATTTCATATTATTACAGTATTTTACTATACTGTATTTGGTCGAAGTTTACTAATTTTTTGCTCGTTTGCCTTGTTCTTTTCCACCATAACATTAGACCCAACTGTTTTTCAACCTCGAATTATTTATTGTGGTACAAAGCTCTTGTATACGAAGAATTTATATGACAGACATTAATAACGTACAGTTTCTCGTGAGAACCTATGTCATCTCTGTGAAATACGTGTGAAATATATGGAAGGAAGTTCCTATCAACAAAACCACAAAAGCATTATACAAAACCCTCCTATTCTGTAATGCCTTGTGATATTTTATTTTTATCTTTTATCAAATATTAAGCAAGGTCGTGCGTGAGAGAGAAGATTTAAAAATATATCAATGCAAGTGTTTACTGACAATGTTTTCATCTTCGAGTTCATTACAAAGTCCAAAAGATTTCAGCTTCTAAAAAAAAAATAAGTGGTTCTTTATTCGTGGCAGTGTTACGTGAATTATAACGTAGTGAAATGCTTAATACTTGGGCGATGAATACAGAGTTGTAAGTTAATAATCAAGATTGTTCGGTTTCGGTTAAGAGAACACTTTGACCGTGACTTGATATGCGAATTATATTGACTGTTTAATTTGAATTAAGTAAGATAGGCATTATATTAAATGCAACAGATCGTATGACCTAGATCGTAAATATAACCTATATCCGAATAAGGCTAGCGAGCGGTCTTTTTCCTGTGGAAATTGTGCATCAATTTCGCGTGGTTTTACCTGTTCCAAATCAAACCGTCTTTGTATATGTCAAATGTGTTTTTGAGTCTTATGACTCGTTAATTTGAAAGAATTTATGTACTGCAAAATTTCCTCAACCTGATAAGGCATTAAAATAAGAATCTGAATTGGACACATGACGATACTCTTTCTTTCATTCTTTTATATATCGTATTTTGTTCTTATGTGTATTTGAAGTTAATTAGAGATGTTCACTTTTTTCCGAAAAATATCATCTCGAAAAATGAATGTTTGAAAATGGAACGCTAGAAACCAAGAACTTTTCTAACAACGGAAAATTTGTAAAAGAGTAATTTACTTTTTCGAAAAGCGAGAAACGAAACTTTTCAAAAAATGGGAATTTTTTTCGAAAAGCAAAAGACATGCATAAAAAATTCGAAAATATTCAAAGGATAAAAATCATTATCATTTTGAAAAGAAAACTCTTTTCGGAAGATTTAAAACACTTTTAATGGAGGAAACTAATGAGAGTTGTTTTGAATTCGATAAATCTTTGGACAATTGAAGGACAGTGCTTTAACACATAAAATAGGGCAAAATGTTCATGAAAACGAAAATGAAGGGGAATCATTGAAGTTATGAAAGAGCATCGTTTCCTTACCTTTCTGTTTGTAACCACAAATTAAAGAAAAGAAATGCGACGTCAGCAACTGGCACCAAGTGTGAATCTTACCTCCCGCTGTATGTTTTACAAATACGATAATTTTAATTTTGTTTCTCTCTGTGTCATTTAATGCCAGCATTGTTATGGCAATTACCACATTTTTATGATGATATAGAAAATAAATACCTATTGAAAAATATAAGTAAATTGTTACTCATAACAAAAAAAAAAAAAAGAGAGAGAGAGAGAGAGAGAGAGAGAATTATCACTGACTGGGTTACCAAGCGTCAATTACTGGTATCCTCGAAACTCTCAATGTCAATTTCTAATTCCTAACCCAACATTCCACGTAATTTTCTGTAAAGTAATAGTTATTAATCTACGAGTATTTTATTTAAAAAATTTGATGGCCGTCGTCAATGAAATAAAGATGCCTTTCTACCTATACAATAGCCTAACTATAGACACTTATTTAAAAGATAGGAAAATATACACTGCGCAAAATTCTCGTCTGCTCTTCTGCTGTCAACTACTGGAACTTTTATCTCATGTGGTTACTTTTTTAGATTAGACCCTTTTCTTAAATGAGAGTATTATAACAAAAGGAAATTGCATTTTAAGATCTCGAATAAGGAATAAAGTATTTTGAAAAAGGAAAACAAAAATAAATTTACACAAATAGTTTCGGAAATGGAAAACGAAAAACAAACTTTTAAAAACGTAAAAAGAACAATAGAATAAAAAATTGATACACTTTTCCAAAAAAAAAAAGACTTCTTTTCGGAACACGAAAAAACGAATAGTCCTTCGAAAAACGAAAATAATTTTTTGAATACTGTAAAAAAAAAAATACTTTTTGGAAGGGAAAAACGAAGGTTTCGAAATTATTAAGAAACAAAAGTCGAAGAATGAATATTTCCAAAAATCGAAAAACATTTCAGAAAAGATTATTTCTATTCAGAATGTTATTCCCCCGAAATTACTTTGGAAATTAATAAATTATTATTGCTCTTATTTTATACAGGTAACCAAGAAAGTTCTGTCGCTTTTTCACCCACCACCTTCGAACATCGATATATCACCTAAGACGTACCTTTAAGATCAAGTTCCCATCAGCATCAACGACTTTCCCCCAACGTTCTGGAAGGCCATGGATTTTAACGCGGTAGAACTTGGTGGGCCGTGAAGCGAAGAAGGTATCAAGTGTATTTTGCACCTCTACTAGGGATTTGAACTGGCGTCTTCTAAGGTGATTCTCCAAGGAATGGAACACGTGATAATAGGACGCTGCAATGTCCGGGGAGTATGGCGGATGCAGTGTTTCCCATCCAAGGCGTAGAATGGTGTCCCGGGTTATCCTAGACACGTAGGGCTTAACGTTGTCCTATAACAGGAGGCGGAGAAGGATTAGTAGTAGTAGTAGTACCATTTCTCTCAGAAAAACTGAGTTTAAAGCAAATAGAAATATTTCAGCATTATCTTATTGTTACCTCCTGAGTTAGTGGTATTCAACCCTCAGCTACCTCAGGATATTTTTAAAAAATTAAGGATACTTTAATTTGTATATATACAAATATACATTTATATATATATCTTAAAGGACATTACTACTCTGCGTTGTTCCGTTTTACAATAAAACTAATGTGGTGATATGATATTACAATGTAGCGGATCCCTATAGGATGCAACGCTTACAAGTGAGTACAAGATGTCATTTTTTAAGAAGTAAAAGTATACATTCGTTTCCCGACTAGTACTAATTACACCTGCAAAGATAACTTAAAGGAAACGAAAAGAAATTAAAAGAAAGAAAACAAAAAGAACAAATCGTGTTTATTCCTTCCTTGTGTTTTGCATGGGCGTTACATTTACTGCATAGATTTTTCTTGTAATTTAATAACAGGGTTTCTAGTGAAGGTCCATGATTACACAGTCTAGACTGCTTCACCATGACCTAACCACAGTCATCTCTGTAGGATAAAATAAATGTCCAGAATTCGAGGATGCTCTCCTCTCTTCCTCTCCAGCACATTGTCTGTGTTTATAAGGGAAATAAGTAAGTACGAGGAACGAAGAAAGAGAAAGATATTAATGTACGTATATATTTCCTGGAGCAGTTACTGTAATCTGCAATAATGTTGCACCTGCAGTTTATACTGTGAGTAATGCTAGTGTACAAATGCAAGTGCACTTAATGAGCGCTGCAAAATGTCGCCGTCCAGAAGTGCATAATCGTTAAAACAGAAAGGAAAAGCAACTAATAACAATACTAAGTGGTAACGAGTAAAGAAACTAGTCTGGACTCTTCTACTTCTTGACTTTGGTTCTTAAAGGTGTGTTATACGAGGATTGAAGCAAAAGTTCGCATTTGTGACATTGCTAAACTTTATACATAGATTTAAGAAAAAAAAAAAAAACTAAAATGATGTAGCCTTATTTTCCGCGAGCCAAGCGAGGTTTTCATAATTGATAATTTAAGAGCAATTAAATTTGTGTCACGGACTTTGTTTAAGGTGTTTACGTCTACACATTTTATTAAATATATTATTGAAAATTATTTCTATCTGGAAGAATGTGATTAGTTAAGAAATTTTGATATTAAAATATTTTTACTACCCTTATCAAATCTTCTCTATATTCACTATTGTTTTTGGTATTACACCTGGTGGGTAGCAGATTGTGGTGTGTGAACTACAGGTGATCACAAATATCTCTGAAACGAATGCATTTTCCTCATTAGGTTTATGCGCTGCATGAGAGTGTTATAAAGGTTTTTGGTGCTGACATTCTAGAAATTACATTACACAATAAGCATTATTTTTAATGTTTAAATTTTAAGCTATGTTTTCTTGTTTGTTCATATATTGTTCATATGTAGGAAGGTTCTTGCAGTGCACATATACGTATATCATTTTAGTACTCGAAACACAGTTCATATGTACCGTGTTATGCAAAAGTGAACTAAGCGCCAAATTTTGAAAATCCACGTAAATGCGACGATTGGTTTCTGATAAGCATTAGAACGTTTTGCAAAATCGAAAAGAGAGGAAAACCAACACCTTTCCAAAAAAAGAAACATAATTTCACTTTTGATTACGGCTACACTAATGCTGGACATCAACCTTTAAACGTAATTTTCTCAAAAGTACGAAAGTGGCGCTTAGTTCGTTTTCGCATGACACGGTACATATGAAGATGGGAAAATACTTCAACCTTTGATTTCTTGGAGTTCCAATTGGGAACTTTGTCAGTGGATGGAAAGTTACGCAAATTGTTTACTTCGTCAAACAGTTCATGGCTATAATCTTTAGGTTTTCGCCACCTTTGATCCAAAGAGACTAATGCTTGCTATAACGATTTCCCGAAATAATGGCTGTTCAATTATTGCAGCTGAAATCTTGAAATTGACTTTCTTTTTCCTGTACACATTCGACACAATTCTTGAAGTCTTTGAGTATATTCATTACATTTGTCTTTCTGACTAACCCTCATGTTCTAAGGGGCAAGTCTAGTTCTTCACTTCATTAAGTCCAACCGCGACATTTGGTGGCCAATAACTTGGGAACTAAAAGTTTCCATTGGACCAAATTTGAAATGTTGATAAACTTTAACAAATTAAATATGAAAGTTGGTGTGCTGGCATTAGGTTCTCGAGTACATGTCTACATGTCTACAAGGTTTTTCTCCAAGCGAAGATATCAATTTCGCAAATACGCAGCCTTCTCCTTTTCTATTAATACCACCAACATTTGTCATGGCTTTGTCAGCACAAAATTACCAACTATTTGTAGTCAGATTATTCTGTTTTCTACGGCATTAGTTGTAAATTCACAAATTATGATTGTTGTTTCTCTACGGAGTAAGTGTAGACACCCGATGACAGAACAAAGTATCTCACTAAGAGTGGGAACACCTTTGTTTCTTTGTGATTTTAAAATGTCTGTAAATGCTATCATATATTTGGCATTCTTCAAGCTTCCTTGAAGTTAGTTGGTGATAAATGGACTAAAAATATTAGATATTATGTTCTCACATTTTGCGCGCGTGCAAGGAATTTGGGACATGAGTGCAATTAGTTTAACCAACAACATTTTAAAAGTAAGAAACATAGACTTAAAGTTTTCTATTCTCTATAATTTTGGAAATTACTTCACAGAGTTTATAATTGGCAAGTAGCACAACTAAACTCTTGAAATATACGCTATAATCGATTGTCAGAATTCCTATACTTATCAATAGAACATTAACTAGGTGCAGATTTTATAAATGATAAAAATTAGGCCATTCAGTACTTTACAAAATAAAACAGAGCTCACTCGTGGCTAAGCGGTTAACATACGCACATTTTCCGTGGAAATCCAAGTTCGATTCCCTGTGCATCTCATGTGGTTCAGATCCCATGTTAAGCTGTAGGTCCAACAATAGTCTCGCTGCAGAAGGGAGTGCTAAACTGAAAATCAAACAAATTCAACAGGTTATGGTAAAAATCTTACAGCGTTAACTCCTATATTAGGGTCTCGAGAGCACCGCTTGGTATTGGGAGATATGTAATTTCACTGTTAACATGAGCCATGTTTACATTAGACGCCGTGGTAACTCAGAGCGCTCACCTGTTGCGCATGGGGTTCTGGTTCGATCCCAGCCCGCGTTAAGTAAGTTTTGTTGTAAGCAGACATTGTGTTTGTGGTTTTTTTGGGGATTCTCCCGTTTCCTCTAACTTTCTTCATTCAACAGTTCATTCCTTTTCATTTTAGCCTCGGAGTAAAATCGTCAGACGTTAAACTAAACAAACAAACTTACCATTTGTTCTCATAATGTCGTAATGTAAGATGTCTTCTACCTCTGTAGCTGGAGATGAAAATAAATAAGGAAAATGAAATATTCCATGTCCCACGTTTATCCCGTGTAGGCTAAAGAAAACGTTAATGGTAAGAATGAATGAAATATTGGAATGAAAAAGGTAGGAGGAAACGGAGAATCCTGAGAAAACCCACACATATGGTGTTTGTCCACAACAAAGATCATTTGGCACGAGCTGGGATTTAACCAGGAATCCCACGCACCAGAGGTGAACGCTCTGTTACTGAGCCACTGTGACCCCTTCTGTAGGTTTAGTTTTCTCTGGGTTTAAGACACTTCGGAGGTCTTTGATTTTTTTTTTTTTTTTTTTTTTTTTTTTAAGCCTGAATTGCCCTTTGTGGAAAGTAGTTTTGCCAAAGTTGAACATCCGTTCATGGATAATACTGTTTAGGTAAATTTCAAGACCGACTTCTTGTTACTTTATTAATGGAAATGAATAAAGTAATAAATTATTAATGGGATTTTTTTTTAACATTTCAACTTTAATGAAGAAACAGTACAGTACATTCAAACTTTCGTTTCCTTTAACACGAAAAAGCATTTCATTACTGCATTCTGAAAGAAAAATATAAGTTCAACGAACAAGGGTAACAATCGATCACTTGATACAAAAGCAAAAGGACAAATCGGTGGACGACCCGCTCGGGAGAGTAATGCTCCAGGAAGTACGTTTTTTTCGCGCGCTACTCTAGCCAGCTGTTTTACGCGCTATCCTAGCCAGTAGTTTTAAGTTGGTCACAAAATTTATATCATGGAGTACAAGGGGAACAAAACGAGCCCTGCGGGCCTTCTAACCCGTTCCTACTACTACTACTACTAATCTGCACAAAAGTAAGTAAAACACATCTTTAGGACTCCCGGAAGTATGAACGAAATACTCCCGGAAGTAGGAACGAAAAACACAGTTCTAATTGGTTGGCGCTATCCGTTTCTTTGCCACATTGCATTCAAATAGAAATCAAGCGATTGCTGTTGTCGGTCTTCGTGGCCAAATGGGCTAGCTCTATATGCTAGTAATAAAATTCTCTTTTGGCGTGAGTTCAAACCCGGCCCAATGTGTTTTTTTACATTTTTATAACACTTTTTAAATTAAAATAAGATGAAAATAATACTCAAAAAAGTACGACGCGCTCGAGAGAGCAATGCTCCCGGTAGTACGTTTTTTCGCACGCTATTCTAGCCAGCTGTTTTTCGCGCTATCCTAGCCAGCTCTTTTAAGTTGGTCACACAATTTATATCATGGTGTACAAGGGGAACAAAACGAGCCCTATATCATGGAGTACAAGGGGAACAAAACGAGACCTGCGGGACTTCTAACCCGTTCCTACTACTACTATTACTTATCTGCACAAAAGTAAGTGAATCACTTTTTTGAGTATTATTTTCATATTATTTTAATTTAAAAAGTGTTATAAAAATGTAAAGAAAAACTTACCTTGGTCGGGTTTGAACTCACGCCAAAAGAGAATTTCGTTACTAGCATATAGCGCTAGCCCACCGAAGACCGACAACAGCAATCGTGTGATTTCTGCTATTTGAATGCAATGTGGTAAGAAATGGATAACACCAACCATTGGGCATAATGAAAATGAAATGAAATCTTTGAGTTTTACGTCCCACGTTTATGCTGGTTAGGATAAAGGAGATGGTGATGATGAGAGTTGAGTGAAATGGTGGAGTAAATGAAGTGGGAGGAAACGGGAGAACCCCGAGAAAACCCACGAGCACGGTGTTTGTCCACCACAAAGCCCACACGGCGCAAGCTGGGATCGAACCAGGGACCCCAAGCACCGGAGGTGAACGCTCTACCACTGAGCCACCGCGCCCCCCCTTGGGCATAATGAGTTTTCTAGTTAGAACGAATTTATAGCTATTAGAGTAATGTTCTACAAGAATGTTTTAGTGAAGTTACATTAATAATTGCTCTGAACTAGTGAAACAAATTAACATTCATGAAGAAATAACATTCAAATAATAATAAGAAGAAGAAGGAGGAGGAGGAGAATAAACCTAAATTAATGTTTCAGTTAAAATTTCATCTTTTCTGGAGCCAAAGACACCTTTAATGTAAGAGGTTACGCGGAACAAGTGTACGTTTCTATACACATAGCTGAGGCCGTTTTTAATTCGAGCAGGAGAAGGTTAAAATCTCTACACGTATATCCAAGTTTCCCATTTCTAATATATTGGCACGATATAAAAAAAAGAAATAATACAATCTGTAAATCATGAACTTTAACTATACTAAAAATACCGTAACATCATACCCAAAAAGTGGTCATTTATGAATTTGGATTTGTAAACTGAGTTTATATTATGTTCTAATGGAATATCTGAAGCTACCAATAAAGTGTTCCCCGAATAGAGAATAAGATGTAAGCGAAGTTCTATATTAAAAATATATGTTTTTTTTCTGTTTCTTGGTTTATGATTTTGTTTTCTGTCTCCCACCTTGAATTTAGGTAACCCTTACAAGATATATGATAAAATGTATCACTTTCAGGAATTTGAAAAGTTGTTAGGCAACCAACACAACCCTTGTGATATTTTGGGTTTTCATAACTTAAACTTGATGACCACCAATGAAAGGCAAGTTCAAACACCAGTAAAAATAGCCAGCCCAGAGTGAATATATGACTCATACGTAGTAATACTGAAATAAGAAAATCTTTGAAAATATAAAAAGCGAAAATTTGTTCTAAGAAGACAGGCATTTATGTATGGAAAAAGGAAAGAAAAGAAAAAACTTGATCCCCAAAATGCATATTTTTAAATCTATACAACTAGAACAGCGTTACAGGATCAAAACATCCAATATATTTCAGAAAAAAAAAATTCTTGTAGGCCTTATATCTGGAGAACTGTAGCCAAACCCAAACTATCACTTCACTCAGTATTTGTGCTTATTTCGTAAAAAATACAAAAAACTCGATTTAGGTACAGTATTTCTTTCAGAAAAAATGTTCCAAGAGGACACACTTAGTATTCGGAGGGACACATCTCCCCACTGCTGCAGAGGCAGACTGGACCGCCCGGATACTCGCAAATTTTCCGGGTGGGTCCTGTCCTCTGCAAAATCACTTAAGATATTGCTTGATTAATTATATCTATTACAAAACTCCGTTCTTGTTCACAGTAACCAGTGGTGTAACTAACGGGCCCACAGTGCTAGCGAAGGGAGGGTACTAGTGAAAGGGAGCCCCTGCCCTACCCGTAGCCTTGTTTGTTGGAAAATCAATAAGACAGTAAAAAGTCTTTAAAATACATGTAACTTATTAACTCGAAAATGTAATCTCGTCCATAATTTATGTATCCAATAATGTGATGTGCAATCGATAACATGTAAAGAGCATGTTGCTGATCCTCCTACGATAAGGAAACCATGTTAGTTGTTGCATGCAAGTGTTGGCGATAAATAATGGTCCCTTGAGCACAGCGGTGATGTCAGAAAACGGGCCCGAAGCCCCAGAAATAGGTCCCCGAAGTTTCGAGCTTAGGTTCCTTCTGTTCACCAATGAAATATGTACTTCTTGGACGTGGGAGGTGGCAATGGAAAGGTCGTGGTCCCTTGAGCACAGCGGTAATATCACGAACCAAGCACATGGCCTAACATTTCCAGATATCAGACCCCGAAAGTATACAGTCGGGTTCCTTCTATTCACCAACGAAGAATGGAGTTTTTGGACGTGGGTGGTTGCATTGGAAAGGGTCTGTTTCCCCTTAGCACATTGGTGATGTCGTAAATTTGGCTCGGGGTTCGAAGCCCAAGAAATCGGGCCCAAAGGATATTGATGCCATATTCTCCATGCTTTTTGCTAAAAAAAAAAAGTAAGTTTCCTTATTATCTTGCCTGAATGTTATTCAACTGAATATTACAAGACAATACTGATGCTGCACGTCATTAAGGTACAACGCAATATATTTGATATCGAAGAGAAGGGACCTGAGCCCAAACATATGTGGCCCGATTCAGGTCATTGGAACGATTTCTAACATCAGCGCTGTGCTCAGGGAACCCGGTTCTTTCCAACGCCACAACTTGCGTTTCCAACTCCATGTCTAAAACGGTTTCCTTACTGTAGGAAGAGTTTCATAGAATATTCTCCATGTTCCTATCCAAGAGTAAAAAAGATATTACAAAGCTGTGGGAATTAACAGGGCATTACATTGGGACAACTTCTTTTTATCGTATATATAAAGTACACGGGAAATAGTAGTGATGAGCAAATGCAAGACCAAAACCAAGACCCAGCTGGTTTTGGTCTTAGTCTTGCTTGCAAGTCTTGCTTTTAAGAAATCTAATGCTTTTCATGGGTAAATTTTACTCTTGATATAAGGGACAATAAATTCTACAATCCGCCAATAGCAACGGAAATACAATGTATGTTTTTAAATGTAATATAGTTTACCTTCGTGTAAGCATGATGATAGGGAACAACATAGGCGATGACTTTTACTTTTCTGAAGAGTGACCACGCTTCACTACTTATAAGATAAAGCACAACTTTTCGTAATCTTTCTTATCTATCTATCTATCTATCTATCTATCTATCTATCTATCTATATATATATATATATATATATATATATATATATATATATATATATATATATATATATATGTGTGTGTGTGTGTGTGTGTGTGTGTGTGTGTGTATAACAGATCCAATACTCCGCTGATTTCCAAACTGGGGAGGCTACCTCTCAGACGCATGAAAGAAAATCAAGACGGCACAGATTACTGAAATACCATGAATTGCAAAATTATTTTTGCACTCTAAAGGCGTCATCCTCGATTAACTAACCTTTGTATTGTACAAACTTCCAATTAAATGTTGAAATTTTGTTTTATTGATTCCAATATGTACTGTATGGAGCAGAAAAATGGACATTACGCAAAAGTGTTGAAAAAATTGGAAGCTTTCGAAATGTGGGCATGGAGAAAAAAAAAGAGCGAATTGGCTAGATGACGAATGAGAAAGTGTTAGAAATAGTAGCAGTAGGGGAGAAAAGAAGAATTTTAGATAGGGAGAAGAGGAGCTGGTTGGGATATTGGCTCAGGAGGAACTGTATTATGAGGGACGTGCTAGAGGTTATGGTGGAAGGGAAGAGAGAGAGAGGCAAAGGAGACTGTAGTTGAAGGAAGGTATTAAAACAAACAATTGCTACGTTAAGACGAAAAGACTAATTGAGAACCACAGTACATCGAAGCTTCTCAGTTGCAGCAAGTGACCTGCCAATAATGGCAGAATAGCTATAATGATGGTGATGATGATATGTTTAGCGATACTGGCCAGCAAAAAGAAAAAAATAAAATTATATTTATTATAATCAAACCAGGTTTAAATGGAATCTGCAATATTTCGAATTTGCTGCTGTTTTAATGGAAATAGTTCCTGAGCTTCGTTCTTATGCACTGTTAAAAGATGTTCTTTCAGTCCTGAAGTGTTTGTTTTTCATTTTTACTGCAACTTTATTCTTCGAATCTTTGCATAGTTTGCATAACCCATAGGAATGCTCTCCACTTTCCGCAACAATTTCGAAATACACGTGAAATTTGCTTCTTGCGTTCTCCACTTGCGTTTTTTCATTTTGCAAATTTCTTCTTATTGGACATTTGTGGCATTTCATCAGCAGACTGCCTGAAGCAAAGCAACTGATGGATGAAAAACGAATCCCTCTTTTGCTATATTTATTCCAGGACGAGCCGACAAACTGTACCAGCTCGAAGGTTAAAGGTTTAAGTTTACTTCAGATAACACACACCTATAGAATAGTACCTTATTTTCCGATAAGTAATCCTCATTGTTTAGAAACGCAGAAATGCATTGTAATAACACATTTCTTTGTGTGCAACAAGCTTTGATTAGAATGACAACTGTGTGAACTACAGAAAACGCGAACAACCGATCCAGAAAACGACATACTGTAGCTATATACTACAGGACCAGATCGGCTCACACAGATTGCATTAACTACTGAGAACACATCACTCCAGCGGCATTTTTACTGAAGCCAAAAAATTCAAATGGAAGGTGTAGTGTTTTTTTCCCTTTTTACATTCTATAAAAAAAAATCAAGTAACACCGGTACTTATGCAAGACTCTTGCGCAAGAGTGTTGGTCTTGGTCTTGGTCTTGCAGGTATGGTCTTGGTCTTGCACCTCTTGGTCTTGCATAGGGATTCCTGATCTTGGTCTTGGTCTTGGTCTTTCATGCAAGACTCTTGCAAAAACTGCAAGATCAAGACTCTTGCGCTCATCACTAGGAAATAGTGGACCCCAATAGAAACGCACCATTCCATTCTTGAGAATCTTTAGTTTTTAACTTATGCTTTTTATTTTATTTTGTTTTTTACTTGTTTCCAAAACTCGGGTAGAAGGAGGTCTCCATTGCTGATGCAATCATAGTTTTTTTTTTTTTTAAGTTCGAGTCGATAAAGAGAAAGGGGGATAGCAAGATGTGTTTCTATTTCGGTATACCTAACAATAGTGCACGATTATTGACAGAGGCCCATTTGCGAATATTTCGGGGTGTTGGCATTGGGATACAAATCCAGGGTAGATTAAATGATAGATTTACAAACAACAAAAATATTATTCTTTGATGCTTCTTGTCTTGATCCTCGCCGATTTACTGATTTACTAAATGAGATTGTTCCAGAAGGTGTTTCGCAGGAGGTAGCTAAAAATGTAGTTAAGCATGAAAATTTGAAATCTAAATTGTTGAATTTTACTAAAAGAAAAAAAAACCTCCGGCAAACTGCCAGACTACTGTGATAAAGTAAATAATAAAGACTGTACTGACATACAACTCGTCGTAGATGTTGCAGAATACGACAGTTCTACTAACAAGGGACATCACCCAATATTCCGGCTTCGATTTCAATGAATTTTTTCTAGCTGATAGAGGACATATATGTATTATTTGTGATGACAGAAATTTTTGTCATGGTGCATGTTTTCTATTTTTTAATAATTTTTAAGTGTTGTGATGTGGTTATTAGAGATTACTGCAGAAATTCCTTATTAACCTTTGTAAACGGAGCGTTAATGAAAGAACAACCATGTAGATACTTATAAGGCCTAGAGGGAAGTTGTATGGTACATATGACCTTGATGGCAGCCATCTTGAAATCAGCCATTTTGAATTAAGGTCAAGTTTCTTAAATAGAA
This sequence comes from Thermobia domestica, assembly GCF_964235325.1. Classification (NCBI taxonomy): domain Eukaryota; kingdom Metazoa; phylum Arthropoda; class Insecta; order Zygentoma; family Lepismatidae; genus Thermobia; species Thermobia domestica. The sequence continues at coordinate 170,977,247 of NC_137455.1, read as the reverse complement.
ATAGGGTAATATGATACATAATTTCGGGATAGAATTTAATCGAAAAGACAATGGCGAAGCTAGTTTTGAGATACACCCATTTGGGGAAAAGTTACAGGCATTTAATTGTTTACTTACTGCGTGCGAAAGTCCCTTACCTTCACTTCCACCTCGCGTATTAATGATAATAAGTGGATAAAAGCAACGGTAATACATATTATGCCTAGAGGGAAGTAATACGGTAAGGATATCCTTGACGGCAGCTATTTTGAAATCCGCCATTTTGAATTAAAGTGAAGTTTGAAACATGAAAACCATAGCATGTGACACCTCATTTTAATAGCAAATTTTCCCCAAAAAGCCAATGGTATACTTATTTGTGTTCTATAGTTACCAGTATGACTTTAGGAGTGCTTTAGGAGTGCTAACATTCTTGTTTAGTTGTACTTCAAATCTGTGTTACTGCTTATTGGGTATTAATGAATCTGCAACATAATATCTAGACTTAAGGTAGTATTGATATTGAGAAATAGAGAATTAAAATTCCTTTCGTCCAGCACTACGGTTATACTGAACGAGGAACACTGCTGAAAATGGTATTCCCGAACCCACTACTTTTGTGTGAATTCGAGGCTACTACTCCCACCGAGACTACACGAGAAGAGGCAGAAGGCATGGCTAGATCCGAGATGCATGGCTAGGCATGGAATGATCTTTCAAGAGCTCCGGGAGGTATTATGGCAATAGGAATAGGGTAAGAACCCCTAATATGAGGATAGGCACCTAAATTGAGACCCCTGCCTATCTTGTGAAGCAAGATCTGCAATCTAGTGGAAGCGAGCTAAAACAAAAGGAAATAGCCCACTACAGCACCGGAAGTCACTTGAGCTCGTTATGTGGAGAGTTGTTAGTATAGTGAAGGCTGGAAGAAATTGCGCCCCTACAAAATTTTCTTAACGTTCACACATCAGGCGCTGAAATTGGAGAAAGTAAATTGATATTCATTCTATCTTTACTTTCTTTTATACCAGGGAATATGCGTATTGCAACATGTAATGAGTTACCGATTTTCTTCCACTTATGTTTGAGATGGCGTTAGTCATTTGTTTATCGGTCGAATGTCTTATTAGAGACCCTTAACGGGTTCAGTATATAAGACCGGTCTCATAATGTGAACCGTATAGTAATATTGGGTCTTATATTAGGAGCTCATTTGTATCGACATTGCTGTATTCACAATGTAGTCTCTTAGACTTAGTCCTGTACATAGAGCCAGTGATTTCGTTGGCAATGTACTGTCATTTTGGACACATTTTTTTTTCATTTGGTACGTATTTGAACAATAAAAGAAGCGATCAAAAATCGTTGCAGTTTATGTGCACAAAAAGTGTAAATTTTTCAATGCGTATATTCTAAAATTGAAGAAAGTGAGTTAGATTGAAGGTGTAACGTTTCATATTTTTGTGCCAACACAGGATTTGCCTTAAAGACAGGGTTGAATGGTGAATTAATTAAATAAATAATATTACACAAAAAGCCGGGGTCTCTTATTAGGTACCCCTCATAAACATGGCAGTGTAGCAACTTTGATCACATTTTTCAATATAATTTTTTATTGTTATATTTTTATGTATTCCAATAGTTTGTTTTGTAAATTAGACATTTCACAGAATATATTAAAGTAACAACAGTGTTTGTTTATGCTATAATTAACCAGTATATAGAATCCTAACTTTTAGGGTCTCATATTCGGGGTTCTTACTCTAGGACACTATTATTGTCTGAATGAATTTTTATATATTAATCTGAATGAACTAAATGATAGTACTGTGTTTTATATGATTATTATTATGATGATTATCAATCTTTAAAAAATGTGGAGTTTTCGGATAAAGTGATTTTTAACTGAGGATCAGTACCGTAGAGTGTCGAAATAATTCCTTTTGACAAGGTTCATAAAAGAACTTCATAATTTTTATGGGTTTGCTAGTATTTTTAAAACAGAAAATAGACAGATTCTATGACATTATTTATAAAAACAATTGCAACTGTAGTGTAAAAAGTGGTAAAACTGGAATAACTATTATATCTTTATTACAATGCATTTATTAAACAATTTGTTTATTTACAAATTTAATTAAAAAATGTCAGATTTAAAACACGTCTAATATATTTTTTTTATTCATACGTAAGTTGCATATTTTCACATCTATTGCTGAATTTAAAGATTCTAATTCAAAAGCGGCTTATGTATGACAAAGAAAAGAAAAAGACATTAACTAAATCATATTTAGAAATACCTGAGAAATAAGTCACTCTGGAAATGCAAGGGGAGCCACTATTTAGTGAAAAGGAAACATTATTTTTTCCATTTACGGGGTTAGAACTGGAACTAATGTACAGAAAGCTTAGATGCTCTGCTGATTTTGTTTGTACGTTCCATGTTATCGTTGTATGTAGTTAATTGTGTTTATATTTTACTGTCCTGTTACTCTTCCTTAATGAAAGTTTGTTTTTAAAAAAGCCTTACTTTATGTCTTTCATTATGTGCAACATAGTTCTAGATATCTGCCATAGATTCTGATAATAGAAATTTACGGCAACTTCCTTAAATGCACTTTGTCATGACCATTTTTATATATACAGGGTGGGCCATTTTTTCTTGAAATGCCCTCGTAACTTAAAGCAAAAGGTAAAAAAACACTGAAATTTTGTAGCATGCAAATTTTCAGCAACGCATCAGGTTATTCTATATCTGAAATCTAAATATTAAACAGAAATTTACAATATTACATTTATTATTCAGTGTAGAACACCACCAAGGTCGATACAGTATCTCAAACATCTTTTTACAAACTAATTTTGAAGCTCTGCACAACAGAAATAACACAAATGAGACGGACGGGGCAGTGTAGATCCAAAGAATCTTGGTATCGAATACTGTGATATGGTATTACGTATTTTGAATAAATCGGAACAAAGTTACGGGACATTGAAAATTGGACTATTTACAAATAGCTTTATTTTGGAAAAGTACTCAGGTAAACATCTCATCCAATTGCGTACATGATTTTCAGTAGACATAGAGATTATAATACCATAACCGTTTACAGTGATTTGATATCTCAAACCGTTCCTGAGACGTAAGAAATATTCCTAACGTTTGCAACTCTTCTTAAAATTATGTAATTAAGAGCTTGTATTTATAACTATAAACATTGTTGTTGTAATGGTATAGAAGGAAAGAGAAGCAAAAATATTTTTTAAAAAGAAATCTATGAATACCCTTTTAAGCAGTATAGCAATCTCTAATTATAGTTTTCATGTCTCCGAAACGGTTTGAGATATCAAATTGTTATAAGCGGAATTGTGATCTTTTTTCTACGTACCTGATTAGTTGTAATATTACTTACTTAAGAATCCTCATCCCGGTGAAATTAAAATACCGCTAATTTTACAGTAATCAAGTGATATCTTCAAATAGATAAAAGATAATCGAAATGTGGAACAAGAGCGCCCTAGACAATATCATTTTACATGAGATACCGTTATTACGACTCACTTATCTGCTTTCGATTTCGAGCTATTTTGAAAATCGACGTTTATTTTCTCGTTTCTAAACGGCTGAAAACGGAAAGCCACTAGGTGACTTGTGATAACGGTACCTCCCGCAAAATAATATTGTCTATGGCGCTCTTGTTTCACATTTCAATTATCTTTTATCTATTTGAAAATATTACATAATTACTGTAAAATTAGAGGTATTTTAATTTCGCCAGGATGATGCCTTTTAAGCACTTTTTCGAAGGAAAATGTTTAAAAAAAATCAAACTCAATCACTTGAACTTTGTTTCTATTCATACGAAATATGTTAGACCTATATAATGATTATTGTATCCAACACTAAGGTATTTTCGATGTGTGTTGCTCCGTCCAACTCACTTGCGTTGTTGTTGTAGAGGCCCCTAAAATTTACATGTTTATGATATTGTAGTGTCCTTAGTTTTTAAACTTGAAGAATAAATATGATCGCTCAAAATTTCAGCATTTTAAAAAATCGATTAGTTTCGAAGTTAGAAAGGCGTTTCAATCTGACAATAAGTATCCACCATGCACGAGGATATTGAAATGTTTTTATAGGTAGATCCTTACAATATGCACATCTCTCCCTCGATTGTTTCTAATTGAATCACGAAATTCAACCAGCTTTACTGTATAGCATGGCTTCAAAGTTGTTTAATTAGAGTATATCCAACGCTATTGTGTGAATACGATAACGACAACTTATATACGGTACCAAATTTATTATTCAATGTTGTCAAGTAAAAATCCACTTCAGGATCTAATTGACTACTCTGGCCTCAATACCGGATTTTCAGTATTATAAGAACAAACATTTGTAATGCATATTTTCCCTCTCTTAATGTTTGTAAAATAAATACAATTATTTACATGTTATTTACAGTTATTCGGTATTCTATCAAACAGCGTAATTTCAATCGAAATGAGAATCATAGTCATCCCTAACAAGAATGTTCACGCCTTAAAAAATGAAGAATGTATTTCTTTTAACTTTGTATATTTTTCAAAATAGTAGATTTAAATTCAACTAAATTAATGTAAATCTTACAATTTTGAACTATCCACTATTGTAATTTGGAGAATAAGGGACATAGTTGTTCCTGACATGAATACTTCACATATATTGACGCAATATGTAAGGCTATATTACATATGCAGCCAGCCGCATGTGATGTGCTGCCATCTCTCGGTAAACTCTTATCAAGATGTGCAGTAATATCAGGTGTTGAGAGACACAATCGCCTCGAAATACCAAACAAGAACAGAAGTGGCTTCTTGGAGGAAGTTATGACGTACGCAGATATGTCACTGGTAATAGTTGATGCAAGTATCGGGCCGTACGCACGTACTTCACTGGTGCAGAAAGGGTTAATAAGGGTTAAAGCGATAATACAAATGAGACGAACGGGGCAATTCACATTTAAAGTGCATTAGTGTTGAATATTATATTAATTATATGACACCTTTCGAATGAATAAGAATCAAAGTTACAAGAGATTGGAAATTTGATTTTTTAAAAGGGTTTATTTCGAAAATGTGCATAGATAGAATCACATCTAAGGACTTAGACAAAACGATCATAATAGCGTTTATGGCAATGTGATTTCCAAAACCGTTCCGCAGATTATGATACATATTGGGAAAATTCCCAAAGTCTTAAAATTATGTAATTAAGGGAACTTCTTGTAAATACGATTATGTGATTTCCAAAACTCAATTTTGTAATGTTACAAAAGCAAGGAACTGAGAAAAGGAACAATCATTTAAGCATTTACCACAAATAAGTTATTTTATGCAGTTTATAGCAATATTCATCTTCTAAAAGAAAAAAAAGTTTCTCTTTCTTCTACACTACACTGTCCCATTATTCAAGGAAAACTTTTATTCACGTGTTTTATAATGTACAATTTTCACCGAGTGAGTCAAATTCACATTGATAGTGGCTAGCATATACATGTTTGGCTATATCGTTGGTATACGCGTCTTCGGCGCAGGAAACCCGGATTCGATTCCCAACGAGAGGGTACGTTATTCAGATCCCACATTAAACTGTAGTTCCACGTCTCATATAGCCTTGTTGCTGACAGGGATGCTAAAATCCAATCCAATCATTAGATGTCTTGGTCTGTCGCGGAAATTCAAAATTTCACCGTTTTATAGATCATTCGGAATGTAGTTATTAAGCATTTAATATTTGACAAAAATTCACACTCCTGTCATTTAGAAAGGCTGAGGCATTTTAATTATATTACTTATTCTTATCTAAATTTAAAATTATTACTCTCTATTTTAGGAGTTTTAGTTTCTGTCTAGATAGATCATTCCAGTTGATTTTAGAGATTTCAAATACAAGTAATAAATTTGACATATAGGGTTTTTCATTTTGTATGTATGCGTGTGTTTTGCGGCTTTATGAAACACCAAGGTTGTGAAGGACAAGACATACTATTAATGTGGGATCTAAGAGAAACCCGAGGCTCGAAATCTGGTGTAGTTGTCGGTTGTTAACAATCGCACCATCATATTATCTGTCACAAAAGAAAATGCATGTTTTTCGACGCATAGTATCTTTTGCCAGTTACTATGAGAATGAAATCGGAACGCCTACCTTTCTACCACTTCGCGATTTAATTAAATATTTTAAATGTTTTTAAATGCCCAATCACTAACAAAATCGATAAATGCATTATCTTTCTCTTTACAGTTCATATAAGATACTATAAAATTATCATAAAACTTAATAAAAAGAAGAAAATAAAACTACATTCTTTCATAGCTTGAAACTTACGGCTACTAGCCACATATGTATTTACAGAGTACATGATTTCTGCTACATGTTATTCCGTAGCACATTAGAACCGTATAGGACCTCTACCCACATGACCGGTACTCGAATTTTTATCGCACTTTCCATTTGTTCTTTCATCGATCAGGTTGAACAACAGCAAGAAGAACAAGAATTTTAGGAATGATTAAAAAATGGATCAAAAGATTGCGATCTTGGCCAATAAATAGTTTTTGGATCAGGAGCCACAAATATTTTGAATGGCCCTTAAATCGCGTTTTCATGTTTTCTACGGCATAAGCACATCATACTGAGTTAAGTGTTAGTTTGGGTTTGGCTACACTGTATGTAGTTCTCCATATATAAGACGTACAAGTAAATTCTTGATTGAAATATATTGGATCTTTTGTTCCAAAAAAATGACTACAATTTTAGGTGTTATTCGACATTCTGCAATCTTTTTTTGTCCAAGTGAAGAGAATGAAGAAGGATTTTACGAGCATGAAGACCGTCCTAGATTTTTCTATTAATAAAAACTATGAATAGGTTTACAGCTGAAAACCAATTATCTTCATTTATACTTCATAAATAGCTATTGTCAATGAGATGGATTTGAGTTATTTTGTGATCAGCACATTGTCTTCTAACATCATTATTTATAGAACTAAATGTAACAAAATGTTTTCTTTGGAAATTAAACGACTTTCTTTACTTCTAAACAAAACATAAAACATAGTTCAAAATGTCACTATGCCATTACATTTCATTACATAAATCAGGGCCGGCGCTAGCAGTTTTGCCGCCCAGGGCGGTACTTTCAAATGCCGCCTCTTTAATCCGCAAACCTTATTTTGACAGAGGACGTTCAGGTGTTAAGAAAAAGTAAGATACCCTATTTAAAAATATGTATGAAAAGGAAAAGTAAACAAAAAATTAAACTACCTCTCTCGAATGCTTACGTAATATTTAAATGACTCCATACATGACACAATATTAAGTATGATCGATTTCGCTGTATGTGATATACAGCAGGGCATACAGAAAATTAAATATATATATATATATATATATATATATATATATATATATATATATATATATATATATATATATATATATATATATATATATATATATATATATGCTTTAGTCCGACTAAGAATTTTAATTTTTAAGCTTAGTTTATATCAAAAGGTGTTTCCAATAATGTGGAGCATGAAAATAATGTAGTGAATCAGATATTACGGCAAAAGTAAGTGATTAGCCTAAACCTTATAGCGTACTAAAATACAATAGAAATACACAAGTTTTACATACCTTAATTGAAAAAACTTCTTGCTTTGATATAATCAAATTCGTTTATCACATTCGCGTAGTCCAATGTTTCAGCCAATTCGTGTTCCATAGATATCATCACTAGACTACCTAAGCGTGTTTCAGATATGAAAGAACGTAGACAGTTTTTAATAAGCTTAGAGTAAGTTTCGAAAAACTTCTTTCTCTACTTGCCACTGTTACTGATAAGGTAAACAAAATCATAAGTGCAACACTGACATTGGGAGCAAAGTCATATTCCTTAATTAATTTTAGTCTCTTTTGTTGAGCTTTTAGGCTTAATTATAGCCGATAATAGTTTCAGTTCGTCTTTCAAATCACTGGGGTTAATATCTTTCGATTCTTCACATATTAAAATGCAGGCACTTTTCAGACTAAAGTTCAGGTGCCATATCTTTAAGATTACTTATATCGTAAATAAAATCGAAATACTCGCTGTGATGTTTAAGTTGCCCAAATCTTTTTCTTAAAGCTAACACAATGACGTCCAGAATTTTGTAATAAAAACCGATCTTGTATTTTGTTTTGCGAAGCTTCAATAGCTTCATCCTCTGCCTCGTACTGAAACTCTCTCTTCTTTCGATTCGAGCTTGCACTGTATTACCTATCCGTGGAACATCCATATCTAATGCTGATGCCAACTCCATCGCATCAACTAAGTAAGGTTGAAACTATGCATAATTTCTGCTCCTCTCAAAGTATTTAGATATATTTTGAAGAAACTCGACTACATCCGAAACATGAGAATCAATGCTTTGGAGACTTTTGCTTACTATGTTTATGTGGAGTGAAACGTCATACCAGATAACGAGTGAGCAAAGAAAGTAAATCCACGCTGGTTTGCTATACATAGAGAATCGCAGGCGACCATTCTGTTTGTTCTATTGTCATTACTTATTTGAAGTAAGGCATCATGAACCTCTCCTATTTGATATCTAAGTGGAGTTAGAGCATCAATTCGGCTCTCCCACCGTGTGGTGCTGAATAGTTTTAAAGTGAGGCTCCTTATATGTTCCTTTAATATGGCCCAACGTTGAACTGACGCAGAAAATGAGCCATAAACTTTTTTTTTAACTATATAAAAAATGAAACGGTGGACTGAGGTGTTCTGGTTGCAACGACAAAGTTTAGTAAAGGAACATAAAAGGCTTGGGAATTTACTTCTAATATTCTCTTCTGAATACCTGAATGTTTGCTTTTCATATTGGAACCATTGTCATATCTTTGACCCTTCTTAACTTCGATAGAAAGTTCAATTCCTTTAGCTGTTTAATTATTACTTCTGCCAGTCCTAGACCAGTAGTGTCTGTTACTGGTACGAAACCAAGAAAGTGTTCGCAAATTTTTACAAAGCACTCTTCATTATTGTATGTAATTTGTACAAAACGATTGTTGTCATTAGCTCTGTACCAGAAATATCTGGTGTACAGTTTAGTATTATACTATAATATGTTGCAGCTCTCAACAAAGGCAGTATTTTACTTTCAATTCACTCACTAAGAATTGGAATGGTGGTATTTATTTTGTCCTCCCATGGTTTTTTCAATGTGTTCGGCCATGACGCTGTCAAACTTATATTGCTTAAATATAAAAACCATTATATATAACGTGTTCTCTAAAATATATATTGTTGATAAGATATGAAGAATTTGTGAATTGGTTAAAAACTCGCTGCTAGAACCTAAATGTCTCTAGGTGTTGTAGGCTAGAACCGCTTGTCTCAAGTGGGATTGTACCTTTTGCATATTTGGAGTGGAGCGTTAGAATATTGCTAAATAGAATATATATATATATATATATATATATATATATATATATATATATATATATATATATATATATATATATATATATATATATATAAAGACACTTGATTATCTTATCCGCCCTATTTGAAAATCTTATCTACGCCGCTGCAAGGGAAATCTTGAAAGAGATACCTGTAGCTAGTAGTTTGATCATAGAAAATGAGGGGGAATGTTCTGAATTTCCTGAGTGAGTATTTTCCTGAATGTGAGTGAATTAAGTTTAATTACATTCTCAGGTGAACAAAATTTTATTTTTCCAGTGGGCCTATTACGAACCATTATATTTTGATACTATTCTTTTCTTTTCCAAATTTTGCCGCCCACTAGACGTGCCGCCCTGGGCGGTGGCACGGCTCGACCCCCCCTCGCGCCGGCCCTGCATAAATAAAAGGAAAAAATAAATACTTTTATATGTGAAGATATCAAAGATAATGTGGCAAACATCATGAACAATTCTGTAAAAAAATATGCGATGGTTCATACTAAAATAAACTGCAATGAAGTGCAAAGTATTGGAAGTTAGCAATAATATTTGTCTTTATACGCTGAAACATGTTTCTCGAGGAGATAGGGACACTTTACCTTGAAATATAAATCTTGAATTCTATTCTCACCAAATCTATAATTGCCTTCCTCCCTTAATGTGTGTGTTTGTGTGTACCAAAACATTGCATTGAAGGATAATTACGATGTCTATAATAGTAAAAATGGGTGAGAATTACTGAAAAGAAAAGTTTTCTTATAAGGAATCATCAAAATTGAATCAAACCAGCCCGTAAAATTTGTCGTGTAGAACATAAGAGATGCCGCTGACCCCAAGCAGTGTCTTGTTAAATTTTTGGTGTCGTATGTGTCCAAAACTGCTGCATTATTTTTAATATAAGAAGACGAATAAACATAACATTATATTTAAAATGGTGAAGACTTGGTAGATTCAGAAATGTCACACCGGGAATCAAACATGTGATTATTCGAGTCAGAATAGTGAACATCATTAATCAAATAAAATGGTGTAATGTTAATATTTCTGTTACTTCCAGGCTCCAGGTCAGCGTTTTTAACATAGAGTAATTCGGAGGAAAGTGACCATAGGGGGGAAGTGAATAGAGTTAAGGTTAATGAAATGTGACAACAAAGGCTGACCTTGCAAAGCTCCTGTATGTATAGTATTGAGTCTGGGGCTGACGAAGAAGGTAATGTACAGAGGAAAAAAGCGAACTATTGAATGCAGCGAGCACGGACAGCAGGAAAGGTGAGTATATTTATAGCCTTTTTGTTGGCATTGTAATATAGATCAGTAAGAAACTAAGACAATTCTTTCCTGAAGTAATCGTGTTGTACCCAATATTTTTACAGCAGCATGAGTATTATTAATTACTCATGTATATAGATATGCCTCAATATACGTATTGCGAACAGAAAGATACAAAGCATGTTGAAAAAAGACGACGAGATGGAGTGAAGTGACTAACAACATATTTTGGAGTGATGTGAATAGTCCTTCATTTCATATATCTTTAATCATTCCATGTATACAATATGGAACAAAGAACACATTTCTAAACCACAGTGTCGTATAGGAGAAGCCTGGATTCAAGACCTATTGGGAACTCAAATATTGTGCTCTTTCTTGTAACTTCAAAGAACTCAATGCCTCCGAGACGGTACTTTGAACGATCTCGGATTGATATGTCTATTTGCTTCTTAAGCATTTCTTCAACAATAGCTTATGTACCTTTACATCATGTAGGTGCTCTTCGTTAGCTGTATACTCATTATACAACAGTTTATATCTTGTTATTTACATTATGTCAAGGATACTTCCTCTCACCACTTCACCCCATATGTATATTTACTTCGCCACCACGTGTGGGGTGAAGTAAATAATTTACCTTGTATGATTCATTTCTTTCTGTTCACGTTACTCCAGACACGATATGAACCATACTTGTATTTCCAAAATGCAGAAGGTCTGTCCTATTCATATATAATTGTCAATCAGCCGTGCTACTATTTTTGTGTGAGATTTTTCACTTTCATGCTTAGTATGTTCACCTAATAAGATATCGGAATAATGTTTGCAGTCAATTTACGTGACTTGTAAAAAAAAAAATGATTTACACGTTCGGTTACATCTGGCAACACTGTGTGGTTCCTAGTGTACTTCAATCTTTGCTTCCCTGTTTAAAAATATATACATGAACAGGCTTCATTTTGGTAGAACCATTATCTGTGTACCGCTTCCGGTTCAAACTTTCTAGTATCCGAAACTCCGGGTTGCATTGTATCTTGGACACCCTGCAGTTTCATAGACGCTTCAATATATTTCAAGGTTTAAAGGGATAACTAACTAAACGTTATATGTTACGCAAATGTTTATTATTATTATTATTATTATTATTAGTATTAGTATTAGTATTAGTATTTTTGGGGACGGTGGCTCAGTGGTAGAGCATTTACCTCTGGTGCGTGAGGTCCCTGACTCGATCCCCAGCCAAGTAAGTTTTTCGTGAACAATATCATGTCCGTAGATTTTCTCGAGGTAATCCCGTTTTCTCCCACAGTTTCATTCCACTAATTCTTCCATAATCATTTAATTGCCTCAACCATAGTCTCCTTTAGCCTAAAGGGTATAATCATGGGACGTTAAACTGAAAGACTTTATTTCATTATTATTGGTTACTAAATACATACATTGTCATTGACTGTTTATTTATTTATTAAGTTATATGGCAGAGCATAAATCAAGAAGAAAGATGTGAAGTAGGAAAGTGTATAATCAGAGTTTACACAATCATTAACCCCGGATGAAGAACAACTCTAACTGCGCCCTTCTGTATTTTACAGTACTCGTCTACAAACACACACGCACACACAAATTGTTCTATCTTCGGAAAAATATTGTGTATGAGACAAGAAGTTTTCTCGTTTTGGAGTGTCGTGAAAGTGGCATCTCCTGTTGGGAAGAAAGGTATCTTGCTTGTACTGGATCTCTGTCTCGTCACGAAATTGCTCTCTCATCTCATTTTGTGTGCAAACTTATAGTTATTACAACTATGAGTGAACCAACCAAATCGTGTAACTTTTCGCCTAGTAACCTCTGCAATATGACAATGGACATCATCGTATTGGAAGTAACCTTATTGATATGATGATACATTCCCAATGTGCAACACAGATAGCATGCTGAAACTGAAACATAGTCTTCCGCATTTTGGGTTACCTTCAATTCCTGAACTGAGAAAATATGGTCATTATCTTGCGTTTGCTACCCCGTAAATTTCCGTTAACGTAATAACTCTGGTAACTACAGTATATTCAAAGGACAACCAGCTTTTCTTGATGATGAATTTTATGAAATGAAATAAAATCTTTCAGTTTGACATTCCATGATTATGCCCTTTAGTCTAAGGGAGGCGGATCATTAAGGCAAGTAAGTGATGATGGAAGAATTTGTGCATTAGGATGTGGGATGAAACGGGAGTGCTTCGAGAAAACCCATGGACACGATGTTGATTGAAGCATTTTGAAGGAGATGTTTAGTGTTGTAAACGTCCTAAAACTTTGTTGTAAAATATTTAGTTTTCACACACTCCCATTAAGCGCTATCGAAATAATTTATTTTTCTGGTAATTCAGCCGTAGCGAAAGCATTGACAAATGAGAGACATGGATTCAACTCTCTACTAAAATGAAACTGGTGTTGAACTTCATACTAATCATTTATTTTACTACGATACTAGCAAGACGATAGCATACAGTTTTGCTAATCAGGTATAGCCTAAAATTATGATATATTTTCAACTTTAATTTTTATTTTACTATGATATTGTCCAAAGATGAGACAGATATCAATGATAGATCTAATCGATATGAATAAAATGACCTGGTTAAAAATGAATTATATATCATGCGTAGTTTTTTAACAATTGAGAAAAAGTAATCATGTCGCATTCAAATATTTGTGGTTTGCTTTGAATCTTTGATACAGTTGATAGATTCTGTGCAGCTGGAAAAGCTACCATTATTAATTTATGTACTATATAAGATAAGTATGAATGTTGTTTAATTTGTTTCAACAATGATCGATATACACTCTTGTAAACAAATAAGTGGAAAACACCTTTATGAGAGCCAGGAAATTCTTCGACGTCCTGAGCCCCATTTGCCTTTCCAGTGGCTATACCCCAGCGTACACCTTGCAACTAGACGGCCCCGGGTTCAATCCAGGGCGGGAGCGAAAAATTTTTGTCGTTCAACCTTCGTTCGATATGGCTCAGGGTCGTTCACTCAGCCTCTATAAAATGGGTATCTGGATGGATCGTGGTGCTGACTATGTTTCGAAGTCAGCTTTCATATGTTTCGAAGTCTACAAAGTATGGAGCTCGACTTCCACTCAATCCTTGGGCTTCCGAATGAATTACACCATTTATCAATATCTATATCTATATCTATAGATAGGCAGACAGATAGATAGATAGATAGATAGATATTGGGAGTGAGGTTACTGGATATGGACACAATGCGTTAAAGAAGTTTGCAAATGGCTGTATATTGAATGCTAGCCATTAGGTTGATTGATTGATTGATTTTGAGTTTAACGTCCCATTCAGCAGAAAGGCTATATGAGACGTGGACCTACTGATTAACGTGGAATCTGAACCATATGAGCTCCCGCCGAGCTAGCCGTTAGGGAATACACTGTGCAAAATAAAGATAGGTCATAATGGTATAGATTATAAAGAGAAGATAGATTTATTTTTAAGACAATATTATAATGAAGAGATAGATGGATCTGTTAAGACAAGATTTATATCGTGATTTAAGTTAAGATAATGAGTATATGGACTAAGATAGATTTAATGAATTGAGATTATGTATAAACAAAAGATAGAGAATAAGATCTCCGGCGGATTAGTTTGTAGTGGATAACATCTTGTCTCTGGTTTTCCTATGTTCTTTCAATTTCTTTCTCCACTACTTTTGTCATCTTTAGCCTTCAGAGCATAAGCGTAGGAAGCTAAACTAAAAATGTCATTGTTACGGAAGGTTTATATGAAATTTAGTTTTACTACTATATATATGTTATAGATTCAGACCTTTCAAATAACAAGATTTTGAAGTATTCTGTATGTTATGTATTCGTGTTATGAATTATTATCGATCATTAATTTCCAAATTAAGCTTTCGTACTTCTTATATGATGAATATGTACTATTGAATAATATTTAGATAACCATTTGTTGAAGTATTTTGTGCAAAAGAGTTCAGGAAGTGTTTCTATTATAGCATATAAACATATCAGTCAGCTAGTTATCTTTCTTCCTTTTTCTTCTTCCACTAAAATATACATTCTTAGGTATGAAGTACAAACATAGGAGAAACCAAAAGCTATAGTTAACACTTATGGCGCGACAGCTAATAATCTAGGAACAGATAAAATTCTCGGTAGCCCTTAGAGGCGTATCCTATGTGAACGCCTCGGATGAGTGACCGACCGATGGCCAGCGGGTGGAGCACGAAGAAGGTCAGTCTGCTGGTCGTGTGGCCATGAACGTCTACAGGCAGCCTGTAATTATTCTAATAAACTTTAACCAAACCCCGGAACTTTCCTTCGTCCACACTAAATTGTCCACAACACAAACATTCATCATCTACTGGAGAACCAACCCCTTCTAGTTGCTTATTCCACCAACGCAGCCGGCGACATCGCGGAGCCGCCGCTGGACGCTCTGCTGCTTCGGCAGCACAAGGACACGAAAGTAAAATTGGTTCGACAGGACTTCAACATTTGAGGCAATATTTCCTCCCAGAAAACAAACCAAAAAAAAAAAATCCTTAGAATGCATGTTTATAATGTGACAACATATTGCAAAAGCGTGTTGCAACACGAAAGCAACAAGGTTTTCCTCTTTATCTGTGACCAAACATAATAATAACACGAAATTTCCAATTAACTCTCACGAAATCTATAACTACTTGCATACCTGTTAATTAATCCATCAGGTTTGATAGATCATCTGTATTAAAGAAACTACTATTTACCACACACAACCTAGGTTTATTTAACAAGTTAGATCTAGTAGAAAATATCCTTAAATTAAGGGAATTGAACATGTAGGCCTACTTATTACTAAATAACAATTGAAGAATATCGAGTACATCTTTCATAATAATGTAATATGTTTACTGTAAGAATAGTACAGTAAAACCTTGTTAACCCAGACTTATTGGGGGGATAAGTTGAATTGATTAACAAAAGTCCGGATTATCCAAAAGAACAATAGAAAGAGTGCATTCAAACTCTGTTTATGGTAACAAAACATGTTTATTGAGGTGCATTTAAAGGGCATAGACCTAATACATATTCCATTACTGTTCTGCAGTATACTACGACTGTACTATATACAGATACTCTAGAGTAAGTACTATGTTTCCCAACAATAGACAAATAAGTACCATATCCTTGATAGTCACACATGTATGTGACGAATACGATTGATAATTTCTACCCACCTTTAAAACCATATCATTCTTCCTTTTTCCTTTTCTTTCTTTTTTGAATTAAGCGAAGTCCGTCTTACCGGGCTTCGGACTAACGAGATTATATATATATATATATATATATATATATATATATATATATATATATATATATATATATATATATATATATATATATATATATCAATCATATATATTGTAATGATTTTATAAGTAGAGGCTAAATAACGGTCCGGGCTAGTCTTTTCCCTTTCACCAATTTATTATAAAAATTGTTAAATACAAATGTCTTTGATTACAAAGAGTAAAATAGTGTCTATCTTGTTATTGACCAGATGAGAGGAAATAGGTGTTTTGCACGGCGCCCCTTCTCTCAAGGCAGTCTCCAAGGCACCTGCTGGTTCTGGTGAGTCTGGAAGGATAGCCCCCTCAGCCCAAGGCAGCTTCGCGAGGCTTGCTTGGAGTAAGGATCCCTATTTCAATGCGAACTCGGGTAAGGATAGGTGTATCCCCAGTCTAATGCGACCTCAGGGCGGGTGTTGGTTAGTTGATCAGTTGGTCGACTCTTGTTGATATATGATCAGTGTGCGCACTTATGGCGCAGGAGACCTAGGTTTAATTCTGGTGCTACTTTATGTAGTTAGTACACCACGTTAAGCCGTAACTCAATAGTGAAAAGTAAGTATAAGTATATATTTAAGATTGTCTCGAATCGTCTCGAGAAAATGCTGTCTCGACTCGAAAATATATTCCTGTCTCGACTTGATGTGTTCTGTCTAGAAATTTAAGTCGAGACGTTTCGAATTTCAAGTATATATACCAGGTAAAATATATAAATAAAAGAAATTAAAATGTAGGAAATTTGCAACATTCTGATTAACGTGCAGTAAATCTCTCAAGTTATGACAAGAAGCAACTGACACTTGGACAAGATAACGGAAGTTGATGAAACAATATTTTTCTTGTTTTTAAGGTGTCTGACTTCGAGATTAACAAATATTTTATGCCTTGTGAAATTTTGATGCTTTAGTGCTCATCAGTCGCGCTTCCATTTCTTTTATAGTTTTCAAAGCATTGCGAAATTAAAAAAATAATATAAAATTTGCCCATTTTCGAAGAATTTAATATATACACAATTCTCCTGAAAAAGCACATAGTGTTGTTTAAGCCAGGCATAAAAACAAAAAGTTTTCCATACAACAAAATTGTAAATTTAATATTCTTACCTTTCTTGATTAATTTCAAGATTGAGGAGGAGATTGAAAGTACAAGTTTTCGCACCTCCTTTTGAGTACTAATGATTGATGTAACTAAAAATGTACGCCTTTTACTATTTGTAGGAAACAGGAGAAAAACAAAATCGTCCTTCCAGTTCATAATAATAGTTAAACGACACATTGCACAGTTCGGATAAATGTTGACTTTTTCATTCAATTCAGCTCAAGTCGCTCAGATACCTTACAGTTGCAATTGTTTACGAAGATCAAATTGCTCAGTATTCGGTATTCTGATTACAATCTGAATTGTTAAGACATGTAAGTTCCATCAGATATCTAACAATTGCTGTGGATAATTCAACTACGTGCTGATTAAGGTCATTCTAGCACTTCTGCTATTTATAAACATTGCGCATTCAAGTAGGGAAAGTAAAGAATAAAAAAAGAAAGAACCAAAGATGATTATTTTACAACTGGGACAATATCCTCAATGGGGCTCGCGTTTACTAATCTCAATGAGGATCATACGAGCTAGTTGTACTTCGAGCTTGTTTTTGCTATTTACAGTGATATTCTTGCTAGCTCGATATCACGCTCATTAACCTCATTATGCTAGAGTTTACTATCTATTCAGCCATACTCAATAAGGCTCTCATTCGCTAGTTATCTAGATATAGTAAGCCCAAGGTCCCTTGTCATAGAAAGAATTAGGCTCTTCAGCAAAAGTAACAATTTTATTATTTCTAATTCATTCTTCGATGCCAAATATCATATTTAGATATGATTATCCATCATTCTGCAAGTCATTTTTACAATTACATACTGTTTATGTCATGGACTACACTTACAAGAAGATACCATTATCATTAATATGAACAAGACAAAGATAGCACAAAATAATTTATTCATGGTAGATATGGAATTCTTATCTACGCTATTAGAGCCGCAATTTACTTTCGCCTGTGGCTCTACAGGTGAACGGGAAAGCCGTTTATCACAGCATTGTTTAGAAATTCCTTAACTCACTTAAGGCAAAATTTGTGAATTAATAATAGACTACAACATTTGTTTTGGGTTTACTTAAATTAGAATCCATTTCGCGATCTTATGAAACTAGAATTTTTATTTTTATGGACAAAGTAATCAATTATGAAAGGTGAATAAAGTACTTATGTATTTATAAAAAAGGTCTACTTTAAAGGTTTCTGTAGTTCCGCCACTCCATTCTTTTAAAACTTTTTTTCAAGCTTTCATATGAGAGGATGTAATATTTCTTAGGCTGCCGATCAAACTATGATACTAGAGTAAAGTGAAGATGACATTTATCTTACAGCCCACTGCTTCGATGCTCAAATTGAATTTTCCAGGAATGAAAGATTAAGTTCAATATCTCATGTACGATCCATATTTCTGTTATGTTGGAAACCGAAACCATAACTATATAATTTTTTTGTTTTATAATTTACTGTTCACAAAAATCTTTTTTAAAAGATACCTTTGCATAGAAGTAAATGTAAACATTGGTCCATTTTATTAAATTTTTGGAGTTAGGCCACTTGGTATCCAAATAGTCCATGTTATAATATACTATGTAAAATAACATGTATGAATATAATCTCATATTCATATCTTAATATGTGAAAAATGAAATCTTTACCTCTCACGATTATGCCGGCTAGGCTAAAGGAGCGGTAATGATGAGAAATGAATGAAATGGTGGAATGAAGAAAGTGGAAGGAAACGGGGAAACTCCAAGAAACCCCCACACACATTGTTTGTCCACCACAAAATCCACTTGGCGCGAGCTGGGATCGAACGAGGGATCTCATGCACTAGAGGTGAACGCTCTACCACTGAGTCACCGCGGCCCCCACAATATGTGATATATATAACAAATATTACATTATAAATTTCAGTAACTCATGATATCGCACACCCGGTGAAAGACTGTTACAAGTCAAAAATACACATTTGTGCGAAAATTACTTTTAAAGTTCTTTTTTATCCTATCAAAATCCTTCCCTGGAATACTGGTATTTCTGCCATCTAGGGGTTAATTTGTTTAGTTATGTTTATGCGAAAATACCACCAGGTAGAGCTTGCTTCTCTCTATATATATATTCTCTCTTGAGCAATGATAACTCAAAATTGCCATTTTTTTTGAGTTGTAACACTCTTCCATCTGGTGTGCTGGTGAAGCGAATAGTCCAAAAGTTATTACGTGAGTTTATTGCCTTCATGGGAACGCAAAAACAATAAATATGTTAGATTACCATAAACTGCCAATTGCTCACACAGAAAATTTACAAAGTTCACTTTATCCCAATAGTTTTATACAAATTAAATATGTGGGTAGATGCTTAAGTATTATTATATTTAAAGTACGTACTATCAAATATCATGACATACAATTATTAGTTTTAATTAACTGAAGTGAGATGTAATTAAAGCTTGTTTCCGAAAGGTTAACCATTAAGTTTACACATTCATTGCCTTTCTAAAGTAATAACTAGCTGAGCCTGCGCTCTCTACACAGCGCATCATTCATATACGAGCATGAATCTCCTTGTTATTCCTCACTTCTTTACATGTCCCTTTGCAGACACAAGCGAAAGACGTCTTGATAAAAATCGCCAAGAGATACCATAAAGGGGATATTTTTTCGATTACTTTTTCAATATCACACACCGTTTGCAAGATTTGAGCCTACTTTCGGTTGGAGCTTTTAATTCATATATGATCAGTGTTTTCTTTCTTTTTACATGCAGTATGTAGTAAGCAAATACATAAACTAAATAACTCTATGGCCTATGGAACCCAGAGGTTCAATGCCGTTCACGAAAGCTCTCCACTAACCTCTATCCTTAGCCAATTGGATCCAGTTTCTACTTTGTATTCCTATTTCTGCGAGATCCATCTTAATATTTTCCTCTCATCTGCGCCGTCTTCCTAATGGTCGTTTTCCGGCTGGTCTTCTAGTTAAGATTTTGAAAGCGTTCCTTCTTTCTTCCGTCCTGGCAACATGATCTGCCCACCTGAGCCTCCTAGATTTGATGACCCTAACAATGTTGGGTGAACCGTATAAATTATGTAGTTCCTCGTTATGAAGTTTCCGCCATTCCCTATCCCCGTTTCTCTTGGGTCCGAATATTCGTCTCAGTATCTTGTTTGCAAATACTTTTAATCTATACTCTTCCTTCCGAGTAAGCGACCATGTTTCGCAACCATACAGAACAACAGGCATGATTATCGTTTTATATATTTTAAAATAAGCTAATACATTACACATAAAATTAATTATAATGTCAGTGATATATGGTGTTCATTGGGCAAAACACTCCAAACAACAAAGATTCAACTTAGTCTGGAGAAATGGTTATCCTTCGTTTTTCATTATAATTTGGCCATGGAACAAACGCTTGAGAGACATGCAACCCCTATATACAGTTATGTGGCGTTGGCATGTATAATACAGGGTGGCGCGTATTGTATCTACCAGTTGCTGTTGGCAACCCTGATCAAATGCGCGTACGAATGCTGCGCATGCTTACGGCACTGAATAGCAGGGCCTCTGGCAATTAGTTTACCATGGAGCGGTGGTCTGTGCAGACGCGAATTGCGGCGGTGGAAGCCTTTATCCGAACCGGTTCTGTCAGTGAGGCTCAGCGGGCACTGCGACGAAACAGTGATGATCGCCATGTTGCTATACCCGAGAGACACAGTATTCTGAGATGGGTGAGACAGTGGCGGGCCACAGGTAGTGTTGTGAACCGGAAATCACCAGGTCGTGGACGAAGTGTTCGAACAAATGTAAACTTGGAACGAGTGCGCGTAGCGATGGAACGCAGTCCCAAACGTTCAGCACGGCAACATGCACGAACATTACATTTGACACGACGTTCATTGGGTCGTTTGCTGGGTGATTTGAAGTTCCATCCGTATAAACTGCAGGTGGTACAAGAGTTGAGAGCCATTGATAAGGAAAACAGACTCAATAACTGCCAGAACATTCTTGAGTTGATTAACCGAGATCCACTGTTCCTCCAACAACTTTTGATGTCCGATGAAGCAATCTTCCACCTGACTGGGTATGTTAATAAGCAAAACTTCCGGTATTGGTCTCAGGAGAATCCTCGTTCATTACATGAAAAGCCTCAAGGTAGCCCAAAAGTTGTGGTATGGTGTGCAGTTGGAATGTGTGGCATTATTGGTCCCTATTTTTTTGAGGATGACGCCGGACATGCAACAACTGTAAATTCCGACCGCTACTGCCATATGTTACAGACGTTTCTCATTCCGGAATTGCAGGAAAGGGGTGTGATCAATAACGTTTATTTCCAGCAAGACGGTGCTACGGCACACACGGCACGCCAAAGTATGTCTATACTCAGAGAAACATTTCCAAACCGCGTGATATCCCGATTTGGCGATGTCTCATGGCCATCCCGTTCCCCAGATTTAACAGCTCCTGATTACTTCCTCTGGGGATATGTTAAGGAAAGGGTCTTTGCCAATCGCGTGAAGACAATTGACGAACTGAAGACTGCCATTCGTCATGTGATAAGTTCCATTCCACAGGATACGTTAATGCGTGTGATGAATGCCTTCCCACGTCGCCTGCAGCAGTGCATCCAGGAAAAAGGCGGACATTTACAGGACGTTATTTTTAAAGTTTAGTGAGCTCCTTCGACAAGTGTTGTACAGTGTACAAATTGCCAGTCCATATACTTATATTCCATAACAGTTTTGCATTAAAACTTGCATAACACACCTTTGTATTTTCATTTGAAGTTGGTAGATACAATACGCGCCACCCTGTAGGTAGGATTTGATGCTTTAGTTGTTTTCTTTTTAAATTTCAACACTTCCAGTGTACCTGTAAAAATGTAATACAGAAGTAATGGCCATGTTTTTTTTTTTTTTTTTTAATATTGAGTTAGAACTGAACAATATACGCAAAGTTTGCAATCGATCAGAGAAAACGTCATTTTTCTAGAGCCTGTAGTTTCCGAGATCTCACTGTCGAAAGAATTTGCCACAAACATATAAACGTTCACAAACGTATATAGTTTAAAAACTTCAAAGATGGCAGCACAATTCATTTGCATTTATTTTGGGAAAGGCTTATCAAAATGCAAAGGCTATGAACAATGAGTTAATTTAAAAGGATAAACTTTATGGAAAAGATCTCATTAAGTAATTTATTTAAAGTACACATACTTTAAAATATTTGTCTTTGTTACAAACGTGAAATCACAAATAACCGTAAATCAAAGCTTCGAAATCAAAGGTTATAGGGTGGAGCTCAGGCGCTCTTGTTCACGTTGTACGTATTTAACCAAGAAGTCTAGCCTCTCTTGTGTTAGTTACTGTGCCAGCGAGGACAAAGTATTGCAAAACGTACTTGTGAGCATAGCACACTTACGCACTTAGAGGATCGACGAAAGTTCTCACTTTCGGAGGGCAAGCTTGCTTTTTGAATATCATTTAATCATCTTTCATTTCGCTTCTACCTTCATTTGGGCTTCGGCCCTAGGCTCCATTCTCATCATGACGGACCTTGGCAACGCTTCCGGACAACTACATCTCGACCAATAAATTCCTATTAATATCGGACCAAACGGACGTCAGAAAACTCATCCCCGTATTGTTACTGGCACCAAAGGAAGCAGTAATGCATAAACAGGGGACAACACTGACATCGGGGACAGCTCACTCCGAAATCAATGAATTTGTTCTAGATCACCACACGGGCGGACTCTATCTCTGATCTACCGAAACGACCACGCACTGGTAATGCCGACAACCAGCAAACAAATTACATGGATTGGGCTTCGACAACTAATGAATCTGATACCTCAGCAAACTCTACTCAAGACATCACTTATAACTTCTTACCAACCGATTTTGACACCAAATATGATTCAGTACGTGCCGTCTTTCAACAATTAGTTAAATTTGTACCAAGACCGGAGATCCGTGAAATAATCAAGTCACGTAAAGGCATTATCATAAAATCAACCAGGTCAAATTTTGCGACGCATGTACGGAATAAGGCAACTTTCAAGATCTTTGGGCCAGAAGCAAAACTTTCCGCCTTAACTCCTACTACACGAGACACCTCCACCTCCTAAAGACACCTCCTCCTCCGCCACCAATGTTATCGGTGGTAATACGCGGAGTAGAGCCAGACCTCAAAGACGAGGAAATCTACGAAGAACTGCATCAAGAACGGTTTCCTGTCAAACGTTGCATCTGAATAAAGAATAACTTAGGAGCAACCTATCTTGTACGAGAGCTTACAGACCAACCACAACTGATAGATCAACTCTTGTCTAAAGAAGCGTATATTTATCGCAGACGCTATAAGGTCGAACCATCCCGTACACCGGCACCTCTTCCATTGCGCTGTGAGCGGTGCCAGCAGCATAACTCACATCCCACGTCAGAATGCTCTAATATCATTAAATGTGGCTATTGTTCCATGCAACATTCTACCAGGGAATGCCCTAATCAAAAGGCACCACCGCAATGTA
The DNA here is from genome assembly GCF_964235325.1 of Thermobia domestica. Taxonomy (NCBI): domain Eukaryota; kingdom Metazoa; phylum Arthropoda; class Insecta; order Zygentoma; family Lepismatidae; genus Thermobia; species Thermobia domestica. The sequence goes on along the minus strand of NC_137455.1, from coordinate 170,953,502 downwards.
GTGCATGTCCTGAAAAACATCCAACATATTGCTATAAATGCAAAGCCAAACCACAACCTGATCCTTCAAAGCCGGAACTGGTTGCTCCTATTCGCTCTGTTGATCCCTTGACTTCACCTGCTAACTCATTACTTCATCCAGTTACTGTTGAAGACTTACTACGCTTTCTCACCATTACTTTACAAAATATCCATCCGATTCTACGCACCCACATACTTACTCAAATCATTCAAGCAGCTAAAATACTGTTTAATATTCAGCTTCATGCAATCTATTCTGGACCCACAATACAGTTTCAAATCCAACCCCTTGAAGTTTATGTCCAATATGGCGAAATTCAGCTCTAACTTTTTCTGTGTATTTATTATGGCTTACACCTTACTCTTTATGAACATCCACGTCTTTATAACCTTATAATTTAGCCCATTCTGGCTGCATGTTTGCTACATTAGCAACGCTTCCGGCTCATCGTATCTCGGTCACCAAACTCCAGCTAATATAGGGCCAAACGGTCAGCAGAAGACTCGACGCCGGATTGTTACCGGAAAGCTACGGTCAGGAATTACCACCACTGTTTCTGCTACTTATGCTGACTGCATCACTAAAGGGCAGCGCATTCGCTCTCGGTCTCTCTCGGATCATGAACACTCCGTAGATCCGAAGAAACAGCGAGTTACACCTATCATTGATCCAAGTATGAGCAATAACATGGATTGGGCATCATCTAATTCAATCGATAACTCCAACACACATACCAACCACAGCCTATATATAACTTCCAGCTGACAGGTTATGACCAAAAGTATAACACCGTTAGAGCAGTTTTTCAGCAGTTGATTAAATATGTGCCTCGTCCTGAGATACATGAAATCGTCAAAACTCGCAGAGGCAAATTACTAAAGTCTACCAACTCAAATTTTGTATCACAATGTGCGAAACAAGGGCTCTTTGAGATCTTTGGACCAAAGGCGAAATTATTCGCATTAACTCCAAGAGCACGCAAAACTCCTCCTCCTCCTAAGCGATTGCCAATGCTATCCGTTGTTATACGAGGAGTGGAACCAGGTCTCACCGATGAGAAAATCTATGAGGAATTAAATCAGGAATGATTTCCTGTAAAGCGATGTAGGACCTGATCAAGAACAATAACGGTGCAACACATCTTGTACGGGTTCTCAGCGATCAGCCGTAGTTGATAGACCAACTTTTGTCCACTGGAGCTTAAATTTATCGGCGACATTACAAAGTTGAACCTTCTCGCACACCTCCTCCTCTCCCATCAAGATGCGAGCGATGTCAACTGATAATGCACATCTCACATCCTAGTGTACTAACGATATTAAATGTGGCTATTGTTCATTACAACATGCTACGAAGGATTGCTCCAATCAAAAGGCGCCACCACAGTGTAGTACGTGTCCTAAAAAACACCCAACATATAGTTACAGATGTAAAGCTAAGCCACAACCGGAACCTTCTAAACCAGAACTTGTTGTACCCTTAAGGTCTGCTGACTGTCCCACTCCATCTGCAAATTCTTTACTTCGTCTCGTTACTGTTAAAGATCTGCTCCGCTTCCTCACGATTAGTCTTCAGAACATTCATCCGTTTCTTCGCAGTCACATTCTCAACCAAATCATCCATGCAGCTAAAATCCTTTTTAACCTTCAGCTCCATGCGACCTATTCTGGACCAACAGATCATTTTCAAATCCAACCTATTGAAGTCTATGTTTAATATGGCAGCTTCAATTTGCAATATTTTCTGTTTTTTTCGTAATGGCTTATAGCTTCTTATTTATCCGCTCACTATTGACACATCAAGTACTCTTCATGCAGTTATTACAGGAAGAACACATCTCAGCCTTCGCGCTCAATGAAACTTATCTGGCTCCTTACCTATAGTGTTACATATCAAAATATAACTTACTACGTCACGATGCTCCGTCCGGACAACGTCTGTACGGCGGTACAGCTATCGGCATTAGCACTCGTCTACCATACCGCGCTGTTGCCTCAAACTTTCAATCTGCCTGAATACAATGTAACTACTATCTACCTTCGTGGTTCCACAGTCACATTTGCCACAATCTATGTTCGGCCCGGAAAGACTCTCAACTATGATTTCTTTCGTTTCATTGATACACAATCTCGGCATTATATTATCATGGCATACTTGAATTTCCATAGTAGAACACAGCGCGACAAACAGCAATTTCTTGATTTTATACAAACTTCCACTACAGGAGAATTTCATATCTTACCACAAACTACGAGACCAGCTAGCAACACAACGCCTGACGTAGTAATAACCACGTCTTCTCTCTCTCCTCTTATTAACATTACTGTCGGCAGCGATCATGTTCCTATTAAACTAGAACTGCAATGTACAGTGAAGTCGTCAAATCCCTTACCAGCTAGGAAAATTTATCTCTATCATAAGGCTAATTGGGATCAATACCGATCCACAATCGACGATGATATTAGCACACTGACTATACCTACCTCACAGCATAGTCTTGATCACGTCATCACTGACCTTGCCGCAGAAGTTCAAGGTGCAGCGTAACATTCCATTCCGTCTACTCATGTACAACCGCATAAACCTATTTTGACACCAAGATATCTTGCATTAATTTCTGCTTCACGTCGAGCTTATCGTGAGTATAGAAGCAGCGGCAACTTGGAGGCACTACGCTTACACCGCCAATATCTCCGAATAACACACAACTACATTGTAGCATACAAGGAAAGAAAATGGATTCCATCGTGTAATACTTTTACTACAGAAACTCATCCCAGCAAATATTGGCGTAAATTCAATCAACTTACTGGCGAAACGTCTCGTACACCCTATCCTCTTATTCACAACAATCAAGCTCTTAATAATGTCATCGAAAAGACGAATATTTTTACTACATTTTTCCTAGAAGTCTTCACTCCTCTTTCTGGACGGCACACACCGCACCGCCTTCAAACTTCAATCAGCCGTCACGCTGATCCGACCGCTCCTCATCTACAGCCTTCTGACCACCATATTCTGGAACCTAATAATCCACTTACTCAGTCTATAGACCCAGATGACATCAGGGCTATTTTAGCAACCAAACGCAGTACGGCACCTGGATTCGACTCCATCACATACGCTCTCATCTAACAGGCACCTCCTTTTTTCATTCTGATTCTAAGTCATATTTATACATTATCCTGCGCACTGGCTTCTTTCCGCTCGATTGGAAGTATTCTTAAGTTCTTTTATTTCCTAAGCCTAAGAAACCACCATCCGATGTACAGTCGTATCGCCCGATCCATTTAACAAGTTGTCTCTGCAAATTATTAGAACGTATACTCGTTCGTCGGCTTCACGACCATCTCCTCATACACAATCTTCCGCCAAAACATCAAGCTGGGTTCCGACCGAACTTCAGTACACACGATCAACTCTTAAGACTAACCACTGCTATTTATAACCAATACAAAAAGGAAATTCCTTCTTGTTTAGTTACGTATGATTTGGAAAAGGCACTTGATAAGGTATGGCATCCTGGCTTGATATACAAATTACATGACTATATGCTGCCCATATCTTACATACGATTAATCATTACTTTCTTAACAGGACGCCTTGCATATATTTCTATTAACAACGCTTTATCATACATCATATTCTTACATTCTGACGTACCTCAAGGTTCTTCTCTGTCTCCTTTGTTAATTTACTGTATGTTGCTGATCTTAGACTCACTCCTCACGTCCAAGTTTACCAGTTCGCTGATGACACAGCATTCCTCACAACAGCTCGCACTATTCAGCGTATTAATGGCCTCATTCAGCCAGCTATCGACACATTTGTCCGTTGGTGTCAGGTCTGGAGACTCACTATTAACTCAGCGAAAACACAATCTGTTGGCACCAGCTGGGGTTTACGACCACCTACTGTCCTCCACACTTACAAAACCTTTATGTGGACAACTTTAACATATCGTCATACACCTTGGGCCGCAGCTTCCGACAAATTTTATAAACAATTGTCTATCATGGAGGGGCATGCTTTGAGATTGGCCTATCGAATTCACTTACCAAGCCCAACCAGACTTCTCTACGATCTCATAGACTTACCACCACTACTCACCCATCTAGAACAGCTGCGCATTCGTTACATCACGAAACGTTTTGATTTACACCCCATGCTTCAGGATATACTACGATATGACCGAGACAATGATGCACCGCCACGCTACGTCGACACTCCGCTTCAACACTATCTCACACTGTACCACTTGCAAATGGATCCTGCCAATCGAGACCCAGAAGTATTTGCCATATATCATCCACGCCATCTGTCATTTTCCATATATCCATCACTAGCAGCGTTCACCCCGCTTCGCTGCGGTCACCCCGGAACGCAATAAACTTTGTTACTTAGATAATTTTTACTTTTTCGCTTTCAAGTGATATGATAAAAACCATAGAAGATTGCAGTAAATGTTAACATTATATCGCCTGTCATTTATGTTAACCCGCCCCGCTTCGCTGCGGTCACCCCCGAACGCAATAAACTTTGTTACTTAGATAATTTTTACTTTTTCGCTTTCAAGTGATTTATAGCGCCTGTCAGTTATGTTAACCCGCCGAGTCACAGGGTCATGCGGGTTGCATATAAATACGTTTATTTTTATACCTATGATGAACTAATAACAAAGGATTTGTACGTATGGACACCTGAATGGTCAATTATCTCAAGACACTGGTAATTGAAAATTAAAGTGATATGATAAAAACCATCTAGGGTCCACATCCTAACAACCCCCCAAAAATGAAAGAAATCGGTTCAGCCGTATTAGCGTGATGAGCGGACAAAGGATTTTTTTTACGTATTGACACCTGATTGGTCAATTATCTCAAGACACTGGTAATTGAAAATTAAAGTGATATGATAAAAACCATCTAGGGTCCAAATCCTAACAACCCCCCAAAAATGAAAGAAATCGGTTCAGCCGTATTAGCGTGATGAGCGGACAAAGGATTTTGTGCGTTCTCTTTTATATATATAGATATGCACAGTAATCACCTACTAACATGGGCCTTCCCTGTCTACATCAGTTTCTGAATAGCCCCAGGAACAGAAGATAAAAGATCCGTTCACTAACAGAACCTAGTGTTGTGGCCTCCAGTACAATTCATCCTCATTTTCATCATTTTAAAATATTATTTCTTTGAATTGTTATTCCTGTTACTGTTTTCCTTATTTGTTATTATATTCACGCACTTAGCATTCATGCACTGACAATTTATTTTCTTGTTTAATATTTCTAATAGCCTCTATGCACATATTACCTTTATGTTATAATTATTTTTATTAGGTTTAAGTGTCATCTGTTTTACCTTATCTCTACTATATATATGTTAATTACTTAAAATAATGAATAAATAAAGGAAACCCTTTAGACCAACCACAGTTTTTGTAGCCTCTACACTCCCAATACAACACTTTCCCGAAGAAAAAGCGCAACCCTTTAAACGGGTAGACGACAAAAAAGCGAGTTTGTTGTTATTCTAGCATTTTAATAGATAGATAGATAGATAGATAGATAGATAGATAGATAGATAGATAGATAGATAGATAGATAGATAGATAGATAGATAGATAGATAGATAGATAAATGCTGGTATTAGTCTCAAGGCAGATATATGGAGACCAAGGACCAAGGGGGTGATAACTCCCCCTACCTTAGGGAACTTTTGCCACTATATTAGAAATGTTCCTTAGGGCTTAGAATCAAAAAATAGTTGTTGGTCAACATATAAGTGCAACACCTGGGTCCTGAGGCCCTTAACCCTTTAGCTCCCGTGTATATTTACAGACATCGTTGGGATATCTTTAAATGGCCAAAGATCAGACCGTTAGTGCAACACTGGAACAATATTTCGATCGATTTGTAAGAATGTGGGCTTTCAGTTTAAATAATGAACGGGACATTTTTGCGTACAAAGGAAAACTAACTAAGGGATATATAAGAAAATCTCCCTTAAAAATGTCCCTTCTCGCGATTCTTTTAGTTAGTATGTGGCAACTCTGCAAACTAGATGAAAATGAAATCTGTAAGTTTTAAGTCCCACGGTTATGCCGGTTAGGCTAAAGGAGACGGTGATAATGAGAGATGAGTGAAATGGTGGAATGAAGAAAGTGGGAGGAAACGGGAGTACCCCGAGAAAACCCACGAGCACGGTGTTTGTCCACCACAAAGTTCACTTGGCGCGGGCTGGGATCGAACCCGGGACCCCAAGCACCAGAGGTGTGCAAACTAGATGAATAATAAAATGTATTTAGGTGTTCTGTTTTATCTTCAACTTAAACTGAAAATTTCGTTTTGGTCCATCAAATAGCAGCAGAGGAGATATGTATTTTATAGTCTTCACAGGGTTCATAATAATGGATTTTCATGGAAGTAAGAGTATGACTTTGTGTGAATGTACAGTTATTACGTGGCAACACTGCAAACTACGTGAATAATAAAATGCCTTTATGTGTCCTATTTTATGTTCAACTTTAACTGAAACTTTCGTCTTGATCCATCAAATAGCAGCAGAGGAAATATGTATTTTATAGTCTTCACAGGGTTCATAATAATGGATTTTCATGGAACTATGAACGTTACTTCATGGTAGTATGAAACGGAAGGTGTCAATGTTCCGTTTTATTTTTCTATAGAAAACAAGTGATACAAATTATTCTAGTTGATTATCTTTTTCGTTATATTATGACAGATTCCCAGTACCGAGAAATCCCCCAGGAAGGTTTTTATGGTTTGTTCGTCCATGGTGGAATAGAAAAAATTTCAAAGCAATAATGTTACTGTTGTGCGATTACATTGTTCCTTTGAAAATACTTGTTGTTCTGCTATTCTACAATGAATGCACTTACAAACATGTCAGCTGGTGTGTGAAGTTATCAAACAACTCTCGAAGCACAGACGTGCGCAACGTGGGTGGGGTGCCTTGTCACCCCCATTAGACAAACTTTTTTTTTATGTAGAATTATTACAAACTGAGAAGAGATTACGTGTAAATTATTTCCCGTCTGCATGTGTGCCGTGCGTCGCCGACGCAGCGTCGGGTGCAACGACGCTATCTTTTCTTAGGAAAAAGGGAGCGAGGACGACATTCCATATGGTGGTACTTTAGATCTTGCACCCACATTCCCAATGTCCTGCGCACGCTAGTCTCTCGAAATTATTGCGTAGAGCATGTATTCTTATTACATGTTCACACAGATGATCGCACTTAATATAGTATATAATATGTAGTTTTTTAATTGCCCTAATATTAAATAATTTGTTATATTGTTTGTGTTTGTGTCTGTATGTAAGTTGATAATAGTAGCACATTCGGCCTGAAGTCCACGTGTTCTCAGTTATTCTGGAAAAGAATGATAAACAGAAAGAAGCCAGTCAGACAGACAACAATTGCAGCAAGAAAAGGGATTACTGTTGTGAAAAATCGAACAATTTCAGCTCCACGATCTGGTACAAGTTGTGGTATCTCACTTTGGCTGCTATCAAATCCACTTCTTGAATCTGTCACTCTAATGATTCGTCTTCCTATCGAATAGGTGTTCCTTTAATGACACGTTCAGCTATTCTAGTGACACTTGTCACTAAAGTTTCCCATGAAACACCCTTTCCCTTTTTTTCGTGATCCCCATTTTAGCTCTATTTCTGGCCAAATATGCACTACTCCTCGTTAAACAGGATGTCTGCTACATACTGCCGTATAGCAGTACGCTCCGAATATGGTGAATTATCCACTAAGAGTGTACAATTTTCCGCCACACATGATTCAGCAGACTGACTTAGCAATCGTGGTAATTTTGTGAAACTATGGTAGTTCCTGCGATAGACCGTGTTTGTTTGTGTCGTATTCTGTAGGAATTTGGATGCAAATTGGTGTTTAGCGGTGCAGTTTTGCAGTGTCAGTTTCTTGACGCAGTACTTTGACCTGAAAGTTTCTATGGAAGTAATTTTTTAAAATGAAATTTGTCGTCCTCATGCGTTTTATGCGTAGTGTATTACACAGAATTTTCGATCTTTCACAACAGTAATCCCTTTTCTTGTTGCAATTCTCGTCTGTCTGACTGGCTTCTTTTTGTTTGTCATCCTTTTCCAGAATAACTAAGAACACGTGGATTTCAGGCTAAATGTGCTATTATTATCAACTTACAAACAGACACAAACAAAAAGAATATAACAAACTATTTAATATTACGGCAAGTAAAAAACTACATATTACATACTACATTAGGTGCGATTATCTGTGTGCACATGTAATAAGAATACATGCCCTACACGATAACTTCGAGAGTTGTTTGATAACTTCACATACAAGTTGACATGTTTGTAAGTGTATTCATTGTAGAATAGCAGAACAACAAGTATTTTCAAAGGAACATAATATAACCCCACAATAATAAAATTATTGCTTTGAAATTTTTTCTATTAGACCACGGACCAACAAATCATAAAACCTTCCTGGGGGATTTCTTGATACTGGTAATCTGTCATAATATAACGAAAGAGATAATCAACTAGAATAATTTGTATCACTTGTTTTCTATAGAAAAATAAAACGGAACATTAGCACGAAGTCATACTCATACTTCCATGAAAATCAATTATTATGAACCCTGTGAAGACTATAAAATACATATCTCCTCTGCTGCTATTTGATGGATGAAGACTAAGTTGAACTGACTGACTGACTAAGTTGACTTAAAGTTTCAGTTTAAGTTGAACATAAAATAGGACACATAAAGGCATTTTATTGTTCACGTAGTTTGCAGTGTTGCCAGGTAATAACTGTACATTGACACAGTCATACTCGTACTTCCATGAAAATCCATTATATATTATAAACCCTGTGAAGACTATAAAATACATATCTCCTCTGCTGCTATTTGATGGATCAAAACGAAATTTTCAGTTTAAGTTGAAGATAAAATAGAACACCTAAATAAATTTTATTATTCACCTAGTTTGCAGTGTTGCCACGTAATAACAAAGAATCGCGAGAAGGAACGTTTTTAAGGGAGATTTTCTTAAATATTCCTTAATTAGTTTTCCTTTGTATGCAAAAATGTCCCGTTCATTACGTAAACTGAAAGGCTACAGTCTTACAAATCGATCGAGGTATTGTTCCAGTGTTGCACTAACGGTCTGATCGACGGTCATTTACAGAGATCCCATCGATATCTGTAAACATACACGGCTGCTAAAGGGTAAAGGGACCCAGGACCCAGGCGTTGCACTTATATGTTGACCAACAACTATTTTTTGATTCTAAGGGCCCTAAGGAACACTTCTAATATAGTGGCAAAAGTTCTCTAGGGGGGGGGGTAGTTATCACCCCATTGACCCTTGGTCTTATGTTTTTAACTGAATATTTTCTTCGTAATAATTTTATAATTTACGCAACGATTTCTGGAGACATACAAAACAAGTAGAGATTTTTAGGAGCTGTCTCGTCTTGACTCGAAAATTTGAATGGAGACAGGTATTTATCTCGATTCGTCTCAAATTCCACAAAGCATGTCTCGTGTGGAATCTCATCTAGTTTTCGAGTCAATTCCAGACATGTATCGACTCGTGCGCACCCTATGAAAAAAAGGTTTCATTCTCCAAACCAATCAACCAATATATATACATTGGCGTATTTAAGGGGCTTCCGGGCTTCAGCCCCCCTCCCGAAATTGTATTTACTATATTAAAGTAAATGAAATATCTTGCAGAATGTTCACATTTCCAGGAAGAAAGTTTGCTACCCCCCCGAAACGAAATCGTAAATACGCCACTGCATGTACATATATATATATATATAAGGTAACTGCAGGTATATGCGCCAGTGCAGCTAAATACGCCAAGTGTTCAGTACTCGGCCGTTTCCGACGAAATTTGCTAAAATGGACCTCCAATATGTGCCACGGTCTTGGGCAAGTCCAATTTGACGAATACTCCGGGAGACAGCGCTGAGACCGCCACGCCGTGCAGTGTTGTATGCTTCGGGAAGATTCCGTGGAAAGGACGTTATTATTTCAATAGAGGTAAGAGTCCGTTATTAGTAACTTGCTAACCCAAAACATTGCCGATTGTTTGCAGCAATGTATGTCTTACTTCGCGTCCGTCTAGTAAGACTTTGTTTTGTAAGTTAAATTTCAGTATTTGTGATTCCATAGTTTCTAAATCAATACCAAGCATGGTGCAGCGAAATACGCCAGGGCTTGTACAGAATGACTGCAGAAGACAAAAAGATGTTTTCATTTATGCCACATGTTTCATGTAATATCGATGTAGTTTTTTTTTTTTTTTTTTTTTTAGTCACAGTACACTGACATTATTTATTTATCTTCTTATGGACAAAAACTTTTCAGTTTGGAACTTCATTTCAACTTTAGAGATTATAGTTTTTACATTTTATCTTTTTATCTTCATCTTGCACTTTGTTTATTCTTCATTTTTCTTCAGGCATGTTGCGTAGTAATATTTGAGTTCGTATAATAGAGACAATGTAAGTAGCTGCAAGATTTAGTACCGGTTTCTAATAGTTTCCTAGACTTGGCGTAATTACTTGCACGTGTTGGTAATTACGCCACTTTGTAACACTTTATTTTTGTTTTACCTTGTGTAGAAAGTAGAAATGACTCACATGATTGCCACATTTTTTTCTACACACGGAAAAGTCTACTTTGCAACATACATGTCTTGTTCTTTGCGCTTGATGCAAATTAAGGCCATAAAAGATCCTTAACATGGCGTATTTACCCGCACCTATATATATATATATATATATATATATATATATATATATAAAGCCTGAGTAGGAGAAAGCATGAAAGTTATTTGTTATCCTGAGTGCACTGAAATTGCGCAAACATCCACGCCAGAATTTATATTTGTTATATAAAATATCCATCAGGATAAATGTAGAAATACAGTGTCATCAGTAGCGTTACCTACAAATTGCTACATTAACAAATGGAAAATTTTTATATCATATTGAGTATATTCCCCGCGTGGAAGCCTTCGATTTCTCTGTTCGTACAAAATCGGAAATGATTTCTGATACACCACGCCTCTTCCCATACTAATAATAAGTAAGGAAATCAGGAAAAAATATAATGAAATTACATAACGTGGTATCGAAATAATTTTGAGTGGTCTTTCCACTTTTTCGTGTTTTTTTTTTTTTCAAATAGTACTGTAGTAATAAGTGCATTGAATTCTAAACTACAATCAGCAAAATTGATTTTTCCGAACAGTGACCTTGAATTATATTGTTATTGTATGTTGAAGTTTAGTGTTCTTTCTTGCCACCGAAGCGGATCTACAATGAAATCCAAACCACCGTCATGTGTGCAATGCTCTCGCACCGGGAATTATACCTCGGACCGCATGCACTTACAATACAAAACATACCGTTTACACGCAGAGGAAAGCACCTACCGAGCTAACGTAACATTGAGCCAAGTAAAGTCGCTGTTCAGATTTAGAAGATGGTCAGCATTCCTTTTTTGTCTTGGAACTTACGTGGCCGTAAAATCTCAGTGAAGGAAAGCGCAGATGCGATATGTATCCAATTGAAAGTGGGATTCTTGTCCAAGAATCCTAGGTTGGCGTCATGATCAAGGAACTTTTAGTTTAATATTATTTTGTGATCGACAGTTGGGCACTATGCAATCAGAGTTCACTCGGGCCAGTGAAGATTCAGGTTCACTATCTTCAATGGGGCTCGCTCTCATTAGTCTCAGGAGGCTCATGCTAACTGACTCGCACTTGATCGAACTAGCGCGAGTTCCATTGAGGAAAGCGACCCAGATCCTGAGTCTTTTGGTTCTGTCTTCCTATCTATTTATGGAACTTGTGCTCACACAAGCTTGCACTCATTTAATGAGCTCGAAGCCTATTGATCCCGGAAGCTGAGCTCGCAAATTTGTGCGGCTCATTCACGTGCCTCACTAACGGTGTGGTAATAATTGTTGCTGATAAGGAATAGCTCCAAAGCTGTTAAAAGGATACATTCTTTGTTTTACTGCAATATTGCAATACTGGTATAAGGATACATTCTGTATTATTTTGAATGTTCGCCGATCGTCTATAAACTGGAAGAGTGACATATAATATCCAGTAGTCGTAATGAATTGGGAATAAATTGCAAAGTCAAATTGTTGTTTGTTCAACAATCATTTTGATAACGGTGCCTATATGTATGAGAAGTGGGTTCAGTCCAAAGCACAATGTGCTATCCGAACTCCTCCATCCGAGCATCGAACCAGAGTGCCTCGAACTAAAGGTGAAACCTTAACCATTTCTTCATAAAAGAGCCAGTGACCAAAGTTTAAAATGAGCTGATATACTTGAAAGAATGTTAGAGCAAGTTTGACTACAATGTACGCAGTATTGTCTGATATTTTGACTGTAAAATGGAACCGTAAACGTCATGCTAACGGCCCAACTTTAAATTTATTGAGTTCATTATTACACTGGGTTACATGTGCAGCGGCAGTCAGTCAAACAACGGCAGAGCATTAAATTCTTTAATTATTATTATTATTATTATTATTATTATTATTATTATTATTATTATTATTAGTAGTAGTAGTAGTAGTAGTAGTAGTAGTAGTAGTAGTAGTAGTAGTTTGAAAGTAGATTTAGTCTAGCGTCTGACTTTCGGACTCAGTGCATTAAGGTAAATTTGATAAAACTAGACATAGTTTCATTATAGAAACATCTTAAAAAATTGATATAAAAAACAATATAGGCCTATGATCATTCCTTTAATAGAAACGTGTCAAAATACAAAATTACCCCCTTCTCCGGTAACCACACACACACATATACACAAAATAAAAGCCAGCAGAGGAGATCAGAGTTGGGCGTGACAAATACCCTTTGTAGACTTGATTTATAGATTGAATTTTATTAATTTTAGCGTTCTTAAAGTATCATTCTGATATAATTAAAGTTCGATTGTACCATTTACAATAAAAAATTATCTCCTTTCCAAAAAAATTCAGTGGCGCAACCTGCGTCCTAAAGTCCACCTATGCGCACACTTATCTGTGACGGAATTCTTCGCTTTCTATTTACGTATAGATATGGAAACTTTATGGTTCTTTTCTTATGCCTGAAACATACCAATAATTTGGGTTTTCTTTTTTCATAATTTTACAGCTTTTTATTTATTTATTATTTTTTTTTAGTGAATCCTTATAGATATACTTATCTCCCTTTTTTCCAGTAAGATGTATGATCCACTTCTTTCATTGAAGCTACAGAAATGTTGACACGAAAACCAGCAACTGTTCTTACATTTTTTTCTACAGAATTGTAGCCACTCGTTGATGAAAAAAAAATATATAATAGTAAAGAGGACATTCCTTTGAAATGAAAAGAAGAAAACAAATAATCCGACTGTTTCATTTTTTCCGTGTATGAAATCTGGTCGTTTACTTGTGAAGCTGAAGGAACGAATGTCAGGAATTTGTTTCCCTCTTCTAAAGCAGCAACCGTCATACCAAACCATGACTATATTCTCAGACAGCTCTCCCTCTTAATATCTCTGTTATGCGTTTGCGTTGAGAAGTATTTATCATTTTGTCCCGCTCATCACAATGTATAGAATGAGCGCTTCTTATGAGCACCAGCCCCCAAGCATCTCATTAGTTCAACCAATCTATTTGAATTACTCCCATATTTCTCGCAGCCAGTACCACCTTTTGTCATGTCCAAATCACCAGAAAAGAAAGAAAAAGAAGAGAAGTTTCTCAGAAGGGCTATGAGTGAGTCTTCTTTCTGTACTCATTGCGACTGATATAACTAATATTAAAGAAAGAAAGAAGGAAGAGAAGATATTGCTTCCTATGTTCCTTTTTTGCCCTCTTTGTTTCATTTACTTTTGTGTTCCAACAAACTGTCTGTTAAGAGTTTCCTCAGACTCGTAATGATCGCTGAGCCAAGAAGGCAAAACTGCTGTCGTCTGAAGAGGGTCAACGAATGTCTGGTGGTTTAGATATGGATCATATTTCGTTATAACACGGAACTCAAGAAGTAGGGACGTTAACGGCTCATTCGAATTCAGCTCACTGTTTGACTAATTCGAGCTGAGCCGAGCTCTCAGCTCATCTGTGTGAAAAAAACCGGTATTGGCAGCTCTTTGGAAGTCAGTGGAGCCGAACCGAATTCGATTTAAGCCGAGACGACTCACATCCTTAGAGAAGGAGAAATATGTGATGTGGAACTGTAAAACTTCGGCATTATTATCAAGTTTACAAAGTAGTGTTTTCAATGGCGAAAACACGCACATTGTACTAGAAGCTAAATGACAGTTCCATGGAAATGCGCAGAACAGTAATGTTATTTTTAGGGATGGTACAGTTTCGGTCTCGTCTCGGTTGATAAGTAGCGGTCTCGGTCTCGATCTCATCTCGAGTCAAAAATCGTCGTCTCGGTCTCGGTCTCGTCTCGTTCAACAGATGCTTGTCTCGATTTCGGTCTCGGTCTCGAAGGTTAAGACTCGGTCTCGTCTCGAAAGTCTCGAAATAAATAGTGTGAAATTAAAATTGTGAAAGTATTATTATCGTACAGTCTGTCGTTTCCGCTTCTTATTTTTTTGCCTTCATTCTTGACTTAGAATTATAGTATGATATACCTCTTCATAGCTAATTTGCTAGTGCTAATGCTTTCCATGCGTGTGTTCAGGTTCAATCATCAGTGGGTAAAACATACCTGGGATAAACCCCTAATAGTAACCCACAATTCACTTTCAGCAATAGACTTTGTCTCAAATAGCCTCAGTACAGCCTATACAATTAAACTCTATTAAATTAACTCCAGTACTATACAGTAGTTTATTTCCTTCCTTTGAATCAGAATTGTTCAATACATCCTAACGGGTAACGCAACACATAGGAGCACGAATGTATTTAATCGCGCGAAATTGAAATTTTGCAATTTCTCAGTTATTACTCAATACATTCTGCTTTGACTGTCAGTTTAAAAACAGAATATAACGTTCATTATCTTAACAAATAGAGTAAACTATTACTACAATATATTTTGTTTCAAATTGACCAAATGCTTTATTACCGTTTCACATATCAGTGTTTAATTGACACTTTAAAACATGAACTTCTTTAACCTTGTGGTGGGAGCTACGGCACTCGTCTTTGCTATCTGTGGTCTCGAGTTGGGTCACTAAACAAGTTAGATACAAGTTACATGTTTCGTATAGTTCGCGTCTCACTTTAAGTACATTCTGTTTCTTATACAAGTTCATAAGGTCGTAATGTATTACACAAGCATATATCCAGTGCTGTAACATAGATTAAGCTTATTGCTGAGCTCTCAGCGGTGCATGTGATCTTTATTGGAGAAAACTAATCGTGCTTTCATTACATTGAAATTTTATATTGATTGAAAATTACTTGCGAAACATGGACATACATATTACATAAGTAAATAGGTAATTCGAGATATATGTATCTATTTTCACTGTCCCGGCAAACAAGTGATTCTTAACTTTCTAGTTTTCTTTTGTATTAATTTTCGTAGTTTTGCTGCAATAGATCGAAAATATTCTTTTTTCGCTGTACGAATTTCGTTAAATTTTGGATCCGTTTTTACCCTACCTTACCTAGTAAAAGTTATATATATATATATATATCCTAACAGCACAAGATGTGCTGGATATGTGTCATTTAGGTGTCTCAGCTACTTTCTAGGTACCCGACACTTGGTGCCTATGGTATTCATGTGCTAAGTATGTACTTCAGCTACCTAAAGTTTTATATGCTTGTTACACCTAATTGATATTTCCGACTATGTACCACAAATGTAGCATTTATATACCTGGCTCAGTTTCGCACTGTGATATTCATTTCTTTTTATGTCGTCATTTGGGACATATATCTTTCATGTTCAAGCTTCTCCTTTTAGGTGCAAACCTATTCAGATACTTATGACATAATTGATATCTGCAGCGACGGTCGAGTGACAGTCAGCTGTTTGCATTTGTTCGTGTGCAGTAACATGCCACGGTTTCTCGCGCTTTCTGCTCCAATTTCTGTCCTTACACATTTGGGAGATGAATTTAGAAGAAAGAAATGACATAACTGATGAATAAAAATTACGATGAATCTTTCATATATATATATATATGAACTGTTAATTATTTACGTAGTTAGGGATTAAAAATCGTATTTTTTAGGTGCCAACTGTCGCCGATCACTTGAAAGTGAGTATGGAAGAACCATGAAATAAAGTAAATAGACACTCGTCATTTTGTTATCAAATAACATGGCAAGCAGATTTTATCTGATCCCAAACGGTTATCGTCGAATATACGCAGTTAAAGAAGCACTCTGATTAGCCAAATTCAAAAGACCTCAACAATTTATCATTCTATAAGCGACACTCTTTTCATCGCCTGCGTGGCCCAGCCTTGGGTTACATACTTTTACTTGTTTAAAGTGTTTTTTAGACTCGCCTTAATGTAAACACATTACGCATATAGGCGATTTAACATATATTGTTGAAATAATTTTGTGATTCATTCATTCAGAACATACTAGGCACGTTTACCAGGTACATGTCAGGCATGTGCTTAGGAGCGGACATAGATTTTTACTACCACTTGCCATCCATGTGATTTCTCTCTCATACGTACATAAGGCACATACTGGACACATTCCCATGTACCTGAGGGAACATAATAGGCATATGCTTGCTATGTAATTGTGCTGTTAGGGTATATATATGAACTTTAGAGGTAGACTATGCTAAGTCACTTTTTTAGTCGAAATTGAGTTAACCATACTTTTTTAATAGACTATGTTCTTTCTAGTGCTGTAATAATGTAAGTCTAAAAGCATCCTATTACTTTGTAACTACTTAGTATAGTTTGAAAAACAGTACTATAGGTCTTACTTAAGGAACCGGTTTTTCGCTTCTCCTGTAAAGTTACGAAATTATGACTTTCTTTAGTTTACCTCTGAGGTCCAGATATGATAAAATCATAACCATAATCATAATCAACCATTACCAATCCACTTCTGGAAGAAGGTCTTTCCAAGTCTTCTCAACAATTGTCTATCTTGAGCAATTCTTTTCAGGTTACTCCCCAGTTGTTCTTGATTTCGTCAAACCTTCTTGTATAAGGACGTTTCCTAGGCTGTTTTTATCTCGTGCTATCCTGTCTAGAATTGTTTTTGTCCAACGATCATAACTTCTTGCAATATGTCCAGCACATTTTCCAGCCTATGTTAAAATATATTTCATTAGTACCAGTCATTAGTTGCCAAATAATTCATATCTACTATATATATTTGGCCTACAAATAGTTCAAATCCGCTACTTTTGGAGCACAGACACGGTAGTTTTTTATCTTCGAATCTGACAACACTGACTCAATGATTTAAATCAACACAATGTGAGAACCTCCATTTGGTCTAGCGGCTAGCACGCTTGACTTCGGTTCGCATGGTCCCGAATTCGATTTTCGGTGGGTGTACAGTTGAACGACCGAAGTGGTTCGGATTCCATTATAATCATTAGCTCGACGTCTCCTTTAGACGCCCTAGCATAATCGTGGGACGTTAAACTAAAACAGACCAAACCAAAAATCAACACAATCTGTATTACTAACTGTAAGTCCATTAATAATTGCGTATAGGTATATGGTATGGATCGAGTCTGAGGTGGTCGGCCAACAAACTAAATCAAGTGAAATGTTAACTAGGGTGTAATTAGAACTTTCAAATAAGCATGGATTTGTGTACATTAGGCCTAACGCTTAAAGGAATAACTAGTGTTACTGAAAAGTTATCAGTTACATTTAATTTCAGTTACAATTTGCATTTACATCTATTGCTGGAACCAAAACTTAGACATTAACATTAACATTATAAAGACTATGAAAAACATTGTCTTTTGAAAACATTCTTGCACCATAAAACAAATTACGAGTAATTTAAAAATATTTTGCAGTTTAGCTACGTTATTTGCACTATTTTTAGAATAATATTTAGCAATTTATTTAAGTTGGCAACACTGCATAAAATATTGGAACTGCGACTTGTAATTAAAACCACTAAAAGCTATTGTTGTAATGTTATAGAAGCAAACGAAAGCAACAATCCTTACAAAAAATTAACACAAAGACGTTATTTTAAGCAGTGTAACAATCACTATTCAGTGTTTGGTATCTCTAAAACGGTTTGAAATAACAATTGTTGTAAATGACATTATGATCACTTAAGTCTTTCGGAAGCATCTACATGATGAGACGTGATATGTCAGCACGTTTCCGAAGTGAAGTCTTTAGAAAAAGTTAAATTTTCCATTTCTGGTAACTTTGTTCCTTCATTCATTCGAAATACATTATACCACGATCATAGTATTTGACGCTAAGATAAAATGACGTGCATTGCACCATCTATGACATTTGAGTTATTAGATATCTTCAAAATGTTGATGTTAATAATACTGTATTGTCCTTTGTTACACTGAATAAAGTATGTGGTATTGTGGTTTTGTTTAATATCTAAATTAGAAATAGGTAATACCTTACATAGTGCAATTTGAAAAAATACAACTTTATTTTGCGTTGGCAACACTGCTTGTTTAACTAGTGGTTTTGCAGATATCTAGAAGAACTTTCCCTTTAATATTTCACACAACATGGTACAAAATATCAGCATTTTAATATAAAGATAATATTATATGTAACAGCAGTGGATTTTGTTTCGGGAGAGGCTTGAGGAAAGGGAAAGAAACATTTGTGTTGTACTTGCAACGCGAAAAATTATAACAAATTTATTTCGGGAAGGGCTTGAGCCCGATACCTACCCCCTAAATACGCCACTGTACATCAGTCAACCGTTTCCATATTATCTCACACAGAAACGAAACAAATTTTGAGTAAAGGCAAAATAGCTATCAATATTCGAGACGAGACCGAGACTTTCGAGACTAACCAAGGTTTCGTCTCGATCTCGTCTTGATTTATAGAGGTCTGTCTCGGTCTCGGTCTCGGTCTCGTCTCGGTAAGTTAAAGTTCGTCTTGGTCTCGGTCACGTCTCGGTATATAAAAGTCCGTCTCGGCCTCTTTACCATCCCTAGTTATTTTATTTTATTTTTTTTTTTTTTTGGGGGGGGGAGGGTAGGGTCAGACTCTACACCATTCCAGGCAGTTTTAGTTTTTAATTAATATATTACTATTCTATTGTTCTATTGACCTCCATACATCTCAAACTCTGTGGGGGGGGGGGGGCAATTGATGCCCACATTACTATAAATATTGCCCCAAGAGCAGAGTCGTAAGTTCATCAGAGCGATCAGAGCGATTGGCAGCTTTACGTGATTATTTCAAATGGAACTCACATTCAACGTCATTCAATAGACTATCAATAGAGACGAAACTTAATTTTTTCACAACACTTTTAATTCTTTGTAGCCTTAATTATCACAATTTTCGTATTTATATCGCATTTATTTTTTAAATGTAGCACAAGTTTTTGTTCTAAATATTGTAAATATAAACAGTATATTTTTGGTATTAATGTGTATCTAATACAAAAACGAGGCTATATCTTAATTAAGTGCACATTCTTGCTAATGTATTCACTGAAATATAGAAAGTAATGCAAAATTTTAAACACTTCCTGTAACCTCATCCTTAGTTAAAGGATAACATGCAGCAAGACTTTACCAATTCTTCTTTTTAAGTTTTGTCAATGACAATCATATTGTACTTGGAAAAGAAGCTCTCGATATCAACACTCGAGACTGGCAACCATATTGAACTTAACAAGCTGACAGTAAATGGCCTGTGGTTGACTTTTAAACTATTTAACAATGATACAATGTCAACTTCCTTATCCTCACTGTTAAGAACTTCAATAACCTTACTTTTATGAACATTTTCACCACAAAACACAGTCAACGATTTAAACAACAGTTCAGTTTTGTTGGTGTCTACATCTTTATGAAGTGAAACAGTTTCTGGATCAAATAACTCGCAGAGTTTTTCGTATTCTCCACACAGAACTGTCGTCACTTATTTGCGGGTAATTTTGCATATTTAGCAATACTTTTGACATGCAGGTTTTCAACTTTACTTCAACTTCAACCTGGTGAGAAGCAGTACCCTTTTTAATTAACTCTGCAGTAGAAGACCCAAATTTTCATGCTTGAGCTAACTCAAATATATTTCGCAAAGTCTTCGTTTTCCCGACAATAAGGTGAGCATAAGGATCCCTGTTGGTCTTAGTGACGCACAAAGAGGCGTTGAAAATCCCAGAAACTGATATCAAGCCATGCAAGCTTACGGATTTTAACGAAAACCTAATTTAGCATCGTGCTCGTTTTCGGTAAAATGCAATGACTTTTAAGTTAAATAATATTAGAATTGCGCTTTTTAGTTACTATTAGCAATAATTAGCAAGAATTCCACTGTTTCGCTTTTGTTAGCATTTATCGCAAGTAATGTCAAATTTCGCAAAAATTCGCGATAATAAGAAACTTGTTTTCTGGCTCTGAAACGAAAAGTTACGACCCGCTCGGGAGAGTAATGCTCACGGAAGTACGTTTTTTCGCGCGCTACTCTAGCCAGATATTTTACGCGCTATCCTAGCCAGTTGTTTTGTCACAAAATTTATATCATGGAGTACAAGGGGAACAAAACGAGCCCTGCGAGGCTTCTAACCCGTTCCTTTTACTACTACTACTTATCTGCACAAAAGTAAGTAAATCACTTTTTTTGAGTATTATTTTCATATTATTTTAATTTAAAAAGTTTTATAAAAATGTAAAAAAAAAAAACTTCCCTCGGGCCGAGTTTGAATTCACGCCAAGAGATTTTCATTACTAGCATATAGCGCTAGACCACTCGGCCACGAAGACCGACAACGATTTTCGTTACTAGCATATAGCGCTAGTCCACTTGGCTACAAAGACCGACAACAGCAAACGTTTGATTTCTGCTATTTGAATGCAACGTGGCAAGAAATGGATAACGCCAACCAATCAGAACTGTGTTTTTCGTTCCTACTTCCGGGAGCATTACTCTCCTGAGCTAGTCCTGAAAAGTTTGAGGTTTCCTGAAACATACACGCATTTTTCTAACATTTCGCACATATCGCATTAACGAAAAAGTTTCGGCTCTAGCTATCAATATTAAATGCTGCAGAAAGACTCATTCCATTCCATCTAGAAATTTATTATTCTGAAGGATACTTCGTACTTGTTATTTGTACCAACAAACTAGTCTTTACTTTACTTTTCCAAATTTTGTTGATTCTGTCAATAGGCTATTGTACAAGATATATAAGTATTCAAAGTATTTAAACTGGAGGACAGAAAATTCCTGCTGTTTGGCTTATTATTTTTTAAATTCAAGTGCCACATTTGTTTCCCAGCAATGGATTCTATAATTAACAAAGTATTTTTTACGCTATTAAATACTTGTAGGTCCTATGTTCAGTCCAGGGCTGGTTGTCCTTATTGGTTCTCAGAAAATCCAAATATAATAATAATTAAGCGCTTGAAAGCAGAAAAAATTTATTACTATTATTTATCTCTATATATTTTTGTTGAATTCGTGTCAACCCAAACAAATTACTATCTAACATAAAATTATATTGATGTCAATTTTTATGACTAATATATTTGGCTTGGCACGATTTAATATTATATATATATATATTTAAAGAAATTTTAAAAAACATAATTATGAACCGTCTTTAAAAATGTACTAAAATGCAGAAAATAATGAAAGTAGAAAATAATTAGAAAATTATATATATATAATAGTAAATTATTTTCTAATTATTTTCTACTTTCATTATTTTCTGCATTTTAGTACATTTTTAAAGTCGGTTCATAATTATTTTTTAATTTTTTTTAATTTTCTGTTTTTCAGTGCGTTTTTGTAGTTGGTACGTTTTAAGTTTTTGAATTTTTTTTACACTTTTTCGTTACCTCAGTAGTTCAGTTGGATACTATAAAATGTGCTAATGATCTAACTTCCTATAAAATGTGCTTCCTTACAAAACATGCGTAACAATTAACTAGGAATGCAATGGATGTACCCGATTGCAATGAAATGAGCTGAGCGAGCTTAAACTACGTAATCATTCCTGGCCATTATGCAATAATAAATGCCATTTTTAATTGTTGACAAAAAAATCGCGTGAAAACTTTTTCCCCATGTTAAGTCTATGCAAGCGTTTTTCGGTGATTATTCCTCGATGGTACATCGGATTTTTGATTTCGACCTATGTTGTCACTCAGCACGACATACTCTATCAGCGTGCTAAGTTTGGTTGAGATCGGCCAAACGGTCTAGGAGGAAGCGTTTTTCGGTGATTATTCCTCGATGGTACATCGGATTTTTTATTTCGACCTATGTTGTCACTCAGCACGACATACTCTATCAGCGTGCTAAGTTTGGTTGAGATCGGCCAAACGGTCTAGGAGGAGTTCGCGGACAACCAAACGGCTAACCCGAGTATAAGAGCTTCGCTTCGCTCAGCTCAATTATCAAAATTATTGATTTAAAAAAAAATAAGGTAAAAACCTTAGTTTGGAAAAACCTCGTTACATTTGCGAAAACCGCATCAAAATATCAAGTAGCCTAACAAATAGTGAAAACTTTTGCGATCGAGATGGCGTTAGTGTCCAAAATCTCAGAGAAATGCTGTGGAGGCCCGTGAAGAAATTTGTATTGTTTATGGGTAAGATACGTTATCACAGACAGAAGCCAAAAGACGGTTCATTCGCTTTCATTCTGCAAATTTTGATGTTCAAGATGCTCCTCGCAGTGGACGACCAATCACAGAAAAAGTGGATGATATTCTTGCAAGAGTTGAACAAGACCGGTATGTAAGCAGTCATAACATCGCCAATGACGTACTGTAAGCTTCCATTATCAAACAGTGGTAACCCATTTGGGGAAAGCTGATTACGAAAAAAAAAATAAGTAAAGAAAAATAAATAAATGTTAACCTCTTGGACATATTCAACCCACTTTACTTTGTTGGTTATACTATACTACTTTAAATATATTTTCTGTCCTTCAGATGAAATTATGTAATTTTAACTAAATGGCAGGTACTGAATTCATTGGTGAAAACCGAAATATTCTATCACGTCTCATTTTCGTTGAACAGACCACTACACATTGTACATGATGTAAATTAAAATCTCGAAAATACTTTTATTTGGTTCTTTACGCTTGTAGACATCTTCTGAAGTCTCTCTGATGATAGTCCAGCAATACACAATAGGCATCTTTTCAGTCCATTTTCACTGTAACGGCTCTTGAATATGGCATTGTCCTAATGAAACCGTTCTCCGTGTTCATCACTTGAGCACCGAAGTTTTAAGGAAAGAAGTTTAGATGTGAGTGCAAAAAAGTGCAATTTAAATGACATGTAGCATCCCATGACTTGAAAATTTTGCTTAATTTTACTACCAATAGCTTTATAATTTTCAGCTTTTACTCATTCAAGAAAACCTAAACATATCGATTTAAATTTCAACCAGACGAACTTCTCAATTTCGGAGAGTGTAGTTTCATAGATCCAATATGATTTCCTTAATCTGTGGATCAACGGATACTCCTTTAATTTTTGCCTTACTTAAGTGTGGGGAATTCGTCCTTGAGGTACGTAGAAGCTAAACACCTTCTCTGTTTAGTAGAACTACTTTAACAAAAATCTTAAAACCAACGGCAATCAAAGCACTGGTAAGGAAAGACATCTTGAATATTCACATTTTGATTTACTGAATATTGGTGCCAAGAATGAAATATTATCTTCAGAGCTAATATTTTCGGACGTAGTGGTTTGCTTTTTAATGGCCTGCGTACACGAAAAAGGTACTTGGTATATTTTTGTTGCATTCCTATGAAAATAGTAATAACTTTCAAGTCTGTCCACACAGGCAATTTGAATTTATTGTATTCAACATCGCACACGTAGTTTCGTACATTTCCTCTGTATAAATAGCATATGCTCCAGGAACAGATCGGTTAACATTCCCAATATAGAGAAGCACTCCCTTCATACTAATTTCAAATTATCACTAAACAAGCACCATTCGGCGGATGATGTCTCAAAGACAGAAAAAAACCATTTACTTCTTTGCAACAAGCCATGGCATCAACTTTCTTCAAAATAGCCCGCAAAATGACTTTGTCGTTTTCTAAACAACAAACTTATATTAGCATCTTTAGCTGAGAGATTTCAACCTTGAAAATATATAATAGGCTACCTTACACCAAAGCTCAAAATTGTTTTTCTTTGCAAATCAGTTACATTGGATTTTTTGCTGTCACATTATGTATATGTAAAATCTTGGGGCACTGGGTTCGGGAATTCAATGTCCGAAAATAGGTTTATTTTCGAGAATTGCAGAAAATTCCATTAAAATCAGATAAATTGTACGAAAGTTACTATGGCAAATACAAATATCGCTTAAATCGAATGGTAGTAGCTTGCTTAAACTTAATGCTTTAATAACTTATTGTATCATTTACAAGTATCAATAAAATACTTTGCTCGGAGAATCAGATGAAGGAATTCGAGGAGAGAGTTCCAAAAGCCAATAGTACTATATGAGGTTTACTATGTACTGGACTTCGGCTAGCTAGAAAAATGAAATGAAACCTTCGAGTTTTACGTCCCACAGTTATGCCGGTTAGGCTAAAGAAGACGGTGATTATGAGAGATGAGTGAAATGGTGGAATGAATAAAGTGGGAGGAAACGGGAGAACCCCGTGAAAACCCACGAGCACGGTGTTTGTCCACCACAAAGTCCACACGGCTCGAGCTGGGATCGAACCAGGGACCCCAAGCACCGGAGATGAACGCTCTACCACTCAGCCACCGCACTTAGCCCCCCAGACCCCCTTATTTTTCAGCCTACGGCATCCACTTCATATTTTAGCCTTTGCTTCCGTTATTCGCATGGCAAAATTATGCTTATGGCATTATTTTTTGCGAAAATTAAAGCCCTTTCCTTCTTAGAATATACATTTCAATCAAAGTGAAATAATAAAAATCCACGTTAACTCTGTTTAAAAGTTAATTTCAAAAGATTTACCCGTTTTCCCCTAATGATGAGATTGACAACCTCTAAAAAATGTTTATACATTTAGAAAAAAATAATAAACATTGTCCTTTCTCTCGTTGAAAGCAGGATTTCCGGAAACATTGTACACTGTGGTATATGTCCACTTACTTTATATACCAAATTTCGTATCCGTAATATGTCTCTAATTTTAAGAGATTTTGAGATATGACCATCTTATAACAATTGTAATCCCTGCCCTTTTTTCCTTTACAGGGTGTTTCAGAACAACACCGACAACGTTTGGGAGATGATTCCTGACACCAAGATAAAACGAAAATTATAGACCAGCTTGAGTGCACAAATGCTTACTTTCGGAGTTATAAGCTGCCGAAAACATGGGGAAAATGAACTTTAAAGGTCCATAGCTCCAAAACTATAGGACCTACCATAGTCGGGTCAAGACTTCACTTAAAAACTAATAAGTGCACTATCCAAAAACACATGTTTCAGAATCTTCAAGTGCTCACGAAGCAATATTTATAGAGGGAATTTGGCTACGGGCATATAATTTGAAGTACTCTCCTACTACCTCTATAAAAATTGTTGAAGTACCGCAGGATTCTGAAACATGGATAATTGAATAGGGCACATACTAGTTCGTAAGTAAAGTCTCGACCCGACTACGGTAGGTTCCATAGTTTTGGAGCTATGAACCTTCAAAGTTCATTTTTTCATGGTTTCGGCAGCCTATAACTCCGAAAGGAAGCATTTGTGCACGCAGGATGGTATATACTTTTTGGCTTTTCTTGGTGTCAGGAATCACCTTCCAAACGTTGTCGGTGTTGTTTTCAAACACCCTGTATAAAGGAAACATCAAAAACGCTTAAACATATATTTATTTCAAATTAAAAGTCTAAATACCAATTTTCATGTCTCTAAAATTAAGGCGTTTTAAGATATGACCATTTTATTACAATATTTGCATAACAATACTTTTTTCTTCTTACCTTTTTTCGTCCCTTCTAGGAGAAATATCACAAAATGTTAAAACCCGTCTTTAATTATTTTAAATGAAAAGTCTTAAATACCAAATATAATGTTTTTAAAGATTTCGCTATATGGATAGTTGACTATATAATAAAGTTGTCACCCTCATTTGTGGCCTAGATCACATCTTCGCTTCATGTGTATGTGTGTGTGTGTAGACTTACGTGATGAACCTATTCCATGCTCCATTTATATCTACATTTTTGTTTGTATCGTATGATATGAATCAAGTAGAGTGAAAAAAAAAAGTTTTATCTTGGGGAGGGCTTTCAAACGACGGGGATCTTAAATAAGAGGGCAGTTGTTTCCCAGCAAGTGCTCATCCAGAATTTTTTTTTTCTTTTTGGAGAAGACCAAGCTTTGGGGGAGGATCCAATACTACGAGCCACTACGTCTATGTAGTATTGAACGGGTGTTATTCTGCATCCGAAAAGATGATACATAATTGTAAAATACTTCCACCTATAATTTCAGAAAAAAAAGTAGGATTAGATTGCTTTTATAAGAGAAAGAGTAAAGATGAAGTGTAACATAAAATTTCCATGCTACATTAATCATTTCTCTGTTAAACGAGTATAGGTTTATTGAGAAAGCGTACAATAGTATGTTGAATTAGGAATTTAGGGGAGTCCAGATCCAGTGGACCCCCCGTGAGTGCCCACCTGTTTCCCAGCTCCCTCACAAGTTACGGCACTGCCCTGGGTATTGTTCAGTCAAGTCAGTCATTCACTCACTCATTCATTCACTCATTCAATCACTTAGGACTTTTTTTTATATTTACAGATAACAAAATACATATACAGGGTGTTTCATAACAACACCAACTACGTTTGGGAGATGATTCCTGACACCAAAACAAAAAAATATAGACCAACCTGGGTGCACAAATTCTTTCTTTCGGAGTTATAGGCTGCCGAAAACTTGAAAAAAATAACTTTAAAGGTCCATAGCTGCAAAACTATGGGACTTACCGTAGTCGGGTCAAGACTTCACTTTTGAACTAGTATATACTCTATCCAAAAATCTATGTTTCAGAATCCTCCTGTACTTCTGCAACAATTTTTATAGAGGTAATTGGTAAGTATTTCAAATTATATGCCCGTAGCCAAACTACTTCTATAAAAATTGTTGCTTAAGTTTCTCGGATTCTGAAACACGGGCTTTTCGGTACGGCACATACCAGTTTCTAAGTGAAGTCCTGACCCGACTACAGTAGGTGCCATAATTTTGGAGCTATGGACCTTTAAAGTTAATTTTTTCATGTTTTCGGCAGCCTATAATTCCAAAACGACGCATTTGTGCAACTAAATTGGTCTATATGTTTGGTCTTATCTTCATGTCAGGAATCACCTCCCAAAAGTTGTCGGTGTTGTTTTGAAACACCCTGTATAGTTTTTTTTAAAATCCTGAAATATATCTTAAATGTACTTGAGGAAATTTCATGAGTTTTTTTAGAATCCCCCGGAAACTTCATTAGCTTTTTAGAGACGAGCTTTTTCATGCGTTTAATCGGATGTTTTGTGTTATTTCAACATTATTACACATAGAATGATATTGTCGCAAAGTAAAATTATTGTGGGAAGAATTAAGGACACTCTGCCACCTCCGCCCCAGATATTTGCTATCGTGCTATGGTTCCTTTGTTGTGTGGAAGAAATGTATTCAAGTGCAACGTGTAGGAAGACACCGCACGTTCCTGGCAATGCTCCTGGTATAACTACGCTTGTTGTCTTACTTTCCTGTAGATATTTTAGAAAAGGAATCCTAGTGCAATTGTGCCAAATCTTGCAACAAGATTGATTAGCTGCATTTTCACACCCTCCAATCTTCACAAGCAGTTAAAGTAGGTCTCTTCTTCCTTTTCTTTTAAGTCATACACAGAAACTTCGTTGCAATTTGAGATCTTATTGGTAAACGTATGACACCAATAAAAAATAACATTTGCTCGTGTCATACAATATTATTTTTTCATATGGGTATTTTTTATAAAAGCATTGAAAAGTGGATACCCCTGAATAACTTTTTAAAAAATGAGATCAAATACCCTTTATCTTAAAGAAAATAGTACGTTCTTTCTATTTTATGCAGAATGGCGTTCTGCAAGCGATACATCAACTTTGAAGTTATTTGAGGAAAACTATATCAGAGAAATTTTCCTTTTGAATTTATACTATAGTTCGTTTGTATGTATAAATTCAACATTGATAAACTCTTCTCTAAATGTCCACTATTTTGATTCACTCTGTGGAGCGTCTCAAATCAACTTCCATCTCTTAACACTAAATGTGAAAAATATTAATCTATGAAGAATATACATTTTTGTAGAGCTTTCTGCCTACTCTCCTCAAAAATATACATAACTAGCGTCAATTACCGGCTTCGCTGGGTTAAAATAAGAAAAAAACTAAAAACAGTAACATGCTCCGTTAGTCAGTTACCTTTTACTATTACAGAAACGCTCTCTGATATCG
Source organism: Thermobia domestica (assembly GCF_964235325.1). Lineage (NCBI taxonomy): Eukaryota > Metazoa > Arthropoda > Insecta > Zygentoma > Lepismatidae > Thermobia > Thermobia domestica. The sequence continues at coordinate 170,924,861 of NC_137455.1, read as the reverse complement.
GTCATTTTTTACCATTTTTGTATATTTTCCCTCCCTCCTCTCTCCCAAGTTGTTTGGCTGAATTTGGATTTAAACGGCATCGGAAGTGCCACTGTTCATCTCAGCGACCCCGAAAACTATGGATTCGATACTAATATCAGTCATTTTCGATCACTATGTATATCACCCCCTCCCCTTCCCTATGATAAAATCCTTCCCAAGCTCGAACCTCGTCTATGTTGAAAATTTGATCGAGATCGGTCGGGTGGTTCAAGAGTTATTAAGTCACAAACATAGTCATTTTCATTTTTACGTATATAGATAGATAAATTATTTTTCAAACTCCAAGGGTACTTGGTTGGTTTGTAGAGCATTCAGTTCAGTACCAAGGCTATATGTGACATGGATCTACAGCTTAGTGCACATATAGTTCGAACTACATGAGCTCCATCGACAATCGAACCGAACCTCCCGCACTGAAACCTATAGACTACATTCATCATATAGCCAATACCCAAACTCCAACAATGATGTCGTTGAGAGTCGCTGATATGACCACACACCACTTCGATGGCTTCAAGAAAATCATCTAACCAGTCATAGACTTCGTGAAACACATTACCAAAAAAAAATATTTATTTATTTATTCTAATATTAACGAGCCGATAGTATGTCATTGTTAGCTCCAAAATGTCCAGAAACATGTATCCTAAGGAAACCGTATTGCAAAAATAATATTAAGTCCGTAATTTGTAGTTTAGAAATCAGAGTTTATTAGTCTGAAATTTGCAGATCAATAAATTTCAAACAATTAGAAATAAAATTGAAAGGATTATAATTATAATTGAATGACGCCTGCTCTATCCTATATTTATCTTATCAATAATTGTCGATCATACTACATATTGCTATTAATTTTCTTATCGGCTCTTTCTTTCTTCCTCCCTCCTCCTCATCGTTTCACCTTTAAGTAGTCAAAACTATGGGCCATTGAACTCTGAAAAATTGCGCATGAAATATTGACTTTTTGACCTTAAGATCTGAGGCTTAATTCGTAGAACTCCTTGAAGAAATAATAATTGTGGTTTTCGTTTTCTCTTTACTTAAATGTAGACTTAACACATAGTAGATAAACAACTGCGTAATTCTCGAACGGACAGCTAAGGATTAGTGCTTGTTTGCAGCTCCAAAATGAACGAAACAGTGTCACTTCGACAGTATGACTGTGTTTATCTGTCATTCCAGGAAACTTCCTACATTATTAACTGACACAGCAAGAGGCGGAGTATATTCTGGTTTTTAGCTTTCTGATTACAGTGACATTTTTTTTCAACTGCCTGTAATCGATTCCTTGGAATTTTTGTAACGCCACACATACATATTTTCTGTACTCAAAGCTGATGTATGACTTACGAAATCATAGTAGAGACCATAAAAGCAGAAATCCTTGTTATTTCATAGAACAAGGAATATTTGTGTGTGTTGAGTAGAAAATACAAGACTGTGTGAAAATTAGAGACAATAAAAGGGAATATATAAGGAAATTAGGTACAAATTGCAACTGAGAAGAAATTACAAGAAGAAAATGCAACTCATATATAGAGTTTTACAAATAATTACAAATAAAAACTTATTAAAAGTATTATATATCATAATAGATAATTCTGGGCATAGGTAATCAATTTCAAGTTCATACACTCTACGCTTTCTGTAAAAGAAGTGTTCAAACACGAATTTCAAAGCTCTAGTACACTACAATATTTCTTGTACATGCAATTTTGTTTTGTGCTTTGTAAGTAAAAATATCATGAAATGTAAAAGATTGTGGAAATAGCAGTCAAAAGTTCCTTTACCTTTGGAAAGATATTAAGGCGAGGAGAAATTACTTGCGGAAATTTAGAACATGTATATTTTAATTATTGAACGGTAAGTCTTGAAGCTTCTAGGTGTGAATATGTAGGATAAACTATCAGATACGATATTATGTTAAGGTGGCTGTGAAGACTAGTCTATTACCAATAGATGTCAGCACGTATTTCCTGGATTCCATTAACATTAGTTGTATTATTTCTTAAAAAAAATTAATTCATGTTTATGAATTTTTGGAAATATACAAGGGAACTTAGTTTCTAGACACTACCAATTTTATAAATGCACCTCAGATGTGCGTTTAAATTGGAAGATATAATTTCTAAATAAAAGTATATCAATTGAAAATGTTTTTTAAAAAATTATTTTTAAAATTATATAAGTTTGTCTCTCTCTTTAACCTATAAAAACCTGTGTCTGCGTAAAACAATAGAAGGCGTAAGTAAATATGCAAGTAATATGACGCTTAAAACTAATTTTAAGACAAAAATATTTTTTTTTCAATTAATCTGATGAGATATGAGTGCAAAAATAATTTTCTTGCATCTATTTATGATGTAAGTGAAAATTCACTTTATTGCTACTTAGGACATTTAGTTTGCCCCTGTTTATTCATGTATTTTTCATTTACCTGTCTTGGTTAGACTGTTAAATATATCGATATAATTCTATAGATTCTCGTATTTTCATCAAATAACATAAATAAGGTTACAATAGTAACTGATGGGTGGTGTTAACACTAACGTGAATAAAAACTGTATTCAAATTATATTAATTCCTAACTGAAATTGTGAAAATTAAACTTAATATATGCGGAATTTGTTAGTAAAGTGAAAACCTCGTTAGGCGTTCTTCCCTGTAATTTTAGTTGTATTACATCTTGAAATTGAAGTGTTGACTTAAGGTTGAGCAGTCTGTCTTGCCAAATTTAAAATAAGAGCTCACTAGACTTTAACTCTACTGACAATTTTTACTTAGAATCAACTTGGTGCCTATTATACAAGTTAAGAGTTAATACAACTACTCTCTTCCGTAATTACTGTTTCGTTTAAAATAATAATTATACCTATAACCGTTGTGTTAACAGGTCGTAAAATTTCGGAACAAATTACTTTACAGTGAAGATAGTTGTGATTCGTCTCACATTAATTACCTATAAGTAACATTAATCAGAAGAAACTTCCAGTAGTATTACAATGACTCATCTTCTTTCTTTACGTTGCAGTTGCTTTCATACATTTCCCCTGTTCTCCATTTTCTTTCCATCAAGTTCTTTAGCGATTTGGCTTTCTAGTGGTCAACTAGTGAGAGGTTCCTGTGTCTCATGTGGTTTGTACTCTAAGTTAAACTGAAAATATCAAATTTAATACAGTATTGATGCATGGAAATGGACATTAAACTTTAAAATAACCTTTCTCTATTGTGATTGTCGTATTAAAAGTGTTCAAAACCGTATCCTTCTCCGAGCTTTCGCATCTGGTGCCAGAGGTTCCTTGTTTGATGCCAAGTCAAATAATTTTGTCGTGGACAATATCGTATTCGTGACTTTTGTTGGGGTTCAAGTGTTTCCTCTCACATTCTCATTCCAAAAATTCTTCCACAATTATTCACTTTCATTAATCGATCGTCTCCTGTAGCCTATAAGGCGTAATTAAGGGGCGTAAAAACGAAAAGATTTCAATTTTCATATCCTTCTGAGTGTACGATCTTTTAACATACTATCAAACTTTGAAATACATATTGTTTTATCGTAAAGACACACATAATCGTAGTCAAATATTGTTGTAGTCATAACTCGTCAGTGATCAAAAATAGCCTTTCAACCTGGTCAGAAGAAAGTCATATATAATGATCCTATGTCATATAGCGCTACTGAGGAATGATTCTTATACGTTTCGGTATATGTTCTACAATATAACACACACACACACACACACACACACATTTTCTGAATGAATATATATCTGAATGAATGATACGGTGCATATATTCTTACACATTTTCCTTATTGCATTCTATCTAATAGAATAATCGTGAAGTACTAGAAATGTTGAGTAAGATATGAAATTATTTAATTCTTTTCCACAAGACGGAAATTCCTTATATATCAACTTTTTACCTCTATCACTATTTCCTGTATATATCGGTATTCGTACCTGTACACATTCACCTTTCGTAACTTTCATAATAATAATAATAATAAAAAAGAAACATATCCGAAAAAGAAAATGTGTAGATTTCTTTAGTTTTTTCCTTGTATGAATTTGTGGTTAGCAAGACATGAATCGGTCTTTTAACTATCTCAGTATAAGGAATAACGTACGATATGAGAACTACCCATTTTTCCTGGCTTAACTCTTTCTTACAACGTAAATGCCTAAAGGCATCCATGGAGAGAAAATTCCAGAACATTGACTGTCTAAGAGGAGAAGAGGGTGAGAGAAAGAGAGAGAGTTGAATCTTTTGAACAAGCCCATATGTTGCTACAACCAATTCTGTAATTACAGCTAAACGAACGTTTAAGGACAAATGAATGCTGAAATACTAGGCTATTAGACATGTTTTTTTCAAAGCTTAGCATGCACATTAGTAAATGAGGAGGAAACTCAAAAGAGTAGGTGATGTTTATCTGTTATCTTGTTCCAGTTTTCCTTTCGCTGTGATGTCGTTCATTTTTTCCCTCCTTTTTCTAAATGCTGTTTGTGTGTGTTGAGATGTTATTTTGTTAAGAGATACATTGCTGTATACGTACTTAAGGTATTTTGTTAAAAAAAAGAAAAGTATATTGTGGTTTTTAATTATCAATGTTTCCTGTGGAAAAACACGCAGACGATACTTCTTCGTCTATTCACGACTGGACTGACCCGCATGAAATCTTGTGTCTGTTAATTCCTGAGGAGACAAGAAGGAAATGTTATTATTACTTCTTTTTCTTTCATTTTTTAAAATCCTTTTTTTTTTAATATTCATTAAAGGACACTCATTACCAGGGACATGTTCAATGAAATTTCAAACTTATAATCAGAGAGTAACTTGCAGCCAGCAAGCAAGGTCTCGGCAATTTATTATTATTATTATCATTGTTATTATTGTTATTATTATTATTATTTGGGAACGTTTGAGTTGCATGTAATGAAGTAAATGTTCAGTTCGTTCCAAAAATGTAGAAAAGAAAATGAGTATTTGTTTATCTTTTAACTCGCTTATTTTTTTTTTTCGAAATAAGTGGTTAATTTGCAACCTTCGTGTCAATAGATTGCTGTATTTTTGAAGATAACTTAATTTTCTGTCTTAAAAAAATATTTGCATTATTCTTCCACGTGTACGCAAAGTGATTATGTAATGGCTTTAAGATGATAGAACTTATACGGTATTAATGCATGTGTGTAACCTTTTAATAGTACTGGAGGGCAGTATTGTGGACAACTTCACACGAAAAACAAAAATTCACAAGTTGAATTAATTTTCTCTTTCAACAAGATAACCTAGAATTAATTATGTTATCAACAAAACTGTTTAGTAATTACAAGGAAACCAGTTGTTCCCAAATTGTAATTATTTACATTACTCTTTTTTTTTTTTTTTTTTTTTTTTTAGTTTTGTCCACCAATTTACTTGAGGTAACATAAATGTTCTCAATTTAAATATGGTTACGGACCTTAATTTAATAATAAACAATAAAGCGCATACATATTCAGCATAATCACTATCCATTTCAAAAAAAAAAAAATTGAAACAATACAGTTTAAAGTTGCAATTAAAACATTACAATGTATTACTGTAGAAATATACAAATATTAATGATCAAATGTAAATATGGTTAAGATCTTGTCCTAGTTTGAGATAATTAAAATCGAAAGATGCAGTTTCTAAGTTGCAAATCTGTCTCAATAGTTTTAAAAATGCAATTTGCCTTCATGCTAGCGCCATCTATTGAAGTCATCAGGCTCAGTGCCAATCCGTGGAAAAATTCCATTTTGCGCGAACTTTTTACGTTAACTTCTCAAAAAGGGATAGTGGGAATTTTCATCGAAATTTTCAGTATATGTGGGGTTTTACATATATATTTCACCAACACAATCACAATTCTTTGTGATCAAGAAGTAAACTGAATCTTCAATAAACTTGAAAGCATTCTTAATTCACAAATTATGATACCGAAAATTCAAAATATGTATGCTAGTCTGTGCAGTGACTTGCTATCTTCAAAAAATAAAAAAAACTCCAAGGAACGTAAATTATGCACTGGTATTAAAAAAGTAATGGAAGAAAGTGACAAACTAAAGGAGAAACAGCCAATTTCGGAAACATCCCACATAAGATGAGTGGAGATTCTTCAGTGAAAAACGAAGTGTTTCTATTATCATTACGTTGAACGAAGATGATGGCACAAAGGCGTGATAAAACAGTACTAAATTCTGACGACAAAATGTCATCAACATTTTCAATTCATTCTTTCAAGTAAAGAAATATTTTATTCTTCAATGTATGTCGTAGTTTACGGATAAATCAATCATATATTGAAGAAAAATTAAAGTTATAGAGTAGTTTCATTTTTCATATTTTATAAGTTTTAAAATGTTTATAATTAGTGTAATGTGGGAAATTCAAGAGCATACTGAAAATTTCTGCCTCTCAAATATGTGATTTTGTAAAGTTTCAGGATGACATTACATCACTGAGTGAAGCGGCGAGTGTTAACTATTAGGATAGGAATTAACATTGCCCACAAACGGAGACAATTTCTTTTTATAATAAGAATTGAAACTTAAGATAAGAGTTCGTATACGCAAGGATTTACTCTACATTTATAGGCCTATGCTTCTCATATTGTTTAAAAGTTATTTTAGCGCCTAGTGGAACAATTTTTAGGCAAAACTTCTTGTAATTCTTCCGAGCTTCTTCCAAAATTAAATTAAAATTAAACAGTCTTCCAAGATATAAATAAGCTGAGTAAGCTTATAAGTAAATTTTATAACATCATGCACCATAATTAGTTACAAAACGGCTCTCCAGTAATGCAGTGTAGAATTAAGCTTCCAACCGAAATAAGAGTAAATATTTCACAAATATTACATTTTCAGTCTAAAGGAGGGATGAATTAATTATCTTGGTTAAATTTTATTTACAACTGAAATACACATAGTAGTAAAAAGTCGTACCTTATTTTTTTATTGGATATCATATTCTATACTCTTATATTTGGTGTTTCCGTGCTTTAGGGTAAAACTTCAAGGATGAGGGATTATAACAAAAGAAATAATTTAAGATACGGAACCAAAATTCGGAAATGTGTCAGTTCTGAGCAACAACTCGCTAAAAAAAAATTGCCAGAGTGATAAAAAAATATCCATAACTGGGGAAACAATTATTAAAACAGCGAAGTATGGCATTTCGCGTGTTTTACACAAAAGTACAGTGAAAATGCATAGGCTGTAATCACTATAATTGTTTCAAGTTGAAACGTGTACAACATCGTGGACAAAAAGGATAAATATGTGGTTACACTGGACCTATTTATTGACGTTTCATTACATAAGCTATACGATAAGATTTCATAGTATTGTAGTCACTTCAAATGTTTTACTGTAGTTCGTGTATTAGAGGGATTAGCGTTTACGTCATTGAAAATATGATGACGTTACGAGAATATTGCGCATCAATATATAGGAGTTAATATTCCATATAAAATCATATAATTTTCATGTTAGCTTTACTGGTTAAATTTTATCTATCTATTAAAATGCTACAATTGCAATAATTTTTTTTCCTAGCCGGAGCTAGCTACCCGCTCGAGGGTTACGCTCTCTATGGGAAGGTTTGTGGTAGCATAATAGGAAGAAATAGGAGTAGTTGTACCTGGTCTATGGGATAGTATCATACTTAGGTAGGAGGGGTAAAGAAAAAAAATAAGGAAAGACGGTAGGATAATTATAGAGAGGGATTGTTATTTATTTATTTCAAATATTGTCAGGTGAAACATTGTGATCTTTAGATCACAATCATGAGATGATGAAAAAGGCGAAATGTAATGTTTTGCAGTGCAAAAGACAATACATCATTGGGTTATGTTAGTTGACAGATGCTGGTTAATATTCTCGCCTGGGGGCTGCTCCAAGCATTGATGAAAGGCAAGAGAAAGCCCAGATTAGTTACAGAGGTATTACAGTGCGAATGATGGATAGATGAGGAGCTGGGGATCGTCGGTCTTCAATTCTTCTGCTAAGGGAATTGTGGTTTGGGGGTAGAGTGTAATGGTAGATCGTGAAGAGAAGAGATAGCGGTGTATGTATAATAGGAGCTGAAATCGGAAAGTCTATGTGGGCGTTCATGGTGTCTATAAGGAGCGGATAGCGTTCATACAGATGTTTATCGATATATTTGAGACGGAGAGATTCGAGATGAAACACAATATGTAGAAAAGGCGTTCTTTCGTACAATTCATATGTCGGACTAGGCAATTTTATCCTGTATGCAATGCAAAGTGCATGGCATTCTAAAATTTTCACTTCGTTGTAGAAGGAAGCAGGTGCAGCGATCCAAGCCAGATTAGCATATGACAGAACTGGACGCAAAAAGACCTTATAAGTGTTTAGCACAGTTGTGGAACTGAGATCCCAAGTAGTACCCGTGAGACATTTTAATAAATTGAGACGGTTTGAAGCTTTGGCAATGACGTCCTATAAATGTGGTTTCCAAGTGAGATTGCGTCTAAGGTAAGACCGAGGTATTTGACAGAGTTACTGAGTTGAAGACGGGTATCATCGATTGTGAGATGAAGTAGGTTAGGGTTTCGGTGGACCTTCATGCGCTTTTTGGGCGACAAGAAAACTATAGTCTGGGTCTTCGGAGCGTTTATCTTGAGTCGCCGCTTTTCAAACCAGTTAACGAAGGAGTCTATGGCGGATTGATTTGAAACGTTAAGTTGGTGCACAGTTTTGCCGAGTGCTAGGAAGGCGGTATCATCTGCATATTGGAAAACATGAACGTGAGGAGGTAATGATGATAAGTCGGCCACATAAAGAAGATAAAGCAGAGGGGAGAGTGAAGAACCTTGGGGTACGCCAGAGCAAAGGAATATAGGATGGGAAAATGCGTTATTAATAGAAACGTATGCATGGCGACAGTGCAAAAAGTTATAGATAAATCGGATATAAGTGATAGGAAGACGAAAGTTCAAAAGTTTGTACATAAGTCCGGAGTGCCATACTTTATCAAATGCTTTCTTCAAATCAAATAAGGTAAGACAAGATGGTCGTGATGTATTATAATGGTTGGTGATGTGATTGAGGAAACGTAATAACTGATCGTTAATGCTGTAGTTTGGACGAAATCCGGCTTGTGAACGCGGAAAAAAATTATAATGAGTAAGATGGACGTGTAGACGTTGAACTAAGATTTTTTTCAAGAATTTCACTGAATACAGGTGTCAGTTGAATAGAGCATATGAAGAGACACTGTCGGGGGGCATATTCGGCTTAAGGAACATCAAGATCTTAGACGTCTTCAATTGGGATGGTATAAATCCAGAACGGAGGATGAAAGTATAGATGAATGAGAGAAAGTACAGAACTATGTTTGGACTCTCTTTGATGTGGTGATAAGAGATAGAGTCTATGCCTGGAGCTGTGTTACGTTTCGTTCTTATGGCTGAAGTGATATCGTCAGGAGTGATGGTCACTGTTAGTGGTCTGTGAATGTTCAGTGGGTGGTTAGCGTCTGACTGAAGATGAGCGAATGAAAAATCAAAGCTATCTACTAGATGATTATGAACAGGTCGATCAGGAGTAAGTGGTGTGAAGATATCTTGAAGATATGTGGCGAAGGCATTTGCTTTATCGAGATCAGAGTGTAGGGGTGTGTCGTTAAGAATGAGTGGATAGGATGTTTTGTTAAATTTGCCAGAAAGTGCATTACGGCATTTCCAGTAACGTGAAGGATGGGATGTCTCCGAGAGAAAGTAACAGGTTTTTACCCATTGACGTAATTTGTAGGCTTTGACATATTTTTTTACTGTACGTTGAAGAGCTCTGTGATGACGAAGTGCCTCGCGACTTCCTGTATGAATGTAGTCACGAAAAAAATTTCAGGATCGCTGCACCATGGCAAGATATTGTGGCGGAAGTTTAGGTTTATATGGCGTTTATTGCGATTGTGGGATATATTGTGCAGAGGCGTGATTCATATGTCGTGTAATATTTAGTATCCAATAAACGATATAGTTCATCTTCTGTAGTAAGTGGATCAAGGCCTTCCAGGTTTTTTTGATAGATATGAATGATACTTTTCCCACTCTGCTTTATCATATCTTGGGATCACGCGAGGTGGTGTTGCGTCAATAGGTCGTTGAGTGCGACTTTGAATGCATAGCTTGATCTGTACATGATCGCTTCCTAAAGGATCTCAGACGTCAATTGTTGTGCGCTGTGTTAAGGTAGCTGAAGTGATAGCTATGTCAGGAGTCGTGTTAGAATCTGGGCGTGTCGGTTTTGGCAGTTGATTATATGTGCCCGTTGTAGCAGTGGTGATGAAGTTCAAAAAATTCGTTTTGTCTCTGTTGGAACGACTACGGATATTGATGTCAGCTAAGATTATATGGCGCTGAAAGGAATGTTAAATGTACTGTAAGAAGGCCAGAAGAATTGGGTGGCCTGGTCGAATGTAGATTGTTGCTATGATGATGTAATCTGATTTGTAATAGAGTTTGATTCCGGAGATTCTGAGATGGGTTTGTATGCATGCGATATGGAATATGACGTGAGAAACCAATTGCAACCCCGCCGTTGGCACGTCGTGCTGGTAGAATACTATCTTTACGGATTAAAATGTAGCCTGGAATTTTGCATTGCAGTTTAGGAGTAAGATTAGTTTCGTTCAGCAGGAAAGCATTTGCTTTTTCTTCCAGAAGGAGTTGTTCAAAAAGTGGTTTGTGAGTGAAGATTGAATGAATATGAAAAAAGAGAAAGATTAAACCCATAATGCTCATGACGTAATGGAAGTTAGAGACTTGGTTGTGATGGAAATGTATGAAAGTACGCTGTTGGCCCATTGTAAGTTGCATGAAATTGGAGGTGAAAGACAGATTGTGCAGCGAATTGAACGTGTTGCAAAACTAGAGGACGTGCAAGCCGATTATGATTTGAAGCGCCAGAGTGATGAAAGCTAAGAGCTGCTTAATAGTTATAGGTTGGTCGGATGTGGTACAGGTTTCAGTGGTTTGATTTTGTGCATCGTGCATGCGGAAAGAAACAACTAATTCAGACTGTGGTTCTTGAAGTACAGGTTTCGATTTGCATTTGTAACTATAAGCAGGATGACGTTCGTGACAGGTAGGACAGTCAGGCGGTTGTTGCATATTTGGACAGGTCCGGGTGTGGGGGGGACCACCACAGTAACCGCATTTGAAAGAATTAGCACAGTTTAATGTTGGGTGCATATACTTCTGGCAGCAGTCGCAGTGTATTGGTAAAGGTGCTGGAGTTTTCGACGGTTCGACTCTGTGTCGTTTCTTGTAGATGTATGTCCCGTGTTCTAAGAGATCATCAATGGTATCTTGCGATTCGGTTAAAACCCGGACCATGTAATTGGCTCCTTGGTTGTTAAGGATGCGGAGACATTTCTTGAATGTGTACCCTTCTTGACGTAATTCCTCCTCAATTTCTCTCGTCGCTGTACGATGGATCCACTCCGCGAATGACCATAGACAGCGTAGGAGTTCGTCTTGTGGGGCGGTAGTAGTTTGATACGTTGGTCCTGGAGTTTCATAAGTTTTTAAGTCTTGCCAAAGATTTCGAAAATGTGCTCGTCTCTGATTGTTGTAGCAAAATGCAGTAGAGGTGACTTTATGATATAGCCGTTTTGAGTTTGGACAATTTGTAAGATTTCTGTTTGTGGTCGGTATTTAAGAATTTGCTGAAGTAATAGTTTGGTGTTGCGGAGTTTTGGATCAAAGCTTTGTAGTAGAAAATTATATACGTCCGGTGAGGTTTGTTGGAGAGTTGCTGGATGCCGTCTACTATCATGAGTCTCGAGCTGTCCTCGGAACTAGCAATACTGATGTTATCGTCGTGGTGCTTCTTGTGAGGTGGAGATGTAGATGTAGATGCTATGTTGCCGTCGTCCGTAGTCCTGGTATTCTCATCAGGTTGTGGAGTCACAGTTATTGGTGATTCAATGCATCTTTGTAGCTCTTCCGTTTCTCTTCTTTATGAGCTAAGACGGATAGTGTAGGAGCAGCCGCAGGAAAACTCGCATGTTGTCCGCTGGCCATAGTTGCCAATGAGGATGGTGGATAGTAAACCAATGATCGAACAGTGGTATCTTGAACGAAAAATGATGAAATGGATTATGAAGCTAAGTTTCCAAAAATATGCACACTAGCGTGTACGGTAGTAAAGTCTCCACTCGGGTGAAACACTCTATCTTCCTCACTCTCTCGCCCGTCACTGAGAACTGCCGGGCTTGCGTCTAAAAGCTCGTAATATTCTCAGTCTGGACTTGACACTGTAAACAATGCCTCAAATGAGAAAGCTGGAAACAGCTAAATTATGAACAAAAACGTTTTTTAGCAAGCCGAGGCTAGCTACCCGCCCGAGATTTACGCCCTCCATGGGGAAAGAGAAGTTCGAGAATTGAGAGGAAAGGACTGGGAGATGGTCTAAGGGAATTTTTCAATATTTTATTATCACTTTATTTCATAATATCTATTATTAAACAGCAGGTGGATATTCTTATCTTTGCATAGCAATCATGAGGTAGGGGAATGTTGGTATTGCTTGATAAATTGATTACAGTACATTGTAGGATTGGACAATACTTCTTATGGTGGAGGAAAGAAGAACGAGATGACTATGAGATGAGGTGCACTTGACAACACAATACGAATATGATTGTTAGAGGACAGATGCAAGTTAATCTCGCTTGGGGGCTGCTCCAAGCATTGATGAGAGACAAGGGGAAGCCCTGTTATTTACAGAGAACTACTGTGCGGAATCTGACGGTATGATATAGGGTGGAAGGTGGTCGAAGAGAAATTACGAGTGCGTGGAAGTTCGGGGTGGTCGGGTGGTAGCGAGTAATGATACAATGTGAAAAGGAGAGAAAGAGGAGAATGTGTGATGGGATGTAAAAGATCAAAGTTGGTATGAGCGTTAATAGTATCACGGAGGAGGGGGTGATGAATATTGAGACGTGTTTGAAAGTATTTAAGGCGAAGCTTTTCGAGATGAAATAAGATGTGGGGGAAAGGCATTCGATCGTACAGAATCTGAGTTGGACTGGGAAGTTTGATGCGGTAGATATACGAATCGCGTGTCGTTCTAGGACTTTAAGTTTGTGATGTTAGGAAGGGGGAGCTGCAATCCAGGCAGGATGGCCATAAGTCAGCACTGGGCGAAGAAATACTTTGTACGTGTTAGAAGAAGTTCTGAATTAAGACCCCAAGTTGTGCCGGTTAGTCGTTTAAGAAGATTAAGTCGACGGTATGCTTTTGCTGTGATGTCCTGTAGATGTGCTTTCCAAGAAAGGTGTCTGTCTAAAGTTAGTCCCAGATATTTGACTGTTTCAGAAAACGGAATACGGGTGTCATTAACGGTAAGATTCAATAAAGAGGGATATGATGAACTTCCGAGCGTTTATTTTGTGGTAAGAATACTGTGGTTTGAGTTTTACTGGCATTGATCTTAAGTCTCCATTTATCACATCAGATGACAAATGTATCTATCGCCTCTTGTAATGCTGTGTTCAATTGGTGAACAGTGCGGCCTACGGCAAGAAAGGCCGTGTCGTCAGCATATTGAAATAGATGGACGTTGGCAGGAAGTGGCGACATACAGCAGGTAGAGTAGGTGAGAGAGAGAAGAGCCCTGGAGCACACCGGAATGTAGGAAAATGGGATGTGATGATTGCTGATTGATGAAAACGTAAGCGAGGTGTCCAGATAGGAAATTATAAATGAATCGTATGTATGCAAGGGGAAGGCGAAAATTGAGTAACTTAGAGAAATGTCCCTGATGCCAAACTTTATCAAATGCCTTTTCCAGATCAAAAAGAACCAGACAGGATGGTTTTGCCGTATTGTATTGATTAGTGATGTAGTTTAGAAGACGCATAAGCTGATCATTAATACTGAATTGTGGGCGGAATCCTGCTTGGTGTAGCGGCAGAAGATTGTACCATGAAAGATGGAGATGAAGACGTTGTACTATGATTTTTTTCTGAATTTTAGTGAAAACCGGGGTGAGCTGAATTTGGGCGGTAAGATGATACTTGGGCGGAATGTTTCTCTGGTTTAAGAAACATAAGAACTTTAGACGTTTACCATGTAGTGGGTATGTAGCCGGTACGAAGAATAAAAGTATAGATCGGGGCAAGAATATTTATCTGAACGATTGGGCTTTGTTTTACATAGCGATACGAGATGTTAGCATTTCCTGGAGCGGTGTTGCGTTTGCGGGTAACTGCATTCGTGATCTCGGCATGAGTGATGGGGCAGTGAGTGGGTTGTGAGAAGAGACTGTGATTTACATCAGGTTGAAGTTGTGGAAGTTAAAGTGGGATGATGAGGAAAATGGCGTGTAGCTGATAAAGGCGTAAAGATATCCTGTAAAAAGGAAGCAAAGGCATTAGCTTTATCTTGGTCGGAGTGGAGTGCTTGATCGTGATGAATGAGTGGATAGGACGTTCTGGTGTATTTGCCGGTAAGTACGTTGAAACGCTTCTAATATTTTGTAGGATGAGATGTATCAGAGAGTGAATTGCAAGCCTTGATCCATTGTTTTAATTTGTAAGCTTTAACATAGTTGGAGATTGTACGGTGGAGGGCTCGATGATGTTGAAGACCTTCACGGTTTCCAGATCGTACGTATTCCTTATAAAACTGTCGGGAGCGCTGTATGAGAGTTAAATATTGTGGGTGTAGTTTAGGTTTGTGGGGTGAATGTGTAGAATGAGGAATGAACTGTTCGGAGGCAACTTGTATGTGATTAGTGATATGATCCAGGGTAGAGTATAACTCACCTTCCGTAGTAAAGGGAATGCATTGCTCAAGAGAGTGAGTTAAGTAAGTATGATATTTCGACCAATCTGCTTTATCATAACGCGGGATGAGCCTTGGAGGGGGTGGTGTGTTGGTGATAGAGGTAATGGATACTCGAAGGCTGAGTTTAATTGGAACATGACCGCTTCCTATTGGATCTAAGATATCAATGAGAATACGGTGTGATAAAGAGGATGAAGTTATGGTCATGTCTGGAGGAGTATTGGATTCTGGGCGGGTGGGTTTAGGTAAAGGATGATACCGGTCGTAGTTGTGGCAATAAAGTTCGTGAAAGTTGTCTTAACTCTATCAGAGTGGCTGTGAATGTTAATGTCTGCTAAAATGGTGTAATGGCGGAAGTTTTTAGAGATGTAGTGAAAGAATGATAGTGGAATTGAGTGACCGGGACGAACATAAATGGCGGCTACTGGTATACATAATGACTTATAACAGAGAGTAGTAATGAGATGTTCTGGTAGATTTTGGATCGGAGCAGAATGAATACGGTGAAGTGTATGAGATGAAAAACCTATGGCAACGCAGCCATTTGCACGGTGGGCTGGTGGGGTACTATCATGGCAAAGAATGTGGTATCCTGGAAGGCGGCAAGTGAGTTTGGGTGTGAGATGCGTTTCATTCAGAAGGAAAGTATTGACTTTTTCTTTTAGTACAAGTTGTTCAAAAATAATGTTATGAGTGAAAAATGAGCGGATGTTGAGGAATAATATGAGAGCCATGATAAAAGCCATAGTGAAGATAGATTTAGACAGCAGTTGTGAGTGAAGTTTCATGGGAATATACGTAGGGGCCATTATAAGTAGCATGGAAGTCAAGATGGAAAAGGTTGCGAGCGGCGTGTTGAACATGCTGTAGCATGAGTGGCTGTGCAAAAGGATGGACGTTCTGAAGTGTCAAAGTAATGAATGCTAATAATTGATGAAGGGTAACAAATTGGTTGGGTTCCAGTGGTGTATCCACTGTTTGATTCTGAGCGTCGTGAGTACGTAATGGTACTACTAGTTCAGGTTTAGTCTCTTCTGGAGTAGGCCGAGATTTACATTTATAACTAAGTTGGATGAGATCTTTCGTGGCAAGTATTACAAGTAGGAGCTTGTTGAAGATTAGTGCAGGTGCGAGTTGGATTTGGTCCAGAGCAGTAACCGCAATTGAATTGGTTTGTGCAGCGATCAGTAGAGTGCGTGATGTATTCCTGGCATCTTTCGCATCTAAGAGGAAGTGGTGCTGGTGACGGTTCGATACGATGTCGCTTTTTGAAGATGAAAACGTCATTATTTAGAATATAGGTTATCGTGTCTTGTGAAGTGGTCAAAATCCGAACCATGTAGGTAGGCCCCTGATTATTCCGAATATGGATACATTTTTTAAGGAATAGGCTTCCTTTCGTAGTTCATCTTCTATCTCTGCATCTGTTATCGACGGATCAACCGACATGGTAGGTGGTTGGCGTGGGGGTGGGCGCTGTTTTTGCCTATTATTAGTCAGTGGAGAAAGTGTTGCGTGTTTTTTCGAAGATTTCAAAGCTATGTTTAACTCGGACGGTAGTAACAAAGTTTGGTGATGATGACTTGATGATGAAGCCGTTCTTGGTTTCTACTATTTGTGATATCTCAGAGCGTGGTCGGTTTTTCAGAATTTGTTGAAGAAGCAGTTTCGAATTCCTTGTTGAAGAAGCGGTACTTAGGATCGTAGCTTTAAAAAAGAAAGCTATAAACTTCCGGTTGTAGCTTTGCAGGAGGAAAACCCTCGTCAATGATGAGACGTTCATCGTATGAACTAGAGATGCTGTGGGCATCTGTATGGGGTTTCTTAAATTTTGGCGATCTTGACGACGGTACTGGGCTGCTAAGAGGTGAGCGAGATCGATCTGGGCTTGTTTCAGCTTTAGACTTTTCTCTACGAGGCTTCCGCTTTTCGTAGAGATAGTAGATGTCCTTGAAGCTGATGGTCCTGAAGCCTGTCCGGTATCCATAGCTAGATACAATAGGCGATTAAAAGTTTTACACAGCTAATGGTGAAGTGCTTGAAGCGAAGCGAAACGAAGTAATAAGAAATGATGAACAAAAAGTACACAATAATAATGTACTTCAGGAGGCTTCCACTTGATTGAAACCCTCGATCTCTCGTAACCTGTCGCCCGAAACTGAATTCCTATCGCCGTGCGTCTACACGTACGCAGAGAAGACACTCTAGACTTGTTACGAAAGCTGTACTGCGCCAGTTGGTTAAATATAATAGAAGCGTTTTTTTAGCTAGCGGACGCTAGCTACTACCCGAAGAGGGTTACGCCCTCTGTAGGGGAAGAGATGCAAAAAATGTAGTACAATGTGCAGGAATCAGTGGTGAGGATATGGGTAAATCCAGAAACTTTATTGCACATACTTTAACGGTCTTTATGGAATTTAACCATAAACATGAGGTAAGGTAGGTACATACTTCAGTGAAGGAAGTAATAACTGTTAATGATATTGTGTGAGGTGATGAAATGAAGTGCGAAACACATCACAACACATAGGTTCTGTTACTGGAACACATGCAGGTTATCTTCTCGCCTAGGGACGACGCTAGGCATTAATGAAGACACAGGAGCCCGGTTAGTACAGAAGGTGTGTTGTGCGTATGATGGCCATATGTGAGGTAGGTGAGCGGCTGTAGTGTATGGCTCGTAGTAGACGGCGTCAGGGTGGTCTGGAGGTAGAGTGTAACGGTACAAAGTGAATAGTAATGAGAGCGGAGGGAACAGAGCAGCAACGGAGGAGGTACTTCGAGCGTGGTTGCCAAAAGTTTGCTGAAGGAGTGGATGATTGTTGTGCAAGCGCAGGGTGATATATTTAGTGCGTAGTGTTTCTAGATGACATAAGATGTGCGGAAATGTAAGTCTATGATAGAGATCTTGAGTGGGACTAGGTAATTTGATACGAAAAGCGATTCGCAAGGCATGACGTTCCAGGATGAGTAATTTCTCATAGTATGAGGTAGGAGCAGATATCCAAGCTGTAAATCTGTACGTGAGAATAGGGCGGAGAAAAACTTTGTATGTGTTAAGAATTGTATGAGTATGGAGTCCCCAGGTAGTTCCAGCAAGACTTTTCAGAAGATTGAGGCGAGAGTGTGCCTTCTTGGAGATATCTTTCAGATGTGCTGTCCAGGTTAGATGATGATCGAAGGTTACTCCTAGATATTTGACACTGCGAGTAGGTTTTAAAGCTACATCTTGTACAGTGAGGTTCAAGAGTGTTGGGTTGCGGTGTACACGGGAGCGATGCTTCAGAGCAAGAAATACAATAGATTGAGTTTTTGCTGGGTTTATTTTTCAGTCTCCAGTGGGAGCACCAATCAACAAAGGCATTGATAGCATACTGGACAGCCAAATTGAGCTGACGAATTGCTTTTTTCCGTGGCAAAAAGTGCAGTGTCATCGCATACTGAAAGAGCTTAACAGAATCTGGGATTGCTGGGAAGTCAGAAACGAATAGTATAAGGGCGACAACGCCGATCCTTGGGGAACTCCAGAATGAAGAAAAATAGGAAATGAAAAACTAGTATTGATACAGACGTAAGGCAGTCGACAGCTAAGAAAATTAAAGATGAATTGAAGGTAAGCAATAGGCAGGCGGAGCTGTTTGAGTTTATAGATCAGAGCGGGATGCCAGACCTTGTCGAATGCCTTCTCGAGATCAAACAGGACCGAGCAGGATGGATTACCTGTGTTAAAATGATTAGATATGGAATTTGAGAGGAGAAGCAATTGGTAATTAATACTAAAAGAAGGTCTGAAAGAAGGTCTAAAAGAAGGTCTTGTTCGAGTGGAATGATGTCATGATGTGCCAGGTATGAATGAAGACCATTGACAATGATCCGTTCCGGTATTTTATTGAAGGTCGATGTTAGTTGAATAGGACGGTATGAGCTAACACAAGCAACAGGTTTGTGTGGTTTGAGAAACATAAGAGTTTTCGAAGGTTTCCAGTCAGCAGGTACAAAGCCAGTGCGAAGAATAAAGGTAAAGATGTGACAAAGCAGATATGACTACTTACGGACTTTATTAATGTGTCTATATGTAATAGAATCCATGCCAGGGTCTGTGTTACGTCTGTGAGCTACAACTGAATTGATGTCAGATATAGAGATTGGTGCGGTAAGAGGATTGTTGTTGGGCAGAGTGTGATTAACATTAGGGTGGAGATGAGGAGAATCCAGATTGAGTTTGTCGACCGGATAAGAACGATGGGGATATTCAGGTACGAGAGGTGTAAAGATGTCCTGGAGATACTTTGCAAACGCATTTGCCTTATCTGTATCGGTATGCAGCGGAGTATTGTTGTCGATAAGAGGATATAGAGAGTATTTTGACCTGTAAGTTGCCGGAATCGTTTCCAGTATTGAGTGGGGTGTGAAAGTGAGCCGAGATTGTTACAAGCTTTGACCCAGCAGCGCAATTTGTAAGCTTTAAGGTAGTTGTGCACCGTTCGTTGCAACTGCCTGTAATGATGAAGAGAGTCAAGGTTGCCAGTGCCAGCATAATCTATATAAAACTGTCGGGACCGTTTGATCGGTGATAAGTAGTGAGGAGGTAAAGTGGAGCGAAAAGTCGAAATTGTTGACTTAGGGATGTATTTGTCTGTGGCGTTATGCATAGTATTGACAAGAGAATCCAAAGTTTCAGAAAGTTCTGATTCTGCAGTTGGTGGAGGTAAATGATGAAGATGATCCTGAAGATACGATCTGTAGGCAGTCCAATTTGCTTTATCGTAACGTTAGATAGTACGGCGAGGAGAAGGCTGAGAAGTGGTAGTTACACGAGTCTGAATGTCTAGTTTGATTGGAGCATGATCGCTACCAATGAGATCAAGAACGTTAACACAGCTACGATGTGATATGTTGCTTGAAACAATAACTATATCTGGAGTAGTCTGACTCGTGGGACGAGTCGGTTTTGGAAGTGGCAGAGTCACTCCAGTAGTATGACGGGTAATGTAATTGAGGAAACGGTCCCGTTGCGTATGTGTCCGGCTATGTAAATTCACATCTGCCATAATTATGTAAGTGCGGAAGGTATTGGAGATATACTGAAAGAAGCTGAACGGAATATCGTGCCCAGGACGGATGTATATGGTTGCTACAGTCACATACAATTCCTGGTAGTATAATGATGTGATAAGGTATTCAGGAAGATTGTGTAGACCCGAAGAATGACTCCGAAATACGATAGAAGGTAAAAACCCAATCGCTATTCCCTCGTTGGCTCGCATAGCAGGTAAAGTGCTATCTTGACGTAACAATTGGAAGCGAGGTATGCAGCATGACAATCGGGATGTGAGATGTGTTTCATTAAGGATAAAGGCATGGATTTGTTCTTCGAGTGAAAGTGCTTCAAAGAGCGGCTTATGCTGTGATAAAGAACGCATGTTTAAGGACAAGAAAGTGAGCACCATAATGCAGTGAATAATAATATGGATGACTAGAGGATAGCTCTTAAACCTCGGTTTCGAGTGCATTTGAGTGATAATAGACATTATTGCCGGAATATGTTGGGCAGATATTGGTGTGGAAAATTGCCTTAGCCGCGGTTTGAATTTCTTGGACGATGTGATCTCGAAGGAATGGATGGATATTTTGTAGCGAGAAAGTAAGAAAGGTGAGAAGCTGATGGACAGTTACAGGTTGTTGTAAGGATGGATTGGTGGGTGGATTTGTTCCGGTATGCGTAATGGTACCACAGTTTCTGGTTTTGTTGGTTCGGGAGCTGGTTTGGATCGGCATTTATAACTGTATGTCGGGTAAGAATGATCCTGACACGTGGAGCAGGTTGGAGGTGATTGTAAATTTGTACAGCTTCTTGTAGGATGTGGGCCGGAACAATAACCTCATTTGAACGGATTTCTACATTGAGAAGTAGAGTGTTGACCATAAACCTGACACCGTTTACAGCGAAGGGTTAAAGGAGCGGAGGTGCGTGATGGCTCAACACGATGGCGTTGTTTATAGATATAGACGCGATGGGTGAGTAACTCATCGATAATCTGTTGAGAGCTTGTAAGAACTCCCACCATGTAGGTCAACCCATGATCGTTTTTGATTGGGATACATTTTATGATATTGTGCCCTTCCAGTTTGAGTTCTTCAAAGACTTCCTCGTCACTATAACTGGGATCCACCCCTCGTATAACAACAGACAATGTTGGTGATTTCCTCGGTGGTGATGGCTGTTTCGGGCGTTGGTCGCTAAGATTTGCCATGGTTGATTTGGAGCCAAAAATTTCAAAGCTGCACTTGTTCCGTGTTGTACGGATAAACTCCGGGTCAGGCGTCTTAATAATCATGCCATTTCTAGTCTTGACTATTTGAGTGATGTTCGCCCGAGGCATGTATTTTGTGATCTGTACTAAAAGTACAGATTTTGGATTTGAAAATTTTGGATCAAAGTTCTGAAGCAAGAAAGAATGGATGTTTGGTCGACTAGGAGGAGGCAGGTTTGGAAATTGGCGGTCATTCTGAATGTCAATGATCATGGATGCCTCAGAGCTGGCATCGCTTAGCTTATGCTGATGTTTAGCGGGTGGCAGTTTTGTAAATTCAACAGGAGAATGTTGACGAACTGACGAGCTCTGACTGGTAGAAATCCTTTCCAGAGAATGGCACCGTCGTCTAATCGGTTTCCCGGAGGAGCAAAAGGGTTCCGGTGCAATAGGCGGTAAGCCAGAATGTTGCCCGATGACAGGTTGGGACGCTATAAATCCAGTTCAAGGTGGTGATGCAATATATCGAGATGAAAATGAATGAATGATGAAGCTAAGCTTCCAAAAATATGTATACTAATGTGCACGGTAGCGCAGTCTCCACTCGGGTAAAACCCTGAATCTCTCCCACTCTTTCGCCCGTTGCTGAGACTTGCCGTACTTGCGTCCACAAATACGTAATAATCACAGCCTGGATTTGACACTGAGAACAATATCTCCAATGGGAAAGCTGGAAACCAGCGAAGTATGAATAAAAGCGGTTTTTTTATTTTTTTTATTTATTTTTAGTGCTAGCCGAAGGCTAGCTCCCTTGCGAGGGTTACGCCCTCTATCCGGGGTGAGGAGTGCAGAGACTGGGGAAGGAAGGATATTGGAGGTGGTCTATGGGAAGTAAGAGTAAGCGGAAAGAATCATTTATTTTATTTAGATCATAATTTCAGTTTATTGCTTTTATTGCATTTTATTCAATTTCATTGGACATTATGAACTTTGTTCATAATCATGAGGACTAGGAAAAAATGACAATGAAGTGCATATGACAGGACAACACAAGGATATGTTAGTGAGACGAATGCAGATTATCTTCTTGTCCAGGGGCTGCTCTGGACAGTAATGTAGACAAGGGGAGCCCTGTTAGCACAATAGGTTACGGTGCAGCATATGTAGGTGATATATGAAATGGAAGGTGATCAGAAGAATAAGCTGAAGCGACAAAATGATCTGGATGGTCTGGTGGAATGGTTTTGAGATATAAAGAGAAGAGTAGGGATAGAGGGGAAGTAGAAAATTGATATCCTAAATCATAGTGGCGGTCGGCATCCATAGTATCTAGAAGTAATGGATGACGTTGCTGAAACCGGTTTGTGATGAACTTTAGTCGCAACTGTTCAAGATGACGGAGAATGGTAGGAAAAGAGATACGGTCGTAAAGCTCCTGTGTCGGACTGGGAAGCTTGATCCTATAAGCCAGACGAAATGCGTGCCTTTCAAGAACTTGTAATTTCTGATAGAAAAAAGGTAGTGCAGCAACCCAAGCGGGATGACCATAAGTTAGAACTGGACGTAAGAATACCTTATACGTATTAAGGATTGTAGTGGGTTGCAATCCCCATGTGGTACCAACTAGACGTTTTAGTAAATTGAGCCGAGCATACGCTTTACGAATGATTGCTTGAAGATGGGGCCGCCAAGTTAAGTGATGATCGATTATGATACCAAGATAGGTAACCTGTTTAGTAGGTGATATTCGTGTGCCATGAACCTCTAGATTAAGTAGATTGGGGTTTTTCTGAACTCGAGAACGTTTTCGAGGTGGTATGAAGACGATAGCTTGAGTCTTAGTCGAGTTTATATGAAGGCGCCACTTAGCACACCATCGGAGAAAAGAGTCTATTGCTAGGCGGAGTGCAGAATTGATTTGTTGAATAGTTCTGGCTGTGCAAAGAAAGGCAGTGTCATCTGCATATTGAAAAGTATGAACATTGGGAGGAAGGGTTGGCATATCGGCTACAAACAGAAGGTATAGAAGAGGCGAGAGAGCGGAGCCTTGAGGTACACCAGAATGGATAAAGATCGGATGTGATGAGGAACTATTGATGGTAACATAAGATAGGCGGTTAGAAAGAAAATGGAAAATGAAACGGAGGTAGCAGAGTGGAAGCCTAAAACGGTGAAGTTTGAACATGAGGGCTAAATGCCACACTTTATCAAAAGCCTTCTCTAGGTCAAAAAGAATGAGGCATGAAGGCCGAGCAGTGTTATAATGATTTGTGATTAGGTTGAGAAGTCTGAGCAATTGATCATTGATGCTGAAATTAGGTCGGAAACCAGCTTGGTGTACAGGCAAGAGATTATATTGAGAAAGATGGTGATGTAGTCTGATGACAATTAAAAGCGCCTGAGCTCCAACCTTTAACTTTGATTTCAAGCCTTTCATTTACGGTTATTTGTGATTTCCGTTTAAAAAAGACAAATATTTTAAATAAATTATTGTGTACTTTAAATAAATGATTTAAATAGATCTTTTCCATAAAGTTTATTTTTAAAATTATTGTTCAAAGGCTTTGTATTCTAATAATCCTTCTCCAAAATCAATGCAAATGAATTGTGCTGCCATCTTGGGAGTTCTTTTAAACTATATGTTTCTGGTAGTTTTTATGTTTGTGGCCAATCCTTTCGACAATGAGATCTCGGAAACTACATTCTCTAGAAAGATGCAGTTTTCACTGATCGATTGCAAATTGTACGTAGATTGTCCAGTTCTAATTGAATATTTAAAAAACATGGCCACTATTTCTTTACTACATTTTTACGGGTACACTGGAAATGTTGAAAATTAAAAAAAACTAATGTACCGTATCCTACACATTATACATCCCAACACCATATTATTGTTTATAGGGTTTGTATATGTCTCAGGTGTTTGTTTCATGGCCAAATAATAATAAAAAAGGAAAGATAACTATTTCTCCAGTCTAAGATGAATCTTTATTTTTGGAGTGTTTTGCCCAATGAACACCATATATAACTGACATTGTAATTAATGTATATGTAATGTATTTGCTTATTAAATACTGCATGCAAGAAAAGAAAAAACACTGGTCATACATAAATTAGAAACTCCAACCGGAAGAAGGTCCAAAGCTTGCAAACGGTGCGACATGTTGAGAAAATAATCGAAAAATCTCCCCTTTATGATACCCCTTGCCGATGTTTTCTTTTTATCAAGACGTCTTTCACTTGTGTTTTGAAAGGGATGTGTATAGATCAGGGTTGAAAAAAAAAACATGTTTTTTTTTTAAAAAAAGAAATCAAAAAGAACGTTTTTTATGTTTAAAACATGTTTTTTTTATTTAAAACGTTTAAAACAAAGTACTTTGTTTTAAACGAAAAAAACATGTTTAAAATGTTTATTTTGTTTAAAACACTAATCTAAATACGAATATATATTACATTTTTACACTCTTAGGTATTGCTTGCCATCTATATTCAACCGCTAGATCAAATTTCGGGAACTTCCCTAATCTCGATCCGCCCAAATATTCACTTCCGGAGAAAGAAATCGGAATTTTCCCGATCTCCGTTCACGGATTATGTAGTTTAGTTTCTTTGTGTTACGTTCTACTGGTCGTCTGCATTCTTAATATTTAAACGCCCATTGAAGCAACTGCTGTGTCAGGGCTTTAAACCTCAATGGCTCAGTCTTAAAACCTCAAATTAAGGCTGGAAGATGGTTTTGGTACCAATTTATTCCTGAAAGATGCAGCTTTGCAGGTGTGCATTTTATGTGTATGGGAGGAGGGTAAATGTCGTGTTTTTTTTTTTCAACAGTTTTTTTGGGGCCGTTCGCTTTCTTGGGGGATAGATTCATAAAAATTGTTACGTGAAGCAATGAAGTAGGCCACTACATGGTAATATCGTGTATTTGTACTTCTTGCTTATATGGGGGAGAAGGGAGGGGCAAAGTTAGCCATTTTTTGGAGTTTAAGTTTTTTGACGTAAATTACATTTATTTTTACAACAAATATCAATAGCTCAGCCTCTAATTAAGCTAGAAAGATGATTTTTACCATCGTAAAAAGTGGAAAGAGGGGCTAAATAATATTGCATACCATCGTGAACAGTTCCTGGAACTACGAAAAGAAATTAAATCAGAAATTTCGAGAGCGTACAAGGCATTTATTTCACATTCTGAATTTACGGTAGAAAAAGACCCACGGCAGTTCTGGTATTTTTTAAAGTAAAACCAAGCATCTTTCGTCAGATTCTCTAACATATAATGGTAACGAGTTAAAACATAACAAAGAAATTTCTCAGGCATTCGCGCATTATTTTCAGTCGGTATATAGTAGTGTACCCGCTAAATACGACACAGATTATCTAATAACAAATAATTCGGAATGTAGTATATTAGACACCTTTCATATAAAGGAAATAGAATTAGAAGAAATTGAGCAGGCTATTAAAGCGCTGAAACCCAAAACATCTTGTAGTATAGATGACATTCCACCATATGCGGTGAAGGGCTGTTTAGATATATTCAAGCATCCACTCCACATTATCTTTAATATGTCCATTAAAACCAATATATTTCCGAATAAATAGATTGAAGGTCTCATTTGCCCTATTCCTAAATCTGGAAACAGGAATGAGGTAGAAAACTTCAGACCCGTAGCCATCCTATCTCCCTTTGCAAAAGTTCTTGAAACCATATTATACAACAGAATTTTAAACCATGTAAAGCCTGTCATATCTGAACATCAACACGGATTTTTAAGGAATAAATCCACAACAATCAATCTAGCAATAATAACGGATTACATAGCAAGAGAGTTAGACAAAGGCGGTCAAGTGGACGTCATTTATACGGATTTCAGTAAGGCTTTCGACAGAGTTGACCATGACGTGCTACTACAGAAATTGGTATCTTTCAATTTTTCTAAACGAGCAATAGAGTACTTCGCTTCCTACTTGTGCAATCGAGAGCAAGCTGTCTCTTACAAGGGATATATTACCACGAAATTTACCACATTATCAGGTGTTCCTCAAGGATCCCATTTAGGTCCGCTATTATTTCTTCTTGTAATTAATGATATTTCAACCTATGTTAAAAACTCTCACTTTCTGTTGTTTGCCGATGATCTCAAATTATATTCTAAAATAAGCACAATAGATGACTGCACACAACTCGAGCAGGATTTACAGGGTGTTGGGTAATGGTGTGCCAA
The DNA here is from genome assembly GCF_964235325.1 of Thermobia domestica. NCBI lineage: Eukaryota > Metazoa > Arthropoda > Insecta > Zygentoma > Lepismatidae > Thermobia > Thermobia domestica. The sequence continues at coordinate 170,898,492 of NC_137455.1, read as the reverse complement.
AAACAAACTTTCATTGAATATCTCTAAATGCAAGTCTTTATCGTTCTCAAGGAAAGAAAATCCCATCAATCATCTGTATATAATTAATGGCATATCTCTGTGTAAACCAAATTCAGTTAAAGATTTAGGAGTAATTTTTGATTGAAAATTGACCTTCTCTCATCACATTGATGCAATCTCTAACGCTGCATTCAGAAACCTCGGTTTTATCTATAGAATGGGTAAAGAGTTTAGAAACGAGTCAACATTCATTAAACTTTATAATTTGTACGTAAGGTCCCGATTAGAATATGCGTGCGTTATTTGGACACCGAATGTAAATAAATACTTACAAGCGATAGAAAACATACAATTTAAATTTCTAAAATGCTTACGTACAAGAAAACAGCTTTCTATCCCAAACAGATTCCCTACGTGGACTTAGTAAGGAGTTTGAATTTCCTAACGTTGACGAATCGACGAAAGATGTTTGATTTACTATTTTTATATAAAGTATTAAATAATAAAATTGACTGTCCAGAGCTACTCACGAAAATATATCTGAGCGTTCCAACAGGCAGAACAAGACCAGGGAATACTGGTATATTTTTCTGTGAAGGGCACGAACAAATATTCTCAGTAAATCTCCGCTGTGGAGAATGTGTCACTCCTACAATGAATTAAGTCATAAAACTGATGTATTAGATATATTCAGTATGTCAGAATATGTATTTAGAAACAAAATTATTACCGAGTACCTGACACTCGAAGTGCATTGATTAATTGTACGGGTAAAAGTATATATGTATATGTATGTATTATACGACACTATAATTAGGCATTAGGCCTGTTGTGTTGTTCTCTAAATAAATAAATAAATAAATAAATAAATAAATAAATAAATAAATAAATTTGGTACCAAAGTATTTTTGAGGGATGAAGCTTTCCGTCAGTTGCATTTTATGTATATAGTGGGTACGTATGTACGGCCGAGAAAGGGAGGATGAAGTATGTCGCCCCTCTTTGTGGTACATTCATAAAAATTGGTATGTGAAGCCATGATGTAGTCCCCTACATGATAGTAACCTGTATGTGTACTTGTTTATAGAGGAAGAGGGGTCAAATTTGGTTAATTTACATTTATTTTCGGGATGGTCCCATATAACACAAGATATATTTCACTGAAGTGGTCTAGAAGCATAATTCTTGTTCGTATACATAATGTGTGCAGCAAAAATGATTTGCATATGGACGTGGTACTATAGTGGGGGAGGGGAGAGAATGTCTAATTCAATGAATGTTTTCTGTGCATTTTTTTTTTTGAAAATATTTCCTACATAAAACGAATTCATTACGCAATGGCAGCAATGGCTACCATTTCTTACATTATTGTCACAAGTATGTGGCCTACACATTCATCATTTTGTCAGCGTAGGGTGGCTGCAAGGGTTGCCAGGGCCCCGCAAAGTCAATATTTTCATATTTTTAATGATTTTTTATGTCTGCCCTTTTTCTACGAATACGGCGGGAATTTCACGAATGTTACCTCATTGGAATTTGTGGTCTATACGTTTTCCAATGGTGTATAACTCATGACTCTGTGATAATTAGGGAGGTCACCAGAGCCCCAAACGTGAGAGTGCCATTTTGTTAAAATCTCTGGCGGGCGTCTAGATTTAATTGTGTTGTTATGCCGTAGACATTAATAATTATTAGCTACCCATGTTGCAGATAGAGATGTATCTTGAAAACTGTTTAGTTAAAATATGTCATTTGCTCCTTGTAGGCTACTCACTGATCTTTTCTATGAGTTGTATTGTATTTGTCAGAGCATTTCTTCTAGCTTATGATGTGAGAACTCTTCATTGTTATGGAAACGATAGTGATCAAAAAATACTCAAGTTTTGAATTTGTGAATTTGGATCTTAGAATAGTGTATAGTGTGTTTAACCTCCGTTATTCTTGGAAATTAAGAAATGTTCAAATACTTCACTTGAATTTCTGTTGGTTTAGTTATACGCACATTGATGTGCAGAATTTCGTTAAGTAATTGCTGTTATAATAAGAATATAACTCTGCTTGTAATTTACTCCATGCACAAATCCTGCGGAGGATGGGTTGTTTGTTAGAAAATTAAATTAACTTACTCAATCTGATATTTTAGTTGTTTTAAACATGTTCAACCACCATCGAAAAAAAAACACGTTTAAAACATTTTGTTTAAAACGTTTAAAACAAACTGAATAAAACAATAGCCCTCGTTTTAAACATGATTTAAATACTTGTTTTAAACATTTTGTTTTAAACATGTCAACCCTGGTATAGATGTGAGCAATGAGAAGGAAATTTATGCTCATATGCGAATGATGCACTGTGTAGAGAGCGCAGGTTCAGCTAGTCTTGTTTAAAAAATGCTAGATTTATATGCTTATCTCCAATCCTTTCGACAATGAGATGTTGAAAACCACAAGTGCTAGAAACATACCGTTTTCACTGGTCGATTCCAAATTTTGTGTAGATTGTCCAGTTCTCATTTAAGTTTTCAAAAAGCGTGTCATTATTCTACCCTGTTTCAAAAAGAATATATGTATTTCGAGTGCATATATTTATTAAACTTTAAGACACATGAATATGAAATTTTACACACATATTTACGAACCTCTCAAGTTCAAATTACAGTTCAAAGTTCAAATTACATATGTTCAATATGTCCTCCATCAACAACACGAACAATATCACATCGATACTTAAATCCTTCCCATACTCGGGCAAGCATGTCCTGCGTCACTGATGTTATGGCAGTACGGATCCGGTTCTTCAACTCTTCCAGGTTTTGTGGGAGTGGTGGTACATAAACGTTGTCTTTTACAAAACCACACAGGAAGAAGTCACAGAGTCAACTCGGGTGACCGTGGAGACCAGCTGAGACATGCTGAGTCACCAGCTCCTTGACGACCAATCCAACGGTTCGGTAGAGTTTCATTCAAATATTCACGCAGTGATGGGCTGCCTTGTCTTGTTGAAAAAAGAAATTGTCTTCGTTCAGCCTCGGAAACAACCAGTTTCGTAACATAGCGAGATACTGCTTACTGTTAACCGTGTTTCCATTAAAGAAGAATGGGCCGTAAACAGATGATTGGGATATCGCATAAAACACATTGGCTTTGGGCGAATCTCGTACATGTTCAATGAGTGCATGTGGGTTCTATAGGCCCCAAATTTGAACATTTTGTTTGTTTACCTCACTACTAACACGGAAAGTAGCTTCATCATTGAACACAATGCGTTATGCGAAAGTGTTATCATTGTCAATAGCATCCAGAATCTCGTTACAAAATGCCACACGTTTGCATTTGTCATTAGGACGCAGAGCTTGTAGCAGCTGTAACTTGTACGGCTTCATAACCAACCGACGTCTCAAAACACGCCAAATTGTTGTTGTCGACACTTGTAACTCCTCACTGGCACGACGAGTTGATTTTGAAGGACTACGTTGGAAAGCAGTTTGAATTTGTACAACATTTTCTTCAGGAACACGAGGGCGGCCAGGACTCTTTCCTTTACATACACATCCTGTATCTACAAACTGTCAGTACCATATGTGAATGTTCCGCCCATTCGGAGGATCAATTTGGTACCTCAACCTAAAACGTCTTTGCACTGTAATCACGGAATTGCACTTCGCAAACTCGAGAACACAAAATGATTTCTGCTGCGGAGTAGCCATTTTAAACATATGACGGTTACCAAACAAAATAGAAGACAACTTACATCTAGCGGCTATTAATATGAACTAGACTATGTATTCGTTTCTCCAATAGCCGAGCCGAGGCGCAGCGATAGATAGTTTGGACAAAATAATTCTTCGTAATACGTATATTCTTTTTGAAACAGGGTGTATTCAACATTTTAAGGGCCGTTTTAAGCCCATCAGATTAACATTACTCAGATTAGCATTCCATTTATTTATTGGAAAATAATACTTGGAGATGAGGAAGAAATAAACTGTATTGAATTATTGTTTTATCCATTTTATACACGTTTTCCTGATTATGTCAGATCGTGTTCGCGTTGGTTTAAGGGTAATATTGTAATTTACTTAAAAGTGATTGAAGATATTTGTTTTAAAGAATGTTTCGTGGTAGCTAGGCAACTCCCTTGTTTGCCACTGGCGGCTCGATAAAATTCATGTTTTCAGTATACATTTTTAGATTATAAAATGCACATATGAACAGTAGATTGAATGGCAAAATTGATTATAAAAATAATTTCAGTCTAAGATACATAATATTGCTATAGCATACATTATTAATTAAGTAGGGGCTGTCAAAAAACACATAGTTGAATGTATCAAGATTTGGAAAAAATTAAATGAAATCTTTAAGTTTTACGTTCCACGATTATGCCGGTTAGACTAAAGGAGATGGTGATTATGAGAGATGAGTGAAATGGTGGAATTAAGAAAGTATGAGGAAACGGGATAATCCCGAGAAAACCCACGAGCCCGGTGTTTGTCCACCACAAAGTCCACACGGCGCGAGCTGGGATCGAACCAGGGATCAAGATTTGGATACGACTAATAGGGATGATGAACAAATGAGAGAAGAAGCAGTTCAAGACACGGAACTACCGTCCGGAAATGCGTCGATTTCGAGCTATAGTTCACCGATAATTTATCGAATGGTACAGAAATGATCTTAACTAGAGAACAAATTGTCCGATCAAGATTCAGTTAAAGTATCTTTTTTTTTCATTATTTGACCGGTAGATTTCATTAATGTAAAAATAGATTGGAGACAGGAGCGGCATAAGAGTGGCTTTGTGCCGCAAACCCCAAGTTTTATGCTAGCTTCGTTTTCAAACTATATCCCTACAAATATGCTGAAGTCCATGCCCCCAGTCCAACCCACTTTACAAAGTTTATTCTATGTCAGTTTTGTGCTGCTCCCGTTTTCAATATGCCCCCACCTTCAGTATGCGCTATCAATATATAATGTGAACTTTTTGTCAGTGGTTCGTGATATTATACTGCCAACATTTTTGCAATGTTTTGGAATGATTTTAGAATTACATTTATGCCAGTAATTCCTGTAATATCCAGACACTGTCATTCATTAGTATTTTTTTTATGTCAGAATATTACTGATACCTCGTGTTCTTCCCGGCATCAAATTGGTCATCCATCTTTGTAATCTTCCGTGCTTTCTTATTTGCCAGTGATTCCTTATAAACTTGTTACATCAGCATTTTTACAAGTGATTATCTGTAAATTTACTGAGATATTTACATGAAGTGTATTGATATCAGTAAATACAACATTGTACAAAATTCAGAGTTACACAAACTATCTTATTTATAAACGACATGCGTCTCAGTGCATGAAGTTGATTCGTAATAGTAAATAGTCATGGTAATCGGTGTCCAAACCTCTAATATCGCTTGCATGCCTGGCACTAATAGATGTCGCTGGCGTCGTTGCAATTAGCCGATTTAAAACTATTGTGACGGTTTAATTGGAACCTTAAACTGTATTGTGGCAGTTTAATTGTTGGAATGAGGTCTAGAGACCCTTTCAGCATTGGTGACATTAGATGTGGACCTACAGCCTGACGAGGGATTTGACTTGTAGGGAATCAAATTTGTCTCTCCCGGCATCTGAAACGTCTTCCCTAACCACATTGTCACTAGGGAACTGATTCAGTTTATTTATTTCAAAATGAAACTACTGATACTGAATAAGAACGTTATTGAAAGTTCTTCCTGTGCCAAAGTTCTGTACCGTTTTGTGCATGAAACTCCGAGTTTCGTGTCGTAACGAGTTTTTAGTTACAATGAAACAAATTTGGGAGGAATGGAGATATACAGCCCCCCACTTTAGGAATTGAAAGATTTTCTATGTCAATAGTTTGAACTAGTTCTGGGCCGTTTTGTGTCGACAACGCCGAGTATTGTGCTGCCCCTTTATCAAGATATGCCTCTATCAAGCAACCCATGTCCCCAGCCCTCTACTTTACAAATCGAAAGTTCTTTCTGTGTCAATGTCTTGTGCCCAAAACCCCGAGTTTTGTGCTGCCTCCGTTTCCAAGATATCCCCTATCAAATGTGTTAAGGTTCATGTCCTCAGCCTCCTCCACTTTAGAAATTGAAAATTTTATTTTTCTGTGCCAACGTTTTGTGCTAGTGTTGTGCAGTTATGTGCCGCAAACTTCGAAGTGTGTTCTGCCTCCGTTTCTAGGATATGCCCCAATGAAATATGCTGGGACCCACGTTCCCAACCCTTTCACTTTAAAAAATGAGTTTTTGCTATGCGAGTTTTTTTTTTTTTTTTTTTTTTTTTTTTTGCATAGGCACTGGCAAATACTGATTAAAACGTTGGCATTATAATATTATCACTAATTACTGACCAAAAAAGTTGGCATTATAATATTTCATAGGGCATATCTTGAGAGCGGAGACAGTGCAAAAGCCTTTGTTTGCGACATAAAATTTTCACATAGAATAAACTTTCAATTTGTAAAGTGGATGGAGCTGGTGACTTGGACCTAAGTAAAGACCTAGTGTATATCTTGTAGCTTGTGTGATAAAGATGTTGCCATCCTTGTTGCCATCCTTGTAACATACATTGTGTTTCACGCTATGGTAGTTACTCTTTCTGTGTTGTAAATGTATTTTTGCATACCTAGTTAGAATAGTGATAATAAATAAGGCATAATTTAACAATACAATCATTATCATCATAGGTATCATCATTATCATCATCATTATCATCATCACCCTTTATTGGCAGGTCACTTGCCGCAGCTGAGAAGCTTCCATGCTCCACGGTCTACCGCTAACTTCTTCGTTTTCGCGTATGATCTTTCTGTGTTTATATCATCCATTAATTGTAGTCTCCTTCGCCCCCTCCCTCTCCTTCCCGCCACCATACCTTCTAGAACGTCCCTCATGATACAATCTCTTCTTAGGCAATGTCCCAACCAGTTTCTCTTCCTCTTCCTAATAATATCTAAAAGTGTTCTTTTCTCACCCACTCTAACACTCTCTTATTCGTTTTCTGCTCGACCCAACTAATTCTTTCCATTCTTCTCCACACCCACATTTCGAAGGCTTCCAGTCGATTTTCATCACCTTTACGTAATATCCACGTTTCCGCCCCATACAGCACAACACTTCACACGAAGCATTTTATGAGTCTTTTTCTCAACTCTTTGTTCAAGGTCCCAGAAAACAGACTTTTCTTCCTCCTAAAGGCTTCTTTCGCCATTCCTATCCGTGCTTTTATTTCACGTTCGCACTTCATGTTATTACTAAGAATACTACCCAGATATTGAAAACTATTCACTTGTTCTATTTAACAATACAATAAGAAATAAATAATAAAGACTAAAGTAAATAATGATAATAATGAATAATGAAGATTAAAGTAAATAATTAAGGACTAGGGATGGTATCGAGATGAGACGAGACGAGACTTTGTACAGTCTCGGTCTCGTCTCGGTTTAAAAATAGCTGTCTCGGTCTCGCTCTCGTCTCGAGTTAAAAATCGCCGTCTCGGTCTCGGTCTCGTCTCGGTCAACAAATGCTTGTCTCGATCTCGGTCTCGGTCTCGATGGCCAAATCTCGGTCTCGTCTCGGTCTCGTCTCGAAAGTCTCGAAATAAATAGGTGAAACTAAAGTTATAAAAGTATTATTATTGTAAACTTTGTCGTTTCTGCTTCTTATTTTTGGCCTTATTCTTGACTTAGAATTATTGTATGGTGTACTTCTTCAGAGCTAATTTGAGCGCTGATGCCTTCCATGCGTGCGTTCCAGTTTCAATCATCAGTGGGCATATCATATCTGGGATAAAATTCTAATAGTAACCCATATTTCACTTTCAGCCAAAGACTTTCTCATATGGCCTCAGTACTGCCTATACAATTAAACTCTATTAAATTAACTTCAGTACTATACAGTAGTTTATTTCCTTCCTTAGAATAAGAATTGTTCAATACATTCTAACGGATAACGCAACACAGCAGCATGAATGTATTTAATCGTACCGAAATTGAAATTTTACAATTTCTCATTTATTATCCAATACATTCTGTTTTGACTGTCATTTTAAAAACATAATATAACGTTCATTATCTGAACAAATAGGGTAAATTATTACTACAATATATTTTGTTTAAAATTGATCAAATGCTTTCTTACCGTTTCACATCTGTGTGTTTAATTGACACCTTATAACACGAAATTCCTGAACCTTGTGGTGGGAACTACTACACTCATCTTTGTTTTTTGAGGTCTCGAGTTGGATCACAAAACAAGTTAGATTCAAAGTCCGATGTTTCGCATAGTTCGCGTCTCATTTTAAGTGCATTCTGTTTCTTATACAAGTTCCTAAAGTTGTAATGCATTACATACGCATCCACTGCCGTAACATAGATTAAGCTTATTTCTGAGCTCTTAGCGGTGCATGTGATCTTTATTCAAGAAAACCAATCGTGCGTTCATTACGTTGAAATTTTATGTTGATTGAAAATTACTTGCGAAACATGAATATACATATTATATAAGTATATAGGTAATTCGAGCTAGCTGTATATATTTTCTCTCTCTCGTCAAAACAAGTGATTCTTAACTTTCTAGTTTTCTTTTGTATTTATTTTCGTAGTCTTGCAGCAACATGAAGTATTAAATAGTCAAAAAATATTTTCTTTTCGTTGTATGACTTTAGTTAAATTTTGGATCCAATTTTACCCTACCTAGTAAATTTATACAGTATATATATATATACAGTGAAACCTCCCTTAACGGACACCTCTCAATAACGGACACCTCTATAATACGGACAGATTTTTTTGTCCCGGCAAAAGTATATGTTGTCTTACGGAACTAAAGCCTCCCTTTTACGGACACTCTCAGATACGGACGCGGACAGTCCTTTTTTTCCCAAACGTTTCAATAACCTCTTCATAGCGGACATGAATTGTTCTCGGTTCTGCGATATATTACAGTCTTTTCTCCATAAGTGTATCTCTCATGAGTGAACCATCAAACAGAACAGCTGAACATGCATTTTTTTCCCGCAATAAACTGTTTTCTGGCGGAAATCCTAGAAAATTTTGAATAAGCAATAACACTCATGCAGGGTTAGTCGTAAGGCCAGGAATTCTATGCGAAAGACCTTCCCTTCCCAAACAAATTTAATCCTTTTCGTCTGGACCTTACATCTTTACCGACAGTTTCATAGATAACAAAACAAACATTGTTTGTTTTACAATAACATTTTCAACGAGCAATGTTTTTTCTGTTACTTTTTCGGAAAAGAAACATTTTTCTTTTACTCATGATACCGGAACAAGTGTGGGTTGGAGTTTTCCCGGCTTCCTTTTTCATTTTCTCTGAAAGGATATTCTTTGTGATTGGGCCTGGGTCAATAAACATATGCACCTCCAATAGCTTGCCTTTTCATCCATTCTGTCAACGAAGATGCCGCGCCAGTACACAAAGACACACACACTCATGTTTCTTCTGCAATCGTACTGAGGATTTTTAGAGGACACTTGCTAATGAGTTTTATTACCGTTGTAGAGGAAAAAGCATGCCTTTTTCGTTAAACATTGCCCAGCAATAATATGATTTAACAGAAATGAATTTCTCCTTGATCCCTGCCAGTAATTCAAATGTGTACTAAATAAGAGTATTTTCATATTGAATTTTACGTATTTACGCTAATACAAAATGTATTTACTATATATTACAGCATACAATTACCGTTATGAGAAATTAAACTTCTGTAACCTTTCTATAACGGACACCTCTCAGTAACGGACAAAACTTCATGTCCGATTGGTGTCCGCTATTGAGAGGTTTCACTGTATATATATATGAACATTAGTGGTAGACTATGTTAAGTCACTTTTTGGTCAAATTGAATTAGAATACTTTTTTTTAAATAGACTATGTTCTTTCTAGTGGTGTAATAATGTAAGTCTAAAGCCATCTTACTACTTTGTAACTACTTAGTATAGTTTGAAAAACAGTATTATAGATCTTAGTTAAGGAACAGGCTTTTCGCTTCTCCTGTAAAATTGCGAAATTATGACTTGGTTTAGTTTATCTCTGAGGTCTCGATATAAAATCATCACCATCATCATAATCAAGCATTATCAATCCACTGCTGGGTGAAGTCTTTCCAAGTTTTCTCTACAACTATCTATCTTGGGTAATTCTTTTCACAATTTCTTGTATGCGGACATTTCCTAGGCTGTTTTTGGCACGTGGTATCCAATCTAAAATTGTTTTCGTCCATCGATCATAATTTCGTCTTGCAATATGTCCATCACATTTTCCGGTCTATTTTAAACATTATTTCATTAGTACCAGTCATTAGTTGCCAAATAATTCATTTCTATATATTTGGGCTACAAACAGTTCATATCCTCTACTTTTGGAGCACAGACACGCTTTTTTTTATCTTCGGATCTGGCAACACTGACTTAATTATTTAAATCAACACAATGTAAGAATCCCCATTTGCTGTAATGGCGAGTACGCTTGATTTTGGTTCGCATGGTCCCGAGTTCGATTCCCGGTAGCGGTAATGTTCAACGACCGAAGTTTTTCGGATTCCACTATGATCAGTAACTCCACGTCTCCTTTAGCCGCCCTAGCATAATCGTGAGACGTTAAACTAAAACAAAACAAACCAAAATCAACACAATGTATATTACTAACTGTAAGTCTTTGAATAATTGCATACAGCTATATGGTATGGATCGAGTTTGAGGTGGTCGGTGGTCAAACTATAACAAATGAAATGCAGTTAGGGTGTAATTAAAATTTTTCGCATGGGACCAGTATTTGGAAGTCAAGGCCTGTGGGAGTATCACTATCTCAGCAACCGCAAAAACTATGTATTTGACACTAATATCAGTCATTTTGTATTATTTTTTACATGTCTCGGTACCCCCTCTCAACCAGGTGAACCCCGGCCCTCATGCACTGGTAGCTGAATTTGAAAGTCATCGCTAATGGAAGTGACACCATTGATCTCAGCGACCATAAAAACTATAAATTTGACACTAATATGGACCATTTTGGATTACCTTTACATGTCTCGGTATCCCTCCTGTGAACTCCGGCCCGCAGCTGAATGGGGTGAATTTGGAGATTAATGCGATCGGAGTCTCACCATTGATCTCAGAAAACGCGAAAACTATTTGACACTAATATCGATCGTTTTGTATTATTTTTACGTCTCGGTACTCCCCTCCCCCGCAAGTGAACCACGGCCCGCATGCACTGGTACCTGACTTTGAAAATCATCGCTAATGGATGTATCATCATTGATCTCAGCGACTGCGAAAACTATGTATTCGACGCTAATATCGGTCATTTTCTACTACTTTTACATGTCCCGGTAAACTCCCCCCTAAGCCCCTCCTGATTCAAAATTTAAAAAAACGCTTCTTCTTGGTCTGAGGCCTGGGTCATGATACTTGTCACCCAAATTTGATAACTCTTGGACTCTCGCCTAGTTCCCAGGCCGCACACAGGCAATCAGAAAGACAGGCACGCAGACACACAGACAAACAAACTCTTCCTTTTACTTATATTAGATATGATATACAGGCGAGGATCCAAGGGGAGAGTTAAAGGGGTTATATCTCCCCTTGACGCTCAGTTAAACACTATAAAATGGGCTTCAATCCTACTCCTTTCTTTACACTGGATAAAATGTCAAACTATGGTGTGTGTGTGTGTGTGTGTGTGTGTGTTGAGAGAGGGAGAGAGAGACATAGATGACTATGCACATCAGCAGTGGATTTTGTTTCGGGAGAGGCTTAAGAACGAGTAAGAAATATTTGTGTTGTACGTGCAATGCGAAAAAATTATCACAAATCTATTTCGGGAGGAGCTTCAGTCCGATAGCCATCCCCTAAATACGTCACTGAACATTAGTCAACTGTTTCCATATTACCTAATACAGCAACGAAAGAAATTTTAAGTAAAGGTCAATCTTAATAGTTGTCTATATCAATATTCGAGACGAGACCGAGACTTATCGAGACTGAACTAAGTCTCGTCTCGGTCTCGTCTCGATTTATAGAGCTCCGTCTCGGTCTCGGTCTCGTCTCGGTACATAAAAGGCCGTCTCGGTCTCGTCTCGGTATATAAAAGGCCGTCTCGGTCTCGGTCTCGGTACCATCCCTATTAAGGACATGCAGTGCAGTCCCAGTTTAGGTAAACATACTTTCATTCATGATATATTTACTTTTTGTTATTCAGGAATTTCACTCTTACTACCTTATAAAGTTTTTCTCAAGGAAAGAATTGCATTCTTCGGTACTGAGTTACTTTAGAAGGACTTTACTTGTTTTGCATATAAATACAGGGTCCGGATATATGCCGTAAAAACTACAGTTCAAAAATATAAACCGACCTATACTAGGTGGCCACTAAAAGAACATATACTATCTAACCAAGTCAGAGCAGTGAGAAGCAAATGGATCAGCGCGGTAGAGCAAGGGTGCGTCCGTAGGGAGCAGGCGCATCACCGACGGTGGGTATATACATAGATGAAGAGTATATAAAAAAGACTTTACATATTTCTTCTGAAGCAGTTAGAAAATACTGGTACATATAAGAAGAAATTAAGAAGTTACCTTGCACTGGAACATTGCCTTCACATAGCACTTGAGTCCATCGTGACTTTCTTATCCAATATTACATGGTTACAAACATGCACTGGAATATTGTTACGCATGTCAGAGATAATATTTCCATATGTTTTAATTAGTTATACATTGCTTTTATGAAATATAAGCTTATTCCGTATGTGTATCTAAACTAGGATAGTACCGTAAGCTATCTGCTTTTACAATAAAATATCTATTCTTCTAAATGAGTTGGTCTATTTCAAATTTGTGCTTATAAGCTGAACTAATCTAAGCCAACTAAACAGTATTATTGTATTATGTGCGAGAAAATTAATACAACCTTCCTGAATAATTTAACTGGAAAGCAAGCAACTCTACCAAGGAAATGAAGCGAGACTAATTACTACCGTCAACTACATCAAGTTGCAGTAGCTTGTTAACTAGTGACTATTTCAGTCTATGTACATACTTACCTCTTGTTATGCAATACCTGTTATTTTTACTTTAGTACTTACCAATTCGTTTTGAGTTAAATATAGTTTATGAAATCTCATGCATATTTCATATTTACGTTAAATCATTTATTTAATTACACGAGGGTTCAACAATATGTTTAATATATTACTTTTTTCATCGATAATATTCTGACATCGGAAATACCTCGTAAGGTTGTACAGGGGAATAGTGAACCATGCGATGTGGTTACTAAAATGTACACGTGTCCCATCGTACCTCGAAAGAATCTGAACTTCAGAAATGTTCCGGGAATATGGCCAAGATGGTGACTGTTCGGTTAATTGGTTCAACTCTCCGGTAACTTTATGCGGAACATCAGAAGGGTTTACTAAAACAAATTTACGTTGTGTTTGGATAAAACCACAGTTCTAAAGAACCTGTTGCTCTATGATATTCGCCATATGATTCATAATGGTTGAGGTCGGACTGGAGGAAGAGTAGAGCGTATCATGGCAATATTTCACACACTTATATAGGAGATCAAGGTCCACTAACATGTCAAGTTTGATCCCAATTACAAGATTTCGGTGTATGTTTTCTGTTTTAGACTCAAAATTTGATCAATTATAACTCGGGAACCAAAGCTTGCTCAACATAATATTTCGCATGCTCATTAGCAGGTCCAGGTCTGCCAACATTCCAAGTTTGATTTACTGTATATATCGAATGAGTTCGGTTGAACTCATGATATATAGGCCTATACAGTATGTCCTTGATTTTGCGGGGGGGGGGGGGAGCCAGTGGAAGAACGAAAACTATATGTCAAACACCAAAAGATATGTTTATTTTACTTTAACAGCAAATGATTCTTTATACAAATGCAATGAAGATTAGAATATGAAAATTCTTTTGATCCACTTGTCATTATTTTATATTCTGCAGATGTGAGATATTAAAAACAAATTGTTTTGAAATATTGCGGAAGCGAGTGAGAAAACGTCTGCATTATGTTTGTCACAATCATTAAGAACACGTTCAACATCGTATATATATAATAACGTCATGTGTGGTAATCTTCTTGACTGCATCTTCTATATGTTAATGAATGGATTTCCTTATATCCAGTTGTATGCTATGTCATCAGCTCTGAATTAGACTCATAATTCTAAAACTGTTTATATTATTATGCGCTAGAACAGGGTGCTGTAGAGTTTGGGTTCTAAGTTTTGAAAGTAGATATAAGGTAAGAATCTGGCCCTATTTATAAGCAGTAGCATAAGACTTGACCTCGCATAGTGTAGTCAGTAACACTGTCGCCTTTGATGCAGGCAGTTCCGGCTTCGATTCCCCGTGGGAACACTCGGTCGGTAAAGTGTAAAAATCTTTTTAAGGCACTCATTTTGAGTAAAAAATTTTCCTCATTCACATCGCAAATGCCTGGATGGTACCTAGAATAAAAGTTCCAGATTGCTTTCTTCCTTTCCCTTTCCTTTCTTTCTTCCCCACTTCACTGGGCAGTGTGATCGTCGAGAAACATTCATCATAAATGATGGGCTCAAATGACCATTGATGCCGAAAGCCTAGAAATATGATTCCTAATAGTAATCCTTAGAGACCTGACATCTGAACTATTAGTAAAATACGTGAGGGATGCTTATAGAAGAGGAGAATTAATTGATGCAGGCATTCTGGGAGTAATTCGGACATTGTTGCATAGTTATTGTACAGCCTATGCTGTATCCCTATTTCTAGCAGCTCTCCCCACTGGTCTATTGGTTTCTCGGTGGGAGAGTCTTTGGTGAACAGTAGTCCTCGATGTTTCTGTGTTAATGTCCTTGTCGTTAAAGGTTAATGACAAAAAGTGAAATTAAGTAAGTACTTATAATTCTGTAAATAAAGTTACGGAGGATTGTTCGGTTAATCAGTCAACTTTTTAAAGAGGTTGCTAACAAGGGTGCCTTTAATGCACGTGGCCTGAGATTCGATTCCACGAGAGAGAGTAAAAAACTTTAATTTCACAATCATTCATTTTCATTAATCATCCGTCTCCTTTATCTAAAAAGGGATAACTGTGGAGAAACTGCATTTCATATTGCTCATCCTACCATTTCTAATTTCTACTTTCTCATATACTCTTTAACCACAGAGGAAAAAAAAAACTGGCCACCTTATGTCTTCTCTATTCACCTACTGATCACTTCCCGCTTTGATAGGCAAATGTGTTAGAATTCCCCTTTGATCGTCCGCACACCTACGGTAATGGAGCGTGATTTCTGTTTCGATAGTTCCTAATTCATTTTATTATGCTTCTTTCTCGTAAAAGATGATAGTCTTCACGAATATCTTTCCTGTATCAACATTTGCGTAAATTGTACCACGTATTTATTTGACAAGTCGATCCCGGAGTGTAATTTCCAATATGATAAGTCCTGAATATATATTTACCATTCAGGTTTATCTGTTGTGTCCCAGAAGTTAAAAAAAAAAGTTTGAACAACTGAAACTCTACATACTCACACATACATGAGTTTAGGCTCACACAAAATCTGTTTGTTGTGTTAATAGTCATGAGCAATAATATATATTGCAAAGAAAACAATGACAAGCACAAAACGGCCATGTTCTTTACAGTGTGCTACAACAAAATATACAGTATAGGCCTAATTTATATCAACAGCCTGTAATTTAAAGGAATATATATTAAATTTTTGAGTTTAATATCTCTTTACAGTCCCGAGGATGACGTTTCTATTTACACATTAATATAGGATTCGAATCACTTGTGTTCCGACGAGGAACCGAATCCTGCTATCTCACAATGAAGGCAATAAAGGGTAGGGAATTTTAATTATGTAAGTAGGTGCTAAATTAATATTGAAATATTTTCATATAGAAACTACATGGAATAATAGGCAGTGCCGAATTAACGTGAAGGTGAACGAGACTGTAGCCTAGTTCTGACAAACGGGGTACATCGGAAACCAAATATATTTATAATGTATTAACATAAACTAAACATATTAATATAGTAAATATGTATTCTTCCTAGGCTAGTCATTTCAAACTGGATGCTTCTGCTCCGTGACGCTACAGTCTGCTGCTCGTATTTTCAGTAAATCATACAGAGAGAATAAGGAGAACGCAGCAAACTTAGAGTTGATAGAGCTCAGTCGTTATAGACTTATAAGGTGTAATGGATGCTTTTGCAGACACATTACTCGTGATTTATGACTGATTGATACATTAACATTTGTCTTATTCCATTCCACCTATCTCGTTTCCTACCATTCTTTGCTCAACCTGTTATATCTACCCTTGCTCTTATTATAAAGGCCTGCTCCTATTCCATAGATCTGCCTGTTGGAAATAATTGTCCTAAACTTTTAAAGACACATTGAACTCGATAAAATTAAAAAGAAATATGTGAATAGTTTTTTCCAATTCTTACAGAAGGAAATAGAGAAAAAATTAATTATTAATTTCTATATAATGCTAAAAGGGCTCCCATGTGACCCGTATGCTTTCATATACCAATCCTAGATTCGATTTCCTGTGCGGCACAACATTTTTGGTATTGACCTAGCAACATAACGGAAATTAGGAAACTAACTGAATTAAAGGGGCATGAAATAGAATCCAAAAAGTCAGAAGGAACGTTATCATATTATTATTATTATTATTATTATTATTATTATTATTATTATTATTATTATTATTATTATTATTATTATTATTATTATTGTTATTTACTATTCTGCCCTTTGGCAGGTCCTGGGATAATGAGTTTTTTTTCTTTTTTTAGTTTAGGTTTGGGTCTGGAAATGTTTCTTCCAACTTTCTGAGTCTTTAGCTTTCTCTTTTAATCCCCAAATATTTTTTCTGTTTTTTCAACTCATCGATCAATTGTGTTCTTCTTCCTATTCCTCGTTTTCCTTCCATTTTTCCGCCTATAGTGGTATGAAAATGACATTTTTTCGCAAGATGTGAGCGATCCAATTGGCCTCCTTGCTAAGGATGTTGGCCTTAAGCGTCCTCTTCTCCCCT
Organism: Thermobia domestica; assembly: GCF_964235325.1. Taxonomy (NCBI): domain Eukaryota; kingdom Metazoa; phylum Arthropoda; class Insecta; order Zygentoma; family Lepismatidae; genus Thermobia; species Thermobia domestica. The sequence continues at coordinate 170,881,363 of NC_137455.1, read as the reverse complement.
ATCTGCTTTACAGAGTCTTTGTTTGTTACTCTCTCTCTCTGTGTCCACTGTATCTTCTCCATCTTCCTACAAAAACTACATTTCGCAGCTCCCTAAATATTTCGTCTCTAACTTCTGTAATGTCCAAATCTCTGAGCTGTACAGTCCAATACTCCATATATAGCACCTGACCAGCTTCTATTTTAGTCCAATATTAAGCCTGATAGTTGAGAGTGATATTTTCTTGTTGAATGCTTCTTTGGGTTATCACATTACGCAAATAAAATGCTATTTGGTCACCCATACACAATAAAAAAGAATAGCGATGTTAATTCAATACAATGGTGCAATGTTACCATTGTCGTGTTTAATTTTGGCTGGATCACACTCTGAGGCTGCTTCAATTTAATTTGGGTTTTGTAGTAAATTGTTAAAATGGTACTGGCTGAATTAATACCTCGTACATGACATGTGTTTATGGGTTGAAGTAAAGCGAGAACAATTGTAAGAACACCAAAAACAGATGACAACACTTCTGCTAATGTAAATTTTGTTAGTTATTACTTGTTATAAATGGCAAATATACAGCGTAAAGTTGTTCAGACCCAAAAATAAAAACTAATAGGGTCTGTAATATCCGTGCCAAGATATTTGTGATATCCGTGCAATGCAAGGCAATGCTCAAGATAAAAATTACGGTATAGCTGTATCTTATATATATATATATATACAGGATTTTCAGGCAATTCTGATGCGTTTGCTATGTCATTGTTCTGAACAAATCAAAGGTTTGGCTGATTACACTGACGAATAATACCTTTATCATTATTATAGTCCGTGTCACCCGAATTGGCGTGTGGTATCAGCCAATAAGTTCGCAGTTTTCTGTTACTAAACTTTCAGGGAGGAATCTAATCATTCATGTTTGATTTTGTTCGTAATTGTGGTCAATTATGAATGATTAAATTCCTCCCTGAAGGTTTACTAACAGCACACTGCAAGCTTATTGGCTGATGCCACAAAAATTCGAGTGACTTGGACTATAGTTCATTAATGGCCTCCATTCAAGATACGAGCTGGGAGTTACTAATTACACTATATATAAATCACACCCACAAAGAAATTAAATGTTGACTAAAAGCAGGGAATTTGTGTTATTATTCAGTTCAAAATATTTTGTCGTCGCGAATTCTGTCAAGGAATTTAAAGCTTAAAATATATAAAATGATAATCATGCCTGTTATGCTTTATGGTTGTGAAACATGGTCGCTTACGCTGAGGGAAGAACGCAGACTGAAATTATTTGAGAATAAAATTTTGAGACGAGTATTTGGACCCAAGAGGAACGGGAATGGGGAATGGCGGAAACTTCATAAGGAGGAACTACATAATTTATACGGTTTACCAAACATCGTTAGAGTCATCAAGTCTAGGAGGCTCAGGTGAGAAGGTCATGTAGCCAGAATGGAAGAAAGTAGGAACGCTTTCAAAGTTTTAACTGGAAGACCAATCGGGAAACGTCCATTAGGAAAACCTAGGCCCAGATGGGAGGACAATATTAAGATGGATCTAGCAGAAATAGGAATACAGAGTAGAAACTGGATTGAATTGGATAAGGACAGAAGTCAATGGAGAGCTTTTGTGGCCACAGAGAAAGAGAGAGAGAGAATACATTTAAGTTAAGCACAACTGCACAGCAAACATGAGTGAGTGGTTAGCTTTTGCGCTTCTGTCGTGAAGTCCGGGATTCAATCCCGCATTCGACCATTTTGACAAAAGTTTTTCTTAATTCCATCTGTGAATGTAAAGATAGTGCGTGTACTGTGAGTCCTGGCCGACTTCCTTTCTAATCGTTTTTAAATCTTTGTTAGTACTAATTACCAGCAGTGATGGGTTTGTGAAGAGGGTTAGGGTGGGGATGTCTTTCGGATTGAAGCCTCTACCCCGAAATTATGGAATTTCTAATACAAACTAAATATTAGTTTTGCCTTTACTCGTAAACTTCAAGCTGTCCTCAAATAAAAAAATAGGAATTTTTAGAAAAACTAAGCATTAATAAGAAAAGCCCCTCCCAAAATACTTTTCTAAATCCGCCACTGATTATCAGTATAAAATGGTCTTCAAGGTTGTATCTGGAAGATTATAGCTCAATGTACAAACGAAACGAAATATTTGTTATGCCCGTACTCATAAACTTAAGCTTCTCTTAAATAAAAGTTTGGAATTTTTAGAATAAACAAACATTATTCAGAAAAACCCCTCCCAAATATTTTTCTAAATCCGATACTGATTGTTTCTATCAAATGGTATTCAAGGTTGTATCCGGAAGATTATTGTTAAATCATTGCACAGGTAGAGTATAACGGAAATGTGGAAATACGCTCTGACAGACATATTGAAAAACGTACGCTCTGATGGATATATTAAAAAAAAAAAAAAAAAGTTTAATTACGTGCTAGAAACTAGAGTACTAAGCTCTAAGAAGTGAAACACGGATGACTAAAAAGAAATGATCTAGAGAAGAAAAAATGTCGATAATTCAGAAGTTAAAATAAAGTTAAATATCTTCTAAAATTGCCCTCAAATACTACGTACTTTATGTTTACTTTAATTCATAAACCATGTGCTCCATCCATCATGATGGTGAATTCCAGAGCGAAATATGGCATTCAGGTCATGTAATCTTATTTAACTTTAGAGTATACTATAAGAAAGCTATTTAAACAGAAAAATCATGAAAATGAAAAAAGCCAAAATGTCCAAAATTCTCGTTTTTTTCCCAAAAAAGCCGGCTTTTTATGTGCAAAAAACCATCGATTCAAAAAAGCCGGCTTTTTTTGTATCTCTAATCAAACCATCCACCATCGGGTGAAATTTAGCACTAAAACTTGTGCAATAAATCGTATAAAACTAATGTTTACCATACCATTCACTGGAAAATATCCTACATGCTATATTGGAATCATTTTGTAATTAAACACATATAGAATAACCCACCGGTACGACTAACAACTCAAATAGCTTTATAAATGTTCATTTCCACAAAATAACTAGTTTTTGATAGGCAAATAGACAAAGGGTAAATACCCGGGTAAATATCAATTTACTTACCTACTCGCTGGATAATTACTCGTTCTAATTGACTGATTAATGTGCAGAAACCTGAAATTTGTACAATACATAGGATTTATGTCGTAAGGTTCCACTTAGAAAGAATTTTTGGAAATTCGAAGAGGAAGGGAGAATAGGGGTGACAATTATTCTAATAAAATTTCCATATTTCAGAACCTGTTAATGTTAGAGACATGAAATTTGGTATATGGATTCCTCATGTATAATAAATAGACACATGTTTCAGCACTTTTAATATTTGATCTACAGAAATAAAGAAAAGAGAAGGAAAGAAAAAGGAGTGGAGATTATAATTATTATAATAGAGATTTTTTCATATTTCGGAATCTCTTAAGGTTAGAGACGTGAAATTTGGTATTTGGATATTTTATTCAAAATAATTATATGCATGTTTCAGCATCTTTTTCAAATATTTGACCCAGAATAAAAGAAATTAAGTAGTGTGGAAAAGGAGTAGGGTAACGATTAGTATATTAACATCTCCATACCTCGAAATCCTTTAAAGTTACAAACACTAAATTTGGTATTTAGACTTTTAATGTAAAACAATTGAAAAGCCTTTCTTTAACATAGGCTGTAACTATGTTTAACACAGGCTTTAACAAAGCCTGTTTTTAACACATAATTGTAAAACAAATGTGTCTTCCGGTGTTTCTTAAACATGTTTTATATGGAAGGAAAGACATGGGTGTGAGATGGAAAACAGGTGATATGGTTCACTAACATCCGAAAAAATACCAAAACACAGTGAAATATATGTTTATCTATTTTAAATAAAATGTCCAAATAATAAATTTAAGCTTAAGAAAATCTGAGACATAGACACTTTATTATTGGAAATTTGGCACGAAAATGGGTGGGATGAGAGTAGTAATTTTTATAATAAAATGTCCATATCTGAGAATCCTCTAGATTCAGAGAAAAGAAAATTGGCACTTAGACTTTTCATTTAAAATAATTGCATATGTGTTTCAGCTTTTCTTGAAATTTAACATAGAAAGAGAGATAAAGGGGTGGAGGGTGTGTCAAGCTCGCGCCGTTTCGATCTTCAATCGCTCGACCTGACAGAAGTTTGCCGCTAATGCACGAAATATGCTACAAAAGTGAGAATTTAATGTGGTATTCATTAACCTTATTCTCATCGTGCGAAGAACGAAGACTTCTGGTATCTATATCATAAACATGAAGAAGGCATTGTCTATCTCATCATCATGAGAAAACGGCTGAACGGACAGAAATGAATTTTTGAGAGTAGTTAGTATTTACTTCGAATTGAGTTTCTTTTGTATCATTTCGAACAAAATGAGTTTTCTAAGTGTAGAGCCAGGAGGTTCAAAGCTTATGTCTAAAATATAATATTTCACAAGCTTCTTAATTTAGGAAGATGAAACTCTCTATATAAACTACTCACTAAAAATAACCAGACCTTGTCCCAATGTTTAAATATATATATATATATATATATATATATATATATATATATATATATATATATCTTTTTTAATGGGGAATCTCTATTATTTTCTTCCACATTCGAACTAGTGTTAACTGATCATCATTACAGCAAAACGGCTAACTCTTTGAAATGAATTTTTGAGTGTAGTCATTGAATTGGGCTCCTATCGTGTCATTTTTATGAAAATGCGTATTCTATGAGGGTTAGAAAAAAAAAGGAGTTTAAAATTGTGTCAGAAGTATTTCAGAAGCTTCTTGTAAAACTTATTAGGGAGCTGAATCTTCGTATATAAATTCCTCAATACAAACAATTGCATATCTGGTGCAGCGTCTTTTGGAAATTCCGCTTTTTTTACGTAAGCCAGGTGAAATTTCTATATTTTTTTTCTCAAAATACTGAAATTACATCGAAACTGTCTGTCTCATCATCACGGAAAAACGGGTGAATCATTTCAAACAAATGTTTGAACATAGCTCTTGGCTCGGTCGGGATTTTATTATGTAATTTTCATTAAAATTCGCATCTCAATGGGGGGAAAAGGAGGAGTAATATGTGCGACAAAAATAGTTTCTCACGAGCTCCTCACCGTAGAAAGATGAAACTCGACTGAAAGAAAACGTAAAAAAAAAAAAAAAAAAGTAGTAGTAAACGAAGAAAAGCGCAATGTAGAGGAGTCGCTAAAATTAATTCTCTTTGAACGAGGGCGATTACGATACATCACCTACTAATTGAAATCCAGATTATTCTCCAATAAAGTAAATTCCAATAAACTTTCTTGTTATTGTTAATTATCCCATATCGGACTCCCGAAGAAAACTCATCGAAACAACTTATTGACCGTGCCAATAGCGACTACTCTCAGTCATGACTCCGTTTTCTTTCATTCAGAAATAGAAAAGAAAGAGAAGAAAGTAGAAGGGTAAAAGAAGGAGGTAGAAAAAGAAGAAAGAAAAGAAATAGGATATTTTAATAAGAAACAGATTACTGGATAATTCCGGAAATATAGTAAGAATTCGAGAAAGTCCTTGAAAGATGAATCATTCTAAATGTTATTAACGACTAATCAATTTTGGAATGCTTCGGAATAGACACATGTTCCCTCATACCACCCAGACCTAGCTCCAGACACCACGAACATGGGGTTGCCCAGACCTAGACCTGGAAATGAGAAAAGTGAAATCATTCTTTGTACTGTTATTCCAACCGGTGATTGATAACCATCCAGCATCTGAACTCTGTTCTCTAGGATCGACCACACATATGAATTAGCCAAGAAAGAAAAAAAATCAAACTTATGAACTCAATATAAATTTATGTATCGTATCAATAAGAATCTTAACTTCCTGGAAGAAAAATGTATTTAGGCTCATCCTGCTATTTCCGTTTCACTCCTAGAGCCGATTTAAACCATTAGTAGCGGTCCTTCATGACCTAGGTTATTTACCTTAACACATATATTAAAACATGACACATATATTACAGATGTTAATATGACAAATGATATCACTAAAATTACTTAAATTAAATCTATCATGCATTCACTCGCTCACTCACTCAGGACAGTGTATATATGTTTAAAGGAAACCAACTAACTACAAAGATACAAATAGTTTATTACATTCATAGTGAAAAGGAAAAATAATTACAAAGAAAATCTTAAAAGCACAAGTTCTTGGTTATATATTAATAGAGTACATAGTGTTATACTTTAGTAAATCTTTATATATTCAACTAGCAGCGTTCACCCCGCTTCGCTGCGGTCACCCCGGAACGCAATAAACTTTGTTACTTAGATAATTTTTACTTTTTCGCTTTCAAGTGATATGATAAAAACCATAGAAGATTGCAGTAAATGTTAACATTATATCGCCTGTCATTTATGTTAACCCGCCCCGCTTCGCTGCGGTCACCCCGGAACGCAATAAACTTTGTTACTTAGATAATTTTTACTTTTTCGCTTTCAAGTGATATGATAAAAACCATAGTAGATTGCACTAATGTTAACATTATATCGCCTGTCATTTATGTTAACCCGCCGAGTGACACGGTCATGCGGGTTGCATATAAATACGTTTATTTTTACCTATGATGAACTAACAAAGGATTTGTACGTTATGGACACTTGAATGGTCAATTATCTCAAGACACTGGTAATTGAAAATTAAAGTGATATGATAAAAACCATCTAGGGTCCAAATCCTAATAACCCCCCAAAAATGAAAGAAATTGGTTCAGCCGTATTAGCGTGATGAGGGAACAAAGGATTTGTACGTTCTCTTTTATATATAAGATCATCTTGACAAATAAAAATAATTACATATATTGTATCTTAGGCATGCTAAAGCAAAATTATGATTTGCGACATACGCAAAGGAGACACTTATTTCACTTAAAAAAAAATTGGACAAAGAGGAAAGAAAGAAAAAGAAAAAAAACTTTTAGGTGTATTAAAACTTATATGAGTCTCTACCTCACATTGAGCAATAAAATATTAATAATTTTGAGCGTTCAAATTACAAATCACGCACTACTCGTAGTGTCCAAAACATTTCGCTCCATTTAACTTAGCTTGTGTTTATATATATATCTATATATATATATATAACTATTGGTTTACAAAAACCATTCATCGACTATATTTAGTTTGTAACTCTTAGCAGTTTATATCTGCACTCGCACACTGCGACGTTTATACCCATCTAGGGATTTCGAAAAAATCACTTTCGCCAGAGGATTTTTCTCCTCTTAGACAGTCCATTTCCAAACTTATTAATTGGATAATTTCAAGTTATTTGTTCAACACTGGGACACGTCATGAGACCTTTCCTTTAGATCACTTTTGTATATATGTATACATGGTTCGGATTTAAAACGATCTTCCACAGGTGTACGGAGTGTGATGGTTTAAATTGAGGATAAAAAAAAACTGGTCAAGTCATAGGATACATATGCAGGTGAGAAGGATTCAAGGTACACTTTCCACAATGGTTTTAGGTTGGTAGTTCAGGGATAATATTCGTTATGATGTGAGTTACGTTTAGACCTGCCGTTACTTTTCAATACATGCCATTACATAATTACATAGGTTATCATTTACATCTATTCAAAAGAAAAAGAAAATTACGTGAGTGCACGGCGGTATTCTTGACAAAATCTACATTCTTATATTCGTCGGAAAACTTACTGGTAAACTATAGCAACCAATACACTTTTGGGGGGGACAGACACGAGCGCTCTTACATATATTCATATAATACATTTAATATCATACTTTTACTATAAAATCATATTCACATACTAAGTACATATACATTTCGACGTATTCATTTCTCTCTATATATATATTTATAATAAATGCGCACACATTTAAATTAATCACCCCAACAATAATTTTTGAAAAGGTTGCAACATTGTCCAAGAAAACAAATGACTTCCGACATTACATATGAAAAAGAATTGAATTTTTTATCTGATACTGCGCGTCTATAAATTTTTAACTTTTATATAATCAATTCGTGCTTAAATAATAAAAAAAAACTTCGTGAGGCAGGCACGTAACACAGAGCATTCCTAAAGATATAACTAGGTAACCTAAAATACAATTTCAGAGCCCAGGTTAACTACAAGGTAAACGAAAACCAAAACAGAAAAGGAAAGTGACCAATGGATTAAAAAAAAAACTTAAGGGGACGACGGTGAAAGAACGTAATTAAAGTGTCGTCAAATATGAAGTCTTTGTTCATTTCGGCGATAGGTCAAAATGTGATGGAGAACCCAATCACTATCTACTTTATCCATGAATCGTGTCTTGCAACGTCTCAGCTGGTAATTTCAGTTCAGAGTTGTACGTTAAATAAATCGTAAGCGACAAGTTCAAAATCGGGGGGGGGGGGGAAGTTGAAATTTAAAAAAAATCTCGAAGTAAGAAGGAAGAGACATGGGAGAGAAAGCGGCGCCAACGAAAGGAGAAAGATTAAAGTACTACTCACTACACAGAAGAGTGATCGAATTTAAATATATAACAACTCATAGCCAAAAATATTCACATATGCCGAAAGAGGGTAGTTTACTTAAATACGTAAACTAGGAGGGAGGCCCTGCTGCCAAGGATGCAAGTTCTGTGTCCATCAGATCCCAATCCCACAAGAGTTTGTTTGTAAGATTGAAATCCGAGCCCCGTATCCGGCCCAGACCAGCAGGATAAAAGGAGAGGGGGAAGGGACCAGGTAACTGCGTCCCCAATTTTGAAATCTCTAAGTAAGAAGAAAAAATATTCGACCCCTCAGAAGAACTAAGAAGGTTCAAGGACAGTAATGAAACTAGAGTAATAGCTAAGATATCCCTAATTAGTGATTTGCCAAAATAGAAAAAAATTAAATAAACTGAATTTTGGATCGGTGATTTCTATGGCCAAACCTCACCGATAACTCCCCTTCGCAGAATGCGCTAAATTCTGAGGCATCGATTAATTTCCATCACTATCTAGTTTGAAAACTAAGAAAAGAAAACGAAAATACTCAAGGGGGGAGAGGTCGATGCCCGGGTACGGGAAAATAAATTTCAATAACTAATTGTTTTGATTCTGTAACCCTGTCAGAGCTGTCGCCTCCATGAACATTGTAAGCTAGCCCAAGTAGGTAACGTGAAGGAAAAAAAATCTCACGGAGCAGGATATTCTATTTTAAAACCGACCAGAAAATATAATTCACTACAGCCCTGTTGTATAACTACTACTGTCTTTTCATAATTTATTATTCAATATGTCTAGTCAGCGATTATATGATGCTACCCATTCTATCAGATGGTATTACTATGGTTGATTATTACTATAACACATTAAACTACAAAGTATTACCATAGTCCGACTATATATCGCCCTCCGGTCCGCGTGATATTATGGTGCAGGGGTCAGAACCCGAGATGTTTGTAGCTACACGTATCTATTCAATATATATATCTATATCCACACATGGCGAAGTATTCACTGGGCTACTATATATTTAACTATATGGGTGTCCTATCTTCTATATTCATTTACTACATTATTCATATACTTTCATATTCATATTCATATTAATATTCATATAATATTCATATCATCATTCTTTTCATTTACTACGACGCTATATTTTACAAACACCCTGTCTCCTCTATCTACGCCCAGCCTATATACACATTTCATCATAACACTTTAATATCTATAGTCACTACAAACATTTCCCATTCCGATCACTGCACGACAACCTCACTCGAACTCAAGACTCTTTCACCACACACACAATACTATGTAATACCTGGTAGCTTTATTAATAAAGAAAAAAAAATCCTACGTGTGTTCACTGAAAATAGAATTATCTGCGATAATATTTAATGTTTATAAAATTCTGACAACAATGAAATTATTCTGCAGCCACAAAGAAAGAAATGAACATTTAATATAATTTCAAAGCGAAGAACTAGCATCATATCGCCCGACTTCTGTTTAAAAAAATTACGTATTGTTTATTTACTTAAATATTTCGATTTCTAGACTAAGCAGAATGTTGTAATTTTCAGGATATATTAATTTTGGGTCACTTGACCTAACTGTACATCCATATGGGCTGTGAATTATACCTTCTAGGTTTTATTTCGAAAAGAAAGGTCAATTTCATGGAAACTAAATCACTAAGAACATCGACATACGAATGGCGGTTAGTACTGACTTTTGACACTAGGGGCTAGCGACGATATAATCAACCCTTGAACAACTGAATGTGACCTTGTACACGGAATTATTGTACTATATTACGTTCACTTTTAAATATTGTGTATGAGTTCACTTAATGACGGAATAATAAAAAAATTATCGCATAGCAAATACTACACTGTCCATATTTAATTATCTCACACACTCTTTCATCACTTAACTACCACTACCACTGATACTACATTACAAATATACACATACTACTTAAACTACAAGACACATCATGCCAATACACACCAATCATCACTATCATTAATACATGTTATACTAGTAAATATACACAGACAACATTCAGATTTTACCATTTTAAATCGGCTCGAAAGGAAAGGGAAAGAAAGGAACAGGGCCAACTGGCCTTTGTATTCACTAAATCACATTCTTAAAATCAACCTGTTTAATCAATGCCCCGAGGGGACATATCGAAGTGTTAACTAACAATAGGACCCCTGCCCTGAAGGGGCAGGAACCCGGAACAAACTACATGTTCAACTCATCCCGCTGGAAGCCGTACTCCCAATTTGGGAGTCAGATAGGAGCCCTTACTGTAAATTTACACGTGCATTATGATTACTATCCTAACTATAAAGAAATTAAATACCACCATATATGTTAAAAAAAAAGAATCACTCGCTACCTACATAAACAAATCTATATATGGACAGGTCTTATAACCCTCAATTAGCAGGAAAATTGGAAGGTGAAAATATCAGGGGAAACACTGATCTTCAGAACCGGTTTTAGGAAAAGAAAAACGGAAATCACACTACTTCTGAATCCTGTCCATAGCGATCGGTAGATGAAATCATGGCGTCACTATATTGCACTTCCTATTTCAGCTTTTTAGTCCAGTTTTTTACTATGAAATTTAATAGTTTTATGGCTCCTTGAGACCTCCAGCGATTTTACATGTTAATAAAATCCAAATGTTACCTTTATTTGCAGCTTTTCTAGCTCATTTTCGACTTTCTGAGCTAGAAGATCCGAATCTGGCGTCTTCAGTGAAACTTCCCGGCATGGAATGGGAATAATCGCGCCCTAATATCATAGCGTGGGTTTATCCTCCAATCAAAACAAAGCATTTTGGCGGTGGGGCTTTGAAACGAATAAAATTTGGTAAAATCTGGATTAAACTAGATTTTAGAAGGACCTAGGTATCTAAAAGAGAGGTGAAGGGTGGTCCTGAAAATTCTGTCGAATTTTAGATTGGTTATTTAATCTGAAAAGTTCCATCCAATAGTGGACCTATGTTTTCAGATAGCACTGACACCGTAAGAATTGTAATAATCCATTTACACATCCATATACAAGACTTATAACTAATTTAAAATATAAATAAAGGTATTGACTCCCAAAACTATAATTCCTAATAATTTTTTTTTTTACAGTTTTCCATGTTAACTTGAAATAGAATAACAAACAAAATTACGAATTATATGAACAGCCAGAAATTTTTTGTTAAACGTCAAGTACAGTCGGTGCAAAAAATTTCGGGCACCCTCCTATTAAAAACATAATCTCATTAGACTGTAATGGCATATTACACGACTTACAAACTCCTTATTAAAAATGTATGCGCACGTGCTGCATCGTTTTCGAATATTTGCCTCTAGCTGGGAAGAGGATAATTTCTAAAATATTGTAATTTTCTATTTTGTGTGCATAAAATGGCCGAAGTAAGGAAACGTTTAAATTGAATTTTTGAATCTAGTACTTGGGTCGACCTATAGTCAAGATTATTTATTTCACCTTGATTCAAATGCATATGTAAAGGAGGGAAGTGGTTTAAATGTTTAATTCCCTCCTATGAAGAGATAAGTTTTTTTTTTAATTTTTCTGCATGCAAATATCAACAGGGTATAATCTTTGACACCTTACAGTATCACCAGATTAACAGCGTTGCCAACCATACATAAAGTTGTATATATTTTTTTCGAATGATGTTACGTTAGATTATTTCATATTTCAATTTTAAAACGTTAAACGAAAATTTGCAATACTACTATTTTTCAGTGTTGCAAACTAAGTACATTACAGTATCAAGAACATTCCAATCTTGGAGCCCTCTTCAACATTAGTTACGCAAGTGAGATGAACGGGGCAATGGTCATATCGATAGTACGTTACAAGAGAGTTACCTTTGACTTTTTAAAAACATTTTATTTCCAAAAGGTCAATATTATATCTAATCTCGTAGATGGTTTTCAATAGATGTAACCCTCAACCGTTCCACAGATATGAAACACGGGTAGAGACTGCTGTAATGATTAACATGAAGTATTTCTGGGAAAATTGAAAAGTGATTGTTGTATTCATTTGTTTCTATAACATTATGGTAATAGTTTTTGATAGTTGTAATTACAAGTTCATGTAATTACATAATTTTAAACAGTGTTGCAAACATTACCAATGTTCTTCATATTTCCTGAATGGTCTGAGGTATCAAATTACTATAAATGGTATTATAACCATTACATCAATTGAAGACCATGCACAGGATTGGATGTAATACTTATCTAAGCAGTTTTTTGAAAATTAAAGCTTTTTGAAAATTGTTGAATTTTCAATCTTTGGTGACTTTATTCCTATTGGCTAGAAATACGATATATCATAGTTATGACATTCAACACAAAGACTCGCAATTGTTAATAGACGAAGAATAAACCATTTTCATATATTTAAAATGTAATTGGCCCTAGGACCGTTCCTTGTAGCATTCACTTCGAAAGTTTTCAATTTTGGCCAATATATTTTATGTGCTGATATGAACAAAATGTTTGTAGTTTATTTCAGTTTTGTAAATTTCAACTCAATTGTGATGTACAAATTAAATAAAAAGGATTAAGAATAAACAAATAAATAAATAAAACCTCTTTAAAAAAACACAAAGATATACCCGTGATGTGTGTACACATTCAACACTCACATCAGTCTCATTTGCGTTATTACTGTTGTAGATGCTCCCAAACACCAAATAATAAATGTAGTATTCTAAAGTTTTCGTTCAATATATAGGTTTGAAATAACATGTAATAATCTGATATACTGCTTGTTAAAAATACAACTTTATGTTGGATTACAACACTTTATCTGGTTGAATTATATAGTATGTCAAACAAAATCTTCCTGTTGATATTTTATCGTACAAAATTTCATAGTTGGCTCAATGGTAGAGCGTTCACCTCTGGTGCATGATGTCCTTGGTTCGATTCCGGCTCAAGCCAAGTGAACTTTGTGGTGGACAAACACCGTGTGTGTGGGTTCTCTCGTTTCCCCCCTTTCTTCACTCAACCATTTCATTCATTTTTCATCATCACCGTCCCCTTTAGCCTAGCCGGCATAATCGTGGGACGTAAATTTTAAAGATTTCATATCATTTTTATTTCAAAATTTCATAGTTTCTTAATGTATAGTTTAAAAGTTACACAGCTATGTGAAAATAAATGGTCCATTCTGTATATAAATTTTATATATTCAATTATATAAAAGAACAGAAGTGATCTGAACACATCTTTAAATGTTTATTGAAAATTCCGGATCTGAAAGAAGGAAAGGAGACAAGATCTCTAATATTAAAATTTCCCACTGTTTATTGAGAAAATGCAAAATATAAGGATAAATAGTAATGTTCTAGAACAGAGGTTTGTCATATCACTTTATTAAAATGTGTATTCTCCAGAGGACGGAGAGGAGTTCAAACATATGCTAAAAATACAGTGTATCACGAGCTTCTCATGCAGAGAGATGAAACTTTATGTTTGAACTCCTTATCAGAAAAAAAAGTACACATTTGCCACAATGTTTTCGGAAATTCTCTTTCTAAGGGCAGAAAGAAGGGCAATTTCTATACTTTCCTCTCAATATATAAAAATGACATCAACATTGTCGGTATCATAATCGGTATCACGGGGAGACAGCTGAATCGTTTGAAATGAATTTAGTTAGCGCTGGGCTCGAGTGGATATTTTATCATGTTACTACCATTAAAATGTATATCCTAAGGGGGATGGTGTGGTTTAAAATTTTCGCAAATAATAACATTTGTCGAGACCGAAATGAATTTTGGATCACAGCGCTTGGGTCGAGCTGAGTTTCATTTTTGGATCTAAAGATCCAATATATTTTAATTAAAAAATTTCTTGCGCGCCGTATATCTGGAGTACTACATACGTAGGTATAATGTAGCCAAACCCAAACTATCATTTAACTCAGTATGACGTGCTTATTCCGTAGAAAATACGAGAACTTGATTTAGGGGCCGCTAAAAAATTTTGTGGCCCCTGATCCAAGATCCAATATATTTTAATTAAAAATTTTCTTCTGCGCCTTATATCTGGAGAACTACATACGTAGGTATAATGTAGCCAAACCCAAACTATCACTTAACTCAGTGTGATGTACTTATTCCGTAGAAAATTCGAAAACTCGAGTTAGGGGCCGCTCAAAAATTTTGTGGCCCATGATCCAAGATCCAATATATTTTAATTAAAAATTTTCTTCTGCGCCTTATATCTGGAGAACTACATACGTAGGTATAATGTAGCCAAACCCAAACTATCACTTAACTCAGTGTGATGTACTTATTCCGTAGAAAATTCGAAAACTCGAGTTAGGGGCCGCTCAAAAATTTTGTGGCCCCTGATCCAAGATCCAATATATTTTAATTTAAAATTTTCTTCTGCGCCTTATATCTGGAGAACTACATACGTAGGTATAATGTAGCCAAACCCAAACTATCACTTAACTCAGTGTGATGTACTTATTCCGTAGAAAATTCGAAAACTCAAGTTAGGGGCCGCTCAAAAATTTTGTGGCCCCTGATCCAAGATCCAATATATTTTAATTAAAAATTTTCTTCTGCGCCTTATATCTGGAGAACTACATACGTAGGTATAATGTAGCCAAACCCAAACTATCACTTAACTCAGTGTGATGTACTTATTCCGTAGAAAATTCGAAAACTCGAGTTAGGGGTTGTTCAAAAATTTTGTGACTCCTGATCCAAAAACTAATTATTAACCAAGATCGCAATCTTTTGATGCATTTTTTTTTTTTTTATCATTCCTAAAATTCTTGCTCCTTTATCATTTCACTTTGATTCAAATACGAATTGTAAAGAGGGCGAAAGGAGTTCAAATTTAATTTTCAAATATTTTCCGTAAACCTAATCTTATCGTGCGAAGAACAGTTATTTCAGATAGTGTTAGGGTACAGTGCTTCAGCAGTAGATTACTCACCTTTGGTGCAAGAGGTCCCTGGTTCGATTGCAGGCCACTTGTGTTTGCGGTGGACAACATCATATGTACGGGTTTTCTCGAGATTCTGCCGTTTCCCCCACATTCCCATTCCGTTAATTATTTCATAATAGTTCACTTACATTAATCATCCGCATCTTTTCACATAAAGGGCATAATTGTAAAGTGTTAAATTTAAGATTTCATTCAAATGTATGACGATGGTTCGTTGGATTGGAGTTTAGCCTTCCTTCCTGCATCGAGGCTATATGAGACGCAGACCTACAGTTTAGCGTAGAATCTGAACCATAAGAACTCCCACAGGGAATCTAATTCGGATCTCCGCTTCGAAAGCGCGTACACTTTTCGTATAATCACGAGGTAGCTTTCATATATATATGTATGTAAGTACTGTATACATATACACGCACCAAGGGTGGTGCTATGTTTTAGCTGCTTCTGTATAAATATCTCAATGACGCACTCAAGTAAATGTTGCCCCTCTCCACTGCCCGTTCTTTACTAATGCAAATATGCTCTTAAGAATGAGTAGTATATTTTAAATGCATGTAGAGTGCTAATTCACTCTTCTGTTTATTTTTTCTTATTTTAATTTATTCAGCATGATTTTTTTTCTTTCAAAAACTATTTCAGTTGTATATAAATTTACTCTTCTACACCCATAGTACTAACAAAGTTATGGTTTGTTTTACTGCTAATAGTTGAACTTGTTGACTTTTGTTTTCGGCATGTTTGCTCGAAGTGAAAAGATGAAGAAAAAAAAAGTGAATGATCTAAATTCACGTAACGAAAATGTGCTTTAGCCGTGATCTTGTCTGGAGGGTATACTGCCCCCTTAAATAGCTCATCTTTTCTTGTGTTTGTTTATCATATGGTATGTTTGTTTAGTCCATAAAATGGGAGTTAATCAGTTTGTTTGTTGTTTGTGAAATGTCTTCTACGCCGCAACGGACTTACGAGGGGGGAAAGATGTATTGGCTAAAGAAGTATTTAAAGAAAGCATGGCATTCAGTTGCAAATTTATTTTTGGTGTTAGCGGTAACATGCTACTCTGATAACAGTATGTCGAGTCGAGCGTAAACCAACTGACGATATGGAAAATGAATGTTTTTGAAGGTACGAGTGAGATATATCTTGTTAGAGGTTACACAGAAAGCTAGTCCAAGGAAACTGGTAAAGTGCAGAAAACTTTAATTAAACATCGGTAACAATCTCTGAATGTTAGAGACTTGACATTTGATATATGGACTTTCCATTTAAAAACAACTTGATACGTCTTTACGCGTTTTTTGATGTTTGATCTAGAAAAGACAAAAATGGGTTGAGAAACAAAAAGGGGAGAGGATTACAATTACTATAATAAGAGTCCATAACATAAAATTTGATATTTGGACGTCTCATAAAAAGTAGTAAGATACATGTTTCGGCGTTTCTTGATATTTGACCTATAATGGAATAAAATGGTGAGGCAGGAGAAGAGGGGATGGAATTACAATTATTATAATAACATGCCCATACTATAATAAGATACCCATATCTCAGAATCTCTTAAGGTTAGAGACATGAAATTCGGCATTTAAAGTTAAAGGCTCAGTGGGTCAGTGGTAGAGCGTTCACCTCCGGTGCTTCGGGTCTCTGGTTCGATCCCAGCTCGCGCCGTGTGAACTTTGTGATGC
This sequence comes from Thermobia domestica, assembly GCF_964235325.1. Taxonomy (NCBI): domain Eukaryota; kingdom Metazoa; phylum Arthropoda; class Insecta; order Zygentoma; family Lepismatidae; genus Thermobia; species Thermobia domestica. The sequence continues at coordinate 170,864,119 of NC_137455.1, read as the reverse complement.
ACAAACACAGTGCTCGTGGGTTTTCTCGGCGTTCTCCCGTTTCCTCCCACTTTCTTCATTTCACTCTTTCATTCATTTCTCATCATCACCATCTCCTTTAGCCTAATCGGCATAACTGTGGGACGTAAAACTCAAAGATTTCATTTTCATTTCATTCGGTATTTAAACTTCTCATTTAAAATAATTAGGGACGTGTTTCTCCTTTATTAAATAAGGAAAGAGAGGTCGGAAGATAAATAAAGTTACAATTGTTATAACTGCATGGACATATCTCCAAATTCGTTAAAGTTAGAGGCATGAAATTTGGTATTTAGGCTATTCATTTAAAATAATAAAAAGATGTGTTTTAACATTTCTTTACATTTCCGCTAAAAAAACAACGAGTAGAAAAAAAGAGTCGGGGTTGTAATTGTAAAAATAAAACAGCTATATTTCGAAATCCTAGACATGTTAATTATAGACGTGTTTCAGCGTTTATTTTTTAATGTCTCCCTTAGAAAGGAAGAAAAAAGACGGCGAGGGTGTCATTAGCCCGAACAAATGCGGAGGTCTGAGGACGAAGTTCCCAGCTAGTTCTGATACAAATTTTGTAGTGCTACCTCTATTGAAGTATCTCGCTTCTCGAGGTTGTAAGAAGTCAGAACTTTATATCGGAGAAATACATGGTGATCCATTTGGGATCCCCTAAATATCAAACGTTTTTGAATACGCAGTGTGTCTCATTTTGGTGATTCAATATCCCTGCCATTTTTCTCAGAATGGTGTTTACTCGACAGGAGCAACGCGCTTGATGTGTCCAGTGATGCCAACCTGAAACGTTATAAAATCCCATCTTGAGAGGCAGAAATTCCCATTTTGCTCTTGAATTTCCCACTGGACACATCCCGACACATACGAATTTCCCACTGGACACACACTGGACACATACGAATATCAAAATTTTCTCAACTTAGAAAACATGAACAGTGAAATTAGTGTATATCAGTAATTGTCTTCCATTCCACGAGTGAATTATTCAATAATTCCGATCTCTATGTTTATCAAACAGTTTATGAACAAATATTTTCCTTAATTGAAAATGCTGATGAAAATAAATACATTTTTGCTGTGAGTTTAGTAGTATTTTCATAATGCTTTTGTGCCATAATCTTCTAATGAACGTAATAAACTGGATATACTTCACTGTTCAGTCATTTGGTATGGAACGATTTGGAAGTTGAACGTTTCTCGTTTTATTTCCTCCTGTTAATTTTGTTCTTCCTTTCACTTCTCTCTCTCTCTCTCTCTCTTTTTTTTTTTTTTTAAATACCAGAGTACAATTAACGTTCGTTGGCACTTGTTTTTTGAGATTCACAAGTCACTGCATGAATCACTCCAATACTAACATGCATTTTATAGTAACAAAATTTGACAAGTGGCATTAATTTCAACTTCATTGAAGATCTATTTATCTGCTCTTCTCCCATAGTCGATTTTGTTGGCGTCAGTCGAATAGATATATGAAAACTCCCATAATTCCTGCAATTTTTTACGAAAATTCCCTTTATCCCATTTCGAGAAAGCATTGCCAAAAATCCCACAATATGGGATTTTTCCCACGGGTTGGCATTACTAGATGTGTCTTGAGATATGCTCGTTTTGAGGACGTAACGTGTATTCAAACGTCTGTTTAAAGCGCAGTACAAATGTCATTATGCACTCTCGTGCATTGTAACATAATAAAGTAACGGGACATGCTTGCTACAAGATTGTTTTACCGTGCTTTACACGGTTAGATAACAGAACAGAAATAAAGAGAAGAAGACATCAGACAGGTTCATGGTAAAAAGCTCATCCAAGTCGCTGCTCCGACTATCACCAGATATACACATCCTTACACCACCGTTTAGAGAATCGACCGACGAAATCTCCCGAGTTGTTCTTACCGACAGCAACGTCTGCAGGAAGGGGCCTACAGAAATTACAATGCCAGATAAACTTTTAGGAACATTATGTATGAGCGAGAAGCTGAGATGACCAGTGGCTAAGTCGGTAGTTAGTTTCGGACGAAGCAACCTTTCACCTCAGCAGTCATGTGGACACATGCAATGCAATTATAGTAGACTCTTGACTACCCGGCCTAGTTTCGAATAAATAAATAAATAAAATTAAAATTCTCCTTGAAAACTAGGAATACTTTTTGAAATAATCTACTCGTTTTATTAACACCTTCATAAAAATATCACTTTGCCAAGAAGATGCAGTCGTTCATCAAGGACTGTCTCAAAACCTAAAAACAAGTTTTGACTCTCTTATTTTAAGTCTACAATTTCGTATTTGTGCACTCATTCAGCAATGAACAATGCAATAATTTTAAATTATTTTTGTAAGAATTAGCATTAGTTTTACTTCAATGTTTTGTTTATTTTAAAATTGTATTTATTCGTAGTGTACATAGGGTTGCCAACTTTTGAAAATGGAAATACTGTACACCCTTCTGGAGTACATATACTCTTAAGATTGTGACATCATCGCTCGTCAGAAATGTGAACAATCTGAAAGTGTTACTTCATATAGAATTGAACGTTTCGCAGAAGGAATTTAATAACTTTAGTTACTTTTGAATCATTTATTAAACTTACTTATTCCAGATTTTGGTTGAGTCGGCACATGCAATTATTGTAGTCTACCATCAATAATTCATCATATGTAAAACAGAAAAGCAAATATAATTAAGAAAATAATTATGGCATGCACAAAATACATTTGAAAAATAAGTCTTACCAGGTTCGCTGAGGCTGGTAATGTCCCATAATGCCCACATAATTTTACTTGGATCTTATTAATTGGAAGATGTAGCAGAGAATCAAGCAGTGCTAGCTGCGCTCGTGAAAATGTACTTTTAGCGATGCGCACGAGACAAGATTTGTGGTTGTCTTGTCTCGAAAATGTGCTGTAAAAGTGATGTCTCGACTCGAAAAACGTATATTTTTCTATTGGAAGAGCTGTGTCTCGACTCGAATTTTCTCAGGAAAATTCTGTCTCGACTCGACTCGTGCGCATCCCTATGTACTTTTGTTGACCTTTAGCAGTTTTGACAAGTTCAGTAAATTATGTGCCTTCAACTCTTCAGCAAATTTCTCTTACGAATTGTAAGCTTTGCTTTAACCATGTCCATCGACAAGATTCCGTCCATCATTTCAAAATAATCTAAATAGAACAGAGAATAGGACTATAAGAGGAAAAACTACCGCACATTTAACGTCCGGTTTTGAGATCGTACTAGAAAGCGGACAAGGAGATCAAAAGCCGAACTGTGCGGTAAAATACCGGACCGCTGACAACCCTAGGTATACAATGTACATAATTTTATGTTTCCTGCAATTAAATTATTCTTTTTATTAATCTTGGACTTCTTTTTTTTCTGTGATAAATGTTTCCTTTTGAAAATAAGCTCCTTAAGTCTATTAATTCAGATTGGGGATGTACTGTCAACATCGCAGTCAAGCCCCTTTCCCTTATTTTATTGCTGTTTTGATGAGAATCCGACTTCTCACCGCAAATAACCGTACCTTTCTGTTCCCTTAGAATGCTTATCTCGCCAAATAGACCAAAATAATTAGATAAAAATGTGTACCCCATTAGTGAGTGAAACAGGGATAATGAATACCGAACACACATGTTCTAACTACTAAGACGTCAAAGATGTAACGATACACTATGCAAAAATTTATAATTTATTTAAAAATTTCAAGAGTTGCTGTGGTGATACAATTAACAACTCAACCACAAACAAGAAATTTCAATAGCCGTTTCGAAGCATAAGAAATTTCAATAGCTGGAAGACACTACTTCTTATTTTTTTTTTCACAGTAATATGTTGGTCATACCTTATAAACGACAACAAGTTAAAGTCATATATATATATATATATATATATATATATATATATATATATATATATATATATATATATATATATATATATATATATATATATATATATATATGATTTTTGGATGGCGCGGGAGACCCGGGTTCGATTCCCGGCGGGAGCTCATGTGGTTCGGATTCCACGTTAATCAGTAGGTCCACGTCTCATATAGCCTCGCTGCTGAACGGGACGATAAACTCAAAATCAATCAATCAATATATGATTTTTGGAGTCTGGAACGAAACTAAATTGCGGGTCAATAACGATCTAAGTCAGTAGTTCTTAACATGGACGTTAATTCTCCTCAGGAGGCGTTCTCATTTCTGAAAGGGGCCGCTGGAACAAAAGGGGCGATTGGGAGCGATAAACTATTTAGAGAGCGTTTGATGAAGGGACAAAGATGATTAATGTAAAACAAATTACAGAAACAAAATTTCCTTTCACTTTGTACAAACATTACATATAGTCTTCAAAATTGATTTTAAGCGTTGAAATCTTTATCTGGTTCTTAGACTGAAATCTTATGCTCACCCTTGTGCATGGATGGATTGGATTAAGATGATGGGGCGGAGAGAGGAAGTTAGGGAAATCGCATTTGCCCAAAAATTAGCTAGACTCGATAAGGTTGAGAATCACTTAGTGACACTTCTATATCAGCATTAATAAATTACACTGGACAACAAATTTTAACTTCTTTCATGCTTCGGAAAAGAAAAGTACATTTTCTTATGTAAATGAGGATGCTGAATACGAAAATAAAAATAAAAATGATGAATTGGTTCGAGTTTACGTGTAATCGATAGAAATGTGTGTTATGTAATGTTAACTCTTAGATTCTTGAATTTTCTATTTGGTCTTTCACTTAAGTAGCTATTGCTTCAATTTTGTTCATCCGATTATCTTGGTTCATATGTCATTCACTTCAGAATAAACCAAGCTTGCAAATGGTACTATGCTCATGTGTACATGATGTATAAGAAGAAGGAAATTTAAGGTAAAATTGGGAATTCCCCGTCCAAAAATCCCGTTTTCTCAAATGTAGCACCCCCTGGTACAGTCCCGACTAAAGGCACCCAAATATAATATACCTTTAAAACTACTGTAGTTTATGAGTAATACATGTGCCAAGTTTCATTGTAATACCTACAATAGTTGTGACGGAAAAAATATTTCTCAGTTCTGCTAGACAATACCAAATTTCATATAGGAAAAAGTAAAATCAAATGAATCCGAACAGTATTATTTATTTGAGTATCATGACTTACCTCTTCAGAATAAAACAGGTTTTCAAATGGTATCATGATAATATGTGTGTGTGTTGTACGAGAAATGGGGAAATTGGGGTAGAATTGGGAATTTTCCGTCCAACAACAATCGGCAAGAGCAGAGTTCCTCCAGTAGCCCTGATATCGTTTCACCATCATAGATATAACTTGGTAGAAATGTTTCCCATGTTCATCAATGACTGCTCCGTAATTTTCTGGGAAGAAATCTATGTGGGAGTACAACATATGTATTTTTAGTGATACATTACATCCTATTGCTTGGTAGAAGGTATTAAGTGCACCTCTACTTCCTTATAGTTCTGAGACCGATCGCTTCCCAAAACATTCGTCACCACTTTTCGGAAAGAATCTCATGCAATCCTCTCCTCATTTCGTAACACTACAACAAATTCAGGATCATTGAGGAGTTAGCGAATTTGAGTGCCAATAAGGGTTCTTACCTGATTTAAGTTTCAGCAATTTGTGGAAGTTTACGCAGAATATATTTGAAGAATAGTTTTGATGCGTCTATGAATAGCCGCCATTCACAAATCGCTTCCCCGAAGTGCTTTTTTTGAGGTTCCCAAACAGGTGAAAATCGCATGGTGATAACTCTGGGCTGAACGATGGATGTGAAGCACAAGTGTGAAGCGTTCGAGCAATGGGAACTCGTTCAGATTTTCGATCATCATTCAGCTGCTTGGGAACCAACCAAGCTGTGATTTTGCGAAGGCCCAACAGCCCTGTGATGATGAATTGGACATTTCCGTAGTTCACACTAAGTTGTGCCGCAACCTGACGTACAGTGACGCATCGATTCCCTTCGATAAACTCATGAACACGTGCTATGTTGTCATTAGTCACACCGGTGCGAGAACGACAGGGGTGAATTTCATTTGCAACACATTCACGGTCTTGCTTGAATTTGTTACACCACACCTTCACTCTTGCCCATGAAAGGGTGTCATTACCGACTGGGTCTGAAGTCTACGGTAAATGTCGGCCAGTTTGACATTTTACTGGGTGAGGAACTTGATAATTGTTCGTTGCGCGGAAGACACTGGTGTTACTTTATAAAAGGTAAAGAGGGTTTGGCTAGTGTCAGTAGGTTTAAATTGTACTTATCTTGAATTATTCGTAAACTTATTGCACCATAAATCAAATTCATGTATACACTATTATATAACCTGGACTCTTTATTCTTATCTTTAATCTTCTTATTCTTATGATAATGTTCTTAACAATATTCACCTTTTGAATCTGTCCAATTCATATAATTATTATATTCTTTCTATTCTTTGTCCTTACGATATATATTATATATCGTCATTACCACTAGTCTACTGTTTAATTACTACTACTTTTGTTACACTTAGCAACACAGAGACTAACTACCACTAACTTAAAGCTACATCGGCATGTACACTCATGTCCAAAATTATTGTAGCATGTCTATAAACATGTTGTTGTAGAAATATATTTTAATAAGGAATTCGTCCGGTATTTCTTATAATGTTAGTATATGTATAATCCGCAAATACATGTATGTGGCAAATTTCATGTTAAAAGAGCAGTAAATAAGAACAATAAAACGAAAATAAAACTTTCTTGTTCACTTAGCAACATTTTGTTGTACTCATTCTAATTTTCGTATCTAGAATTCTTTTCCTATGAAATTTACCAGAAACATACATTTCCCGATTATACACGTAGTATCAGTATTAAAAGTACTCTACAAAATCATTATCAAATTATATTCTTGTAAGAAGACATTTATAGATATGCGACAATCATTTTGGACATGAGTGTACATTCTGTCGTGAGCTTTCCTGCCAACACTATTATTGAAACTCAAACTTAAATCTACACAAAATATACAATTACATTCTTCCGTGAAGCTTTATTATTTATCTGTACCTTTCAGTACTCTGTATTCTATACAATATTTATCCACAAGTACACTTATCCTTTCGTATCTCCTCAAACCATATCATTAATCAATATCTTCATAATCTTGTCATAATATATATCTTGTTTATTTTTACATGCTATAACCTACTCTCTCAAATAAACATGTATTCCCTGGCCAGAAGTAACTGTTGTCTGAAGTTAACTGTTCCTGAACCTCGCTGCTCCTTGCAAATCCCGAATCACTGTCTATATTTGCATGAAACTTTTTGTCGCAGTCCATGAAATTCTCTTGTATTCAACTGACGATTTCGATTTTCTGATCGTCCGTTGATACGCTTTGAAATCATCAGAGTTGTGTTTCTTTCCTTCCACGTCTTCCTCCACTTCCTTCTCCTGTTGTTGCACTTTGTTCTCAATTTTCTTCATCTTCCTCAAAGCCGTTGCAGATAACAAACCTTTTTTTTTTTTATGTGGAAGAGAGTGGCTCTTGACTTCATAAGGTATGTCCTTGTTGAAGGATTGACATCCTTTCGCAACATCTGATGGCAACTTAGTCACATTAGGTGAAGTTTTATTCTTAACTAGTTTTCCATCCAACATCATAGGAATATTACTTTCTTGTTGGGATATCACAGTCACAAACACATCAGTTTAGTTATTTGTTTGTTTCAATTGAAACAAGGGATTTAACTTCTTTGGAAAACAAGCTCTTGCGTAATGTACCAATAAACAGACATTGGAAACACCTCCTAGTTTTTGCAGGTCAAATCATATCTATATGTGCTCTACGACATCTCCGATATGATCGGGAAAGTTTACCAATACTCGATTCACTTGACGATTTGCAGTTGTTATTTCGCCCTGGTGTTGTAGCTGGCTTATTAAACTGATTCCTGTGATTTAGGAGAGAAATTTCTTCTTTCAACAATACAATTTGTTTATCACGTTGTTGTAATTCCAATAAAATCCAACTTTTAATATCTACATTCACTGAATTAATTAGAGTTAAGAGAGAACCTTAGAACACCAAATTGATTCCGATAAATCATTTCTCACTGTCTCTTATCGTTTTTACTCTATGTAAATGAATATGGAAACCAAAAGTTGTAATGGATTTCTGCAATTTCCAGATTGAATAGAGACTTAAAAGAGAATCTTTGGAAACTAAATTGATACCAAGAAATCGCTTGCCGCTATTTCTTTTCCTCTTTCCTCTATGTAGATGAATATTGAAGCCCAAATTTGTGGTGGATTTCTGTCAGTTCCAATTTTAGCATAGAGTTATGAATGGAGATAATACGTATTCCGGGACTCGTAATCGATTGCGGGAAGTCGGTTCTCGCTATCTGTTACCGTTTTTTATTTAAAGTAATCAGCATTAGAAACTGGAAATGGTTAATTTCTGGCACATTCAGAAGATGGATGATCATCAACGAGCTCGTTTTCTAAGATTTGACCCTCTGCATTCTTACTAAAATTGATGGTAATCATCGAACTGTTCTCGAGACCTTTTTATCTAGGACACACCCGTAGCGTAAATACATAAAAAATGTTTCTGCTGAACCAAACCCCTTAAAAATGAAAAGTAGTAGCACCCTACTTGGAGTTTTTCGATGAAGATTCGACTACCGTCAACAGCGTTGCCAGTGATCTTTTTATACCTAGAAATAGTGACCATGTGCAGCTATTTGTTAAACGCCACCTTTCCCTAACGCACTACAGTTACCGATGACGAAATCGCCAGATTTTGTATAATACAGTTCAATTGGAAAAGTATAATGTTAAAGTAGAATTGGTATTAAGTGCTATTAACATACTGAGAAATGTGGTAAGTTTGCAAGAGTCCTGTAAATAAGATACTTGGGAGTAAACAATAAACCTACATTACTTCATAATGTTTCATACTATTTTATAGCTATCTATCTATGTAATATATTTTCTCAATAACTTCAGGGTGTGTGATTCGACTTGAGCTCATTTTGCTGTAACTTAAAAAAACATTGTCCTCTTTAAGTCATAGAAATATCGTAAATGCACTGAGAAAAATCCGTTATCCGGACAGTGGTGTTTTACAAATATACGGAATTCTTATACTTACTACGGATATCAGTACGGAGCATACGTTATCCATATGCTACGTACTTTTCCCGCTTAGATTATACATCATGCCGTTACAGGATGTATAGCATCTAACAGTCTTCCGTATATAACATACGTATACGTATGCTACATACGTCAGCTATATGTTACATGCTTCCATCTGTATGTGAGATCCTGATGGCCTATATACAGTTCTTTCGTTCGTACGGAAGGTACGTTTATTCGGAATGCATGTACGGAAAGTACTATAAAATTTACTTTTTCAGTTATACATTTGCTGTACGCTAAGTCCAAAAACTACAGGATTTACAAATGTAACCTACGTTTTTACTTATACCACATACATTTTTTTTAGTGTGACTTCAATAGCTATGGAAAATGCGTTGCATTGGTTAATATCCACTTCCGCTGGCGATTGTAATTAGTCACTGCGAAATAAAACTTTTGGTATTGCTTTTTTGTTTGTTTACTTTATGATTCTCTTCTTAAACACAGAAAAAACAGCTCGTACCTACATGATTAGCGTACACGTCTTTGGGTTTGGTTCCCGGCGGCAGGTCATGTGATTCGGGTTTTGCGTTAACCTGTTGATCCACGTCTCGTATAGCCTCGCTACTGAAAGAGGCGCTAGACTTCAATTCAACCAACAAACTGAAAGTTTCAGAAATTATTGAAAGAACATCTCTAAAAGCAGAATAAAAATCATGCTTTAAGATGCAAATTTCTATCATATTTTTATGCAAAAAAAAAAAATTGTCCGTAATTTTGATGAAATTTCCGTGTTCTTTCCAATACAACGTAAAGAGTTTTTTTTTTCTTTTAAAGGATATTTCTTTCTTTCCTAACACTTTTCTTCTGCATGGAAAATGCTTGCTTAGTAATTGTATATACATGGCGAAGTCTGGTAAGTTTCATTAGCTGTATCCACAACCCGCCGCAAGGTGTGAGAATATTCAGCCTCAAGTTCTTAAGTGTCTAGACACCTTATTATTAATTTCCTCGTTGCGATGAGTGTTTGAAATGAAGGGAGAGAGACGACATGCATCGGTGCCAATGAGATTACGTATCTGCTTTGCTTGGGTTCCGCTAATCTCATCAGCAGCCAAAGTTGCAGAATGCAAGAACGAGAATGAGATAGATAGTTGAGTGTTGAAAATTGGGTCCCTGAGGACGAAAACTTTGTAGCGACGACGTGGGCCCATGAACCAAGCACATCAAGTAAAATATTTCCCGCCCCCCTAATGATGTGTTCTTTTTCTTCTCTCTACTTTTCTTCTCTTTTTCTTACCCTAATCATGTCGCTGGGTTACTTGCGCTTATGCTATCACGACAGACCAACTGGTGCCTGAGACAAAACCAGACAGCATCCTCCCTCCTCTCCCTTCATTGCTGTCTGAAAACTCTAGAAAAACTCTATTTTACTTCATCGCCTACACTTTACAACTAACAAACTCTAAGTTGCTTAACTCACCAGAAAACAAGATGATGAAGAAGGCAAAACCATTAACTGTAATAGTCTGTGTTCATCCTAGACTACCTTCAATTAGTGGATGTCTGCTAAAAAGGCTATTAAAATATACTTACAAGCTAAGGAAATTGAGGAAATGTACAAGTAAAATTGATGTCCTGTATAGTATTAATAGCGTGTAGTAATATGATATTTATTAGATTTCTAAAATTAAAATTATTAGGTTATTTTACGTTTTTTTAAAGTTAGTTAGTGATATAAAAACTTAACTGAATATTGTTTGGAATGAAATATGTAGTGGAAACCAATAGTCCTACCTTCCTGGTAAATCTTTTAAGTACATAAAACTTTAAAAGAATAACCTGTTAACGTAACCATTAGAAAATTTAATATATATATATATATCATATTCATATTTTATATTCATTGATTTCTTGCATTAATAAAGGAAGTACTAAACGCCACGTGTCGAAAGAGACCTATGCAATTGAATTCCAATGACATTGCTGTTATTACAAAACATGCCAATAACTCTCGTGACTTGCGAAATGAAACTAGAAAGAAAATTAGTACTCCCGTCATAGGTAAGTGCATGCTCTTCAACCACTAGTTCCGGGCCAGTGGTGTGGTCCTGTAATCCATTTCTCTTGAACATCTGCCAAGTGCACTACATTCAAACCCAATTTGTAGTTAGGTCCCATGTTAATAGTTGGTGTGTACATCTGCCAAATGCACTACATTCAAACCCAAATTGTAGTTAAGACTCTATGTTAATAGCAAGTCCCGTCCTTCACAACCAGTGCCAGATCTATAAACCGCAAAATCTCGCGGTGCGGGGGGCCCCGGACCCTAAGGGACCCAAGGACTTGTAAAGATCCTCTCAACTTTGCCTGTAAACACTAATTTTAAAACACTTGAAAAAGAATGTTATTTTCACAGTAGTTTAATTACTAGAACCTAGTAATGAGGTACCAGGACTGACATCGACGCACGAAATGTTCCTTACTTTCGAGGGGTTTAAAAATAAGCTTATCTGCAGATTGCGCCTCTTGCAGGAGTTACTGAAGTGGTCACAGTTTGTTTAGTAGCGCTCTGAATGAAAACATTGATGATTCGCTGGAGAGTGAAAGGAAATTTGACGCAAAGTTTTGGGCTCAGGTTCTGGAGAGACTTTTCAATATTACACTCAAATCACCAAAAAAAAAAAAAAAAAAAAAAAAAAAAGCATATAGAGGCAGTAAAGAGCACAATGGAAGCTATAATGGAATTTCTTGTCTCTCGTACAGTTGTTAGCTAAATATAATCCTACAATGGACCGGTTAATCAGGGTACCCAAAGGACAGATTAAGTATCTCAGTCATGATATTCAAAACCAAATCATCCTTCAGCTTAGAAGCTAATTTGTTGAAGGAAATTAAAAGAGTGAGGAAATTTTTCTCATTAATCACTGATAGGACTCAAGATTTATCAAAGAAAGATCAAATGAGTTTCATTATCCGCTATATAAATTTTACAGAAGTAATTAAACGATAACTTAAAAAACAAAGTTTGTAGACGAATCGAGCTTAAAGAAGTGTTTATTTAAGATTTTTACATGTACGAAATCCAACTTCATCAGAACTTGCAAATATAGTGTTGTTATTTGGAGAACTTGGGATTGTCTGTGAAAAAATGCAGAGGGCAGGGATATAATGGCATTGCAGTAATAAGTGATGCTTACTCAGGTGTTGAGAAGAGACTTCAACAAATCTAGGAACGAGCATTATGTATTCACTGCGCTTTGCATAACCTAAACCTTGTCATTAATGATGCCGTCAAAGCCGTAAAAGAAGTTGCCAGTTACTTCACGACGCTCCAGGAATTGTATATATATTTTTGGTCAAAGTATAGAAAGGTAGGATATTCTGTTATCATTGATAGGAGAATCACATATTACTTTGAGAAAGCTCAATCCAATCGGATGGGCATCAAAGTATGAGTCCATTGTAGCAATCAGGTTGAGGTATGCTGATGTAATGAAAACTCTCCGAAAACTTTGACTGACGAGTAAGAAAGCTATCGAGGCATCAGAAGCAGAACGATTGGCGAAAGTCATGGATTCCATCTATTTTGTGTTTCTGACTGTGGTACTGTAAAAAATATTTTCACTACTGAATTTCAACTTCTCCAAACTAAACAAATTGACCATAAGAAAGTTTTACGCACCCTTGAAGAGAGCAGAGAAATTAAAGAAAATAAGAGAAGAATACCATAAAATAAAGCAAGAGGCCATAGCTGTGAGCTGCGTAGAGGAAAGTCAATCCTATATCCGTATAAAAAAAAAAGGTAACCCAAAATAATAAAACACTTCGATAAGCTGGTAGAAAATCATCGGTTTTCGGACACAGGGACTTGCTTCAGGGTTAATGTTTACAATAAACTTTTAGATATCGCGTACAATGAAATAGATAACCGTTTTACATCGTTACAAACAATTTTAATGAATTTTCAATCATATCCCTGAAAGTACTTGTGAACTTTTCAGAGATTTGGGAATGATGGCAATCGACTGTGAGAGATTTAAAAAAAAATATTTTATACGGTAGTTTGTGGAGATGAAGTCGAGGAGGAAGGATTTCTTATAAAACAAATATTCGAATCTCTATTCCATAGCAAATAGAATACTAGGAATATTTCATTAAAATGTATTATTAAAAAAAATATTGAATGTAGAGGGGGGGTCTTTTAATTTTTTTTGCGGGGTGGCCCGAAATTTCTAGCTCCGGTACTGTTCACAACCACAAAGGATGGTGGCCCGAAATTTCTAGCTCCGGTACTGTTCACAACCACAAAGGATGCAAATCAAAAACTTGAACTCTTCCCAGCCGTGAACTCATCGTTCGACTCTCGATGAGAGCTCAGTGGTTCAGATCCCATGTTCAGTTGGAGATGCACAACTCATACGTATCCTTAGTGTTGCTAAGAGACGTTAAAACAAAGCCAAACGAAACTAAAATTTACAACTAAAAGAGTGGAAATTACGTGAAAACCTCAGTAAACATATACATCATACTCTGTTAAAATTGTATGATGTTTATAAAAGTTACAATAGAACATATCCTTTTTACCTGGACGGGGTTAGGGAGAGTTCACCCGTTCGCGATTGATTTTAAACCCAAATAGTCAGAATGATTGTGAAACCTCAAAATTATACACCATATCTCATGAAAATCTAATATTTCTACAAAAGATTTTTTGAATAATATTTTTAATCTGAGGACGGCGGTAATCCATACCACATGAGGAGCCTGAATTCACTGCTCATTCTTGATTGATTTTAATCCCAAACACAGGGAATTACGGAAAAGAGTGAAAGAAAATATATATAATATTGTATCAAAACCGAATGAATTTTAGAAAAGTTATTGTGAAACTCTAAAATAAATCGGGAGGAGAGTTTGAAGGGCAAATCCACTATTGTATTGTTTATAGATATTATCTCCTTTCGAAGGGGATGATAGGGAAGCCACAAAGGAAATGTACGATATAGTTTATTACACCACAAACGAACATTTAAAAAAAATAATAAAAAACGAAAATTATCACGTAATATATTTTTGAAATAACACTATCCATGGTTTTGGATTCAATATTATAACAAAAGAAATACTGACCGAAGCTTCAACAAACGCTGTGTTTTAAACGATAACAAGTGTTATAGAGGAAGAGATGAGAAGTAATAGTATCAAAGGATGGACAAAAAGAGAAGGTAGTTAGGGCTGTGAAGGTATTATGAGAAAACAGTTATTGTATAATAGGCGAAAAGGAGGTAAAAATAAGATAAGAACTGAGTATAGGTTCGAGGTTGAGGCTAGTACTGGCAGAAATAGTTATGAACAAATGGGAGAAAAAGGCGAGAGAAGGGGGATAGAACTTAATCATGTTTTGTAGGTATGTGGATGACTGCCTAGGCTTGTGGAAAGAGGCTACGAAACAATTAATGGAGGATAGCAAGTTCAAGGATAGTGTGGAGGATAAAGAGAAAGGCATAGGCTTGGACATGGAATTGGAAGAAAGTGTAAGAATAAACTTTCTAAACATGACCATAATAAAACAAGTAGAGTGGTTGGTTACGAAGTGGTATTAGAACGAGTGCTCAGAGGGGGTGTTCTATCACAAGAAGAGCGACGTGGATAGGAGTACGAAGAGGAATTTCATAATCAATATGATAAGAAGAATAGAAATACTGAAGGACGAAGAGGGAGGAAGGAAGGAAGGCATAGAGAAATTTTACAGACCGAGAAGAACGGTTACAGCAGGAAGGAGTTAGAGAGGAAAGAAGAACGCAGGAAAAAGAGAGGGAGAAAGGAAGAGGATGAGAGTTGAAGATGGCATAGTATAGAAAACATGGGAGAAGAAATGGAGAAACTGAAGAAATTATTGAAGAAAGGAGGGGTCAGAGCTTATAGAAGGAGTGGAGCAAACTTATTTGCACCAATAAACAAGTAGAATAGAAAAGGCACCATGAAGATAATTGAAGAGAAAAAAGAAGTCATCTACAGAGTATGGTGTAGGGATTACGATATGTTATATGCAGGAGACGGAGAAGAGAATGAAAGAAAGGATAAAACAACATAAAGATGACGTGAGAAGGAAGAAAGATACAAATGCGGTATACAAATATGTTATGGAAACTAATCGCGAAATTGACTGGGATAAGACGGAAGTATTGGAGATAGAGAAGAGAATAATGATAAGGAAGTGGAAAGAAGCAGATTGGATAAAGAAGGTAGAAAGAGATAAGCTGATGGACTGTACAGGAGGATTACCTATTAATGAATTATGGCAGAGAATTTTGGATAGCATAGACAGGAAGATGAAATTGAAAAAGGCCCTTATAAGGGCCAAAATTGGCGGCACGTGATTGGTTGGAAAATGGACATGAGAACCTACGGGATTGGCCGAAGGCTTCAGTCAATAGAATTTAGACCTTTTCATAAGGATGACTATATATATGTCTATATCTTCATTTATGTTCTATAGAGTCTGATGAAGGATATGGTAGATACCCGAAACTGTAACACATTACAGTTTAAAATGCAGTGTGTGTTGAATCTTTGGTCAGCATTTCTTTTATTACAATATTTTTGGAATTGGGAGGGAAAGGAATGAATTCACCGTTCCATTCCTGGTAGATTTTAACCCGAAGCTGACGTGATATTCCCAGTGCTATAAAGAAAATATACATTAAGATTTGTCATAATCGATATTTTTATGTAGTTATATTGGAAATTTGTCTTGCATGTGCTGTATTATAAATATGTAATCTTGCAACATGAGAAGGATTTAACCCCTTTTTTCCTCCTTATACTTAATGAATTGCAAAACCAAACAATAGGGTTATTTCCGCAGTGGTAGGAAGGGACATGCCAAGTTTCAGCAAAATCGGATAAGTTTAACGAAAGTTTACGTGGAACAGATGGACGGACAGATGGTCAGGCACAGAAATGCCAATCGAGTCGAGTAGTGGAAACTTTCCTAACGATCGCTTCACCTAGAAACTTTATGTCACGAATTCAATCACATCTTTTCTTCCCTGTCTTAAAATTTTGTCCTCTGATATAGTTTGAGTGGTTAAGTTTGAGTTTCATACTAACGAGATACATCATTGTAAATTTGGAGTTCTTTTTTTAAGGCAAGCCTACATGAAACTTATACTATACCTATATAACTTTAGTATGCAATTCATAAGCTTCAACTGAAAATCGAACTATTTAAAATTGATGTGAAACATAATAATAAATTTGCCCTTCCTGCTGGTCTAGTTGTTAGAGCGCGCGTGACTTCGCAGCATGGGGTTTGATTTCTGGTAGGAGAGCCTTGAAATTTGAACACTTACAGTGGTTCGGATTCCACCTTAAACTGGAGTTACGCAGTTCTAATAATATTGCTGAAAAGTGTCACTAAAGCCCAACCAACCGCATAATAAATTGACTGATATCTGTAACAATGTGCTACTTTTATTCACTTGTTTGCCGAAGCAGGTAGGAATGACCTATCGAATAGTATCATCAATATTTAATTAATTCAGATAATCAGGAATGAATTTGTTTTATCTTTGATTTCGTTCTTCATTAGATTATTCTTAACTCATCTGCTCTTGACCAAACTTGGCATGAAAATAGACCTTGGCGAGCTCTCTTTCTCTCTCCCTCTCTCTCTCTCTCTCTTTATATATATATATATATATATATATATATATATATATATATATATATATATATATATATATATAGAGAGAGAGAGAGAGAGAGAGAGAGAGAGAGAGAGAGGGAGGGAGGGGGAGGAAGGGAGGCAAAAAATATTAACATTAAATGGTGGTTTACTCACGTGTAATTACAAGCCAAGGATTTTGGCACCCATCCCGCTCAATGCACTTATGGAGTCTGTCCATTGTTGACAGTATGCCCTTCTGGACCATTTGGGCAGGGATAGCAGCGATGACCTGAGTGACGCGGTGCTTCAGGTCGTCCAAGTTGCTAGATTTGCTGGCATACACACGATCCTTGACCATGCTCCACACGTGCTCGCCATGGGAGAGTACCACCTCTACCAATCCAACGTTTAGCGAACGTGTCGTTCAGGTAATCCCGAACCATCTGAGTGTAATGGCAGGGGAGCCATTTTGCTGAGAATACCCTCGCTGGAGAATGGCAAGTGACGCGTTCTTCTCCATGAACATGATCAGGTTGGCAATGCAATTCTCTCCCCTGACGCTCTCTTCAAAAAAAGAAGGGTCCAATCACTCCAAATTTGCTCACTGCACACCGAACGATTCATCTTAGGGGAATACAGAATGTGCTTGCGAACTTCTTGTGGGTGCCCAAATGACAAAGTTGTGGTTGTTCACACGACTGTAGATGTGGAACGTTGTTTCGTCAGAAAACATGAACAGGATATCCAGCTCCATGCTCACCATTTCCAAGATAATTTGTGCAGCATCCACACGTGCTTGCTTCTTTGCGCTTGTGATATGCTGAACAATCTGCAAGTGGTATGGATTCATTCCTAAACCACGGTGTAAAATTCTAACCACTGATCTTTGAGAAATATTAGTCTCTAGACAAAGTCTATGTGAGGATTTGGTTGGGCTATCTACCATCGCTCCCTGGACGAGGATGACGTGACAACAAAAAGAAAACCTACTTAATGTTAACATCTTTAACATATATATACAGGGTGGCCCATTTTAATCTTTCCACGGAAATATCTCGAAAACGGTTGAACATAGATGTACTGAACAAAAACTCAAATAGGAAATACCATGGGGCAAATCGAATGGTGTGTTTATAATATGCTTCCAAACTTGTAAGTTATAAATACAATAAGTGCAAAAACCATGCACGAATGTGTGCTATGTGGCCAACATAACCTGAGTTTGTATCTATTCCGATTCCAGGCAGGGCACAATTTGAGGGATCGCTAGTGATTTTGTCTGAGAAAGTAGGCACATTAGCGATGGTGGTGTGTCCATAAAGAAAGAAAGGTGTGGAAACTATCAACTTCTGTTTTCCGGTGCAATTTCCCAAAAATACATTCGTTACACATGTAAGTAATATGTGATTATAGAAATAGCATTAAAACGTATGGTTCATAATTATACAATTATAATATTTGTTTGCTGTATTTTGAAACCGTTTTTGGGGCTGTTCCCGTGGTCCGATTTTGTCGGATTTTGGATATTTTCATCAGGTGAGGTACCTAAACAAAATACAGGTGTAAAACTAAAGGTTGCAATTTTGCCCAGGTCAAACCGTATTTTGACTCGACTATAATGCAAAACTAGCTTATAGTGATCACCTACTACAGATTGGTACGTATTTTTTGTTCTGATTTGTTCATTACTCGAGCAGACGGTTTTACCAAATTTTGACACGTTCTTATATTTTCAGGTTAGGTTAGAGCTTTCTTTTAACAGAGCATGCACTAAATGAGGAGCTCCATTACTACTTACGGATTGACTTCAGAATGGCTCAGTTTTCGTATAAATAAAGTGTGGATGTACAGTGTAAAAACTACTGTATAAACACGAACCAACTTGTGCTACGTGGCCACCAAAAAGCATGAATGGTATCTAACCGAGTTAGAGTAGGAGTGCAGTAGGGAGGCCCGAGCGATAGCGAGCGACTGCATCCATAGGGAGGAGGCCCGTTAGCGACGGGGTATACACATAAACGAGGACAGTGGAAGAGCATATTTACAAATACAATAATTTCTTCACCAATAATTCATTTCAATATGCCGTGATAGATAGTAATTACTTATATTCACACTTTCATTCTTTCATGAAAAATATTTCACGTCGTAGTATACCTATGAATTTTCTACTTGGTAGAACCGTCTGTTCGAGTGAATCCTTCATTTCCTTATACGTATACCCACCATCGCAAATTTGCCTGTTCCCTACAGACGCACCTCGACTATAGCCCACCAGCTTCACCTTGGCGTAAACCGTAATAGTTTCAAAAGTAGCTTGTAACGAGCAGCTTGCAAAGTTTGGTGCGTGGTTTAGAGACGTGTGGCTTTCACTATATGTAGCTAAGTTTGTATGTGTCTTATACAATCATACGCAATTCGTTGATACCACTCGAGAAGTAACTAGATAATAAGTTTTACGATGAATAACTGTATAATAAGCCTTACGCTGTTTGCATGGAATTTTGACATGAAAGTACTGTATTTATAGACATAACTCTTTGCCCTCCTAAGGTTAACCTTTATTGAAAATTGTTTAGAAAATACATTGTCGAAAATGCTATGAGCTGGTTTTGTCCAAAGAAAAAAAAGCACAGTATATGTAGTTCGTTTCTAGTGGATTCTCTATTGTAAAGCTACAACCTCGGAGATTTTATTTTATTTATTATTATTATTATTATTATTATTATTATTATTATTATTATTATTATTATTATTATTATTATTATTTTGCGTTTGTATTTGAAGAACGAACTTCAGAACATTTATTTAATTTTATTGATACGACATACATTGTACCTAGGAAAGATAATGAAACCACGAGCAAAAAATTTTTCCGAACACGAGAAATGTATTGTAATTTCATTAGTGGAAAAATTCAAAGACACTATTTGATGTAAACGGACTGACTTGGATCAAAGAAGTTTAAACCACCAAATTCGGCCGTTCAAGCTAAAACCAAGTTTATCCACCATTTGACCGAGACTTAATCATGAACGTTGTTGGTGCAACAGACATTTACACCGACCTTGGTTATGACCCTCGTTAGTTGAACTTCGTTGGTGCACACGGCCGAATATAGTAGAGACGCATAAGCAATATAAACTAGTTAAAATAGGAGTTGGTTCAACCGGAGAGAATAACAGCAACAGGTGTCTTTATTCCATTAAATCGATCTTGCTGTGTCACTTTCTCTGACCATGTGTTTGTTCCTAAGAGGTCATTAAAGGGCATAGAGGTAAGCAGGATTTATATTCATCCCTATTTTTAGTTAAATATCTACTGCTTTAGGACTATTCATCCTAGTACCATGATTCATACGCCATTCTTTTCAAAATAGAATAAGCTTGCAAATAGAGCCAAATTCTCGAGTGTATGACGTAGCCTGTATAGGAAAAGAGAAATTTGAAATAATTTGCAAAGCTACTGTTTACAAGTAATATGTTGGTAACTAGTATCTCTGCTACACTGTAATAAATCGTTGTGTTATTTCAATGACATGCCTATGTGTTAAAGCGATTGTGTTAAAATATAACACAAACAAGTGGTTAGAACAACTCACTCTCCATTTGGGGTTGTGTGTCAAATGCCGATAGTGTGTTGAATTAACACAACTATAGAATCTTCGTTGTTGTTTTCTGCGTGATTGCCAAATATGTTAGGCATCTAATTATAAAGGCTTATGTACTGTAGCTACAGACAAATACAGTAGAAAGAAATACTTAAACATATCCAAGTATTTTCAACATGCAAACCTCGCGATATATTCTCAATTGTTTTACATAATGTTTTTGAAGGAATATGTCAACAATGAGAAACAACACCATATTACTGTGTCACTTCTACACAGACCTGCAACCAGAGGGGGGGCTAGGGGGTCTGCCCTCTCCAAATCTCTGTGGCTGGTTTCGGGCCTGCTTCTACACTGTACTAGAGTTCACTAGTCAACACCTGGGACAGTGTTACAAAAATGGCGAAAAACAAGTAGAAATACGATTAAGAAGCAATCATATTATAAGGATATAGTGTCGTATTTACGGGGGTGGCTATCGGGCTCAAGCCCCCCCTCCCCGAAATAAATTTCTTATACGTAAAACTTCATTAAAATTTGTCGGCAACCAAAAGGAAAAATATGTGTTTATTCACGTGTTGTGCATAGCTTCCCCCCCCCGAAACAAAATCCTTAATACTCCACTGAGGATATAGGTAAGGTTTCCTATCATTTTTGAACAAGTTGTTGCTGAAGGTTGTGTTTCGCACCATCAAGAAATACGTAACAATAAATGGTGGGAAGGACGACAAAAAAATTAATGAAGATTTTTCAAATGAATTGTTCTGTAGTTTACTATTCTTATTTTAAAATCAGAATTTGTTTCCTTCCTCGCCCTGTTAACATTTTAACAGGGCATTTCAAGAAATGGTGCGTTCGGAAACACTTGATGAAATTGACGATGTTCACGAATTAATCTGTTGCATTTCTTTCCGTTAAATTCGTTCATTTCGTTATTTCATAACCTGATTAATATGTTGTGTTAACAGCTAGTTAAAGATGGCGAATCATCGTAAGGGTAAGCATGCACACCATAAGCTTTTACAACACAGAAAAAGGGTTACATCAACATCGCAAACGGAGTTATTCCAACACCGAAATAGGTGTCGTAGTAACAGAAGTGGAGTCCAACTAACACCAAAAACGGTGTTAATCTGGTGTCTAACCTTGAATTTTAACGAAGGGGGGGGGTTGAATTACCACCAAAACAGAGTTACTTATATGGCTTTGACCTTGAATTATGACACAGATGCTGTGTTGAAACAATAAGAACATGATGTTGAAATAGCACGGTGGCTGTGTTATATTGATACTTGACGTGGTGTAATATTAATACAAAATAATTAACACACTACACACTGTGTTATTTTCTTCGCGTTGGTGCAGCACCACCACAAAATGACAGTCAACACTTTTCCTCACACTACCGACCCTGACATGGTGTCAAATCAACACCGGAAATACTAACACAGATCCCAATTTAACACCGCTGAACACCGGTTGTGTGTTAAAAACGTAACACACCGTCTGTGTTAAACACCAACACCATGGGGTCTGTATTGAATTAACACTGCATGGTGGTCAGTGGCGTAGCAGCTGCCCCCGCAACCCCCGCAGTGCGGGGGGGCCCCGATGTATAGGGGCCCCGAAGTCTTGCGATGAATAAAGTTTTAAAGAAGTAGAACTTCCACCTTACTTGTGTCGGCTTTACAAGTGGGGCCCCTTCTCTATACTTTGCGGGGGGGCCCGCAAACGTGTGCTACGCCACTGATGGTGGTCGTCACGCTGGAACAACTGCCCTGTGTTAAAATTGAATTGAATTGACACAACCAGTTTTTATTGTGTAGAAGTGTGTATGTTCATCTGACACGATCTGATATAATTAGGAACGCCTTTTTCATATAGTATACAGTACTTAAATATGTAAATAGTCTGTTGCAGCAGAACTATCAATTATTATTGGCAACAAATGTCATCCTTTTTGGTAGCGGTTTTTCTCTTTCTTTTTACAAAGCTTCTATTTTGCCATTTTTCTATTGATTTTTTTGGTTAAAGACAAAATTTGCTTCTATTTTAGGCACTTCCAAGCTCATTAGAACTCTGATATTCGTAAACCCTATAAGAAAACTTTATTTTCACATAAATTTTGCTCTAGTATCGTTTTATTAGAAAATAAATTATTACACATATATCTAGATTGCATCTATGCTTAGGCAACGTCAGTTAGCTAATCATTAACTCAATGGATAACATAGTGGTTGAATACTAATTCGAGACTTTTATGGGGCGCCTTTAACGGCAAAGTTAGGAACTATTGTTTTCCAGGAGTGTTTTTCACCCATTCGGAGCCAACATAGGTGCGTACTATGGCTGTAATATGGGATAGGCAAATATTGAATGAAATGTCCACTTTGACGTCTCGTGATAAGCTCGCCACACCAAAACAACACAAGGATGGAGTAAGGTCACGCGTCTAACATCATGTCACAAAGTCTGTACATGTCGAGCGAACAACCTGGAGTACACATACAGCAAGGAGATTGCACTGTTGAGCAAGTTTGTATGAAAGGTTCTATGAAGAACCCATAATTGCGATTTTTTTTTTTAATTTTTTCTTTTACGATTTCAAACTAGAACATTCTGCACAGTAAGCCGCGAAAAACATTAACAGTACATTTGGGCTAGGAACGGGCAAATGAACTCACCATTCGCCATTGTTATAAAAAAATCTTAACGTTTGTTTATTGCTTATAAACTTACATTTCTAGTAAGTATAAAATCAAACTATCCAAGTTAGGAAATGTCTAATATACACACATAAAACATATCGTGTACAACCTCACGAATACATAATCAACTGTGAAATGAGGCTGGCAATGGGAAGTGAGCGGGAGAAACAAGCAGTTGTCATCAGAGCCCCCTGTTCTTAGCTCCAGCTTAGTGGAGGAATCAAGATTAGCGAACTGGAGCATTAAATGGGATCTATCGAAAATGTCCCCGCGAGCTACTAGGAGCTTGCGATCGACGGTTTGGCAATCACTGGTCTAAATCAAATCGCTATTCTGAACGTTTTTGATTGTTATAATATATATATTTAAAAAAAACTGAAAATCCAATGCAGGAAACTATCCCGGTTACACTTTACACTCAGAGAATTGCATACCTCCAGACGGTGACTCTTCTGAGTGGGAGTTAATTTATGTGATACCTCACCCATAAGTCCAACTTTTCTCCTTACCGATTGCATAGAGCAGCTGAACGTCAGTAGTGTGGTGAATGCCTAACTCTGCAGTGGTTCGATTCACAATGGTCCAGAGGAGCTGATTCAAATCATGATGTTCACCAGTGCCCACGCGGCTTATATTCGTGTAATCGGAACGAAACTTGACAATTCATTCATTCATTCATTCATTCATTCTTTATTCATCCATGTCGTACATTATTGGTCAGAGACCAGTACATAGGACTTGTCAAATAATAAGACATTTCAGTATAATTGATACTACATTATTTTACAAACTATCACCCAAGTATTCATTAATATGATAATACATTTTGTTACACAAAAAATTAAATAGTTCATTTTCGAAATTTTGTATGTTTTTGATATCCTTCAAATAACTTGGGAGCTTATTAAACAACTTAGCGGACATAGGAAGAACACTTCTTTTGGTGCACGGATAGTTTTGGTATGCTGTGAATATGTTATTCTTTTGTCGTGTGTTGTATGAATGTACATCGTCAACATGAAGAAAACTACTTTCATTTCTCTTTACATATATCAGATATTTA
Organism: Thermobia domestica; assembly: GCF_964235325.1. Lineage (NCBI taxonomy): Eukaryota > Metazoa > Arthropoda > Insecta > Zygentoma > Lepismatidae > Thermobia > Thermobia domestica. The sequence goes on along the minus strand of NC_137455.1, from coordinate 170,839,886 downwards.
GGATCAATATTAACAGACGAAAATCATATTCACGAAGAAATTAAATGTCGACTAAAAGCAGGGAATTCGTGTTACTATTCGGTTCAAAATCTCTTGTCGTCGCGAATTCTGTCGAGGAATTTGAAGCTTAAAATATATAAAACGATAATCATGCCTGTTGTTCTGTATGGTTGCGAAACATGGTCGCTTACTCTGAGGGAAGAACATAGACTGAAAGTATTTGAGAACAGGATCCTGAGAAGAATATTCGGACCCTAGAGGAACGAGAATGGGGAATGGCGGAAGCTTCATACCGAGGAACTACATAGTTTATACGATTTACCCAACATTGTTAGGGTCGTCAAGTCTAGGAGGCTTAGGTGGGCAGGTCATGCAGCTAGAATGGAAGAAAGTAGAAACGCTTTCAAAGTCTTGACTGGTAGACCCATAGGAAAACGACCATTAGGAAGACCTAGGCGCAGATGGGAGGATAATATTAAGATGGATCTCGCAGAGATAGGAATACAAAGTAGAAACTGGATCCAATTAGCTAAGGATAGAAGTCAGTGGAGACCTTTTGTGAACGCGGCACTGAACCTCCGGGTTCCATAGGCCATAGAGTTAGTTAGTTAGTTAGTTATATGATACTTTTGTATATGTACAGACAAGGCACAGTTAAAATTTTATTTGACTGAAAGACCCTTTTGCATGAGGACCTTGGTGATAGATTAAAAATAGATCTTATTGCCTTTTTCTGTAGACGAAAAGTAGTAACACTGGAATAGGAGGCTCCCCAGAAAATTATTCCGTAATTTAACAAGGATTGAAACTTACCATAGTACAATAACAGCAAAGTTTCTTTTGACACTGAACCACGTAGTCTATAAATGACAAAACAGATACGGCTTAATTTGCTGTTTAGCTCAGTAATATGTGCATCCAATGTAAGCCTATTGCTTATTGTTACACCTAAAAATTTAGTGGATTTTGAATAGTCTACATCAGTTGAATTTATCACAATGAATGAATGAATGAATGAATTATGGGTGAGGTATCACATAAATTAACTCCCACTCAGAAGAGTCACCGTCTGGAGGTATGCAATTCTCTGAGTGTAAAGTGTAACCGGATAGTTTCCTGCATTGGATTTTCAGTTTTTTTTAATATATATATATATATATATATATATATATATATATATATATATATATAACAATCAAAAACGTTCAGAATAGCGGTTTGATTTAGACCAGTGATTGCCAAACCGTCGATCGCAAGCTCCTAGTAGCTCGCGGGGACATTTTGGATAGATCCCATTTAATGCTCCAGTTCGCTTATCTTGATTCCTCCACTAAGCTGGAGCTAAGAACAGGGGGCTTTGATGACAACTGCTTGTTTCTCCCGCTCAATTCCCATTGCCAGACTCGTTTCACAGTTGATTATGTATTCGTGAGGTTGTACACGATATGTTTTATGTGTGTATATTAGACATTTCCTAACTTGGATAGTTTGATTTTATACTTATTAGAAATGTAAGTTTATAAGCAATAAACAAACGTTAAGATTTTTTTTTTTTTAAGTTGGTAATTCTTTTGGTTGGTAGTACACAGTGAGATCTGAAAACGATACAGTAGCTCAGAAGCTTCATAAGTTTGACGACCACTGATCTAGACCAACGTCCAGCCAACCAATGACCAACGTCCAAGATCTTTAAAATTCCTAGAAGGTGTTGCTCGGATGGTGATATAGGCAAAACCATCACTATGAATCGTTATAGTGTTGAATTCCATCAAATGCACAGAAATGGCCCGCAAGGATCGTAAATGTTCAAAAGACATGATGCTCTCAGGTCATGCAACAATCCATACGCAAATTGTTGTTCAAAAGACATTACGTACTCTTCATTAGTTGCAGCATGAAACCGTTCTTCGCTCACTGTATTTCCCCGATATTTCTTCCACTTGTTACTATTTCTTCTAGCACTTCGATCATTTCTTGGGAGGGAAGACCTTCCCTGGTGATCGGACTGTTCAACGTACGGTTGAGGAATCTTCCTCGTTGCAGACTTCAGACTTCTCCCGCCACAGAATCCAGTCGTTGGCTGAGCAATAGCAAAAATGTGTAGTTGCAGATGGAGAATATTCTCATTAAACAGGTATTGTAGTTTTTGTTTTCTTTGTATTTTGGAAAGGGCGCATTTGTAGCGGATATTACATTCGCACTACACTAATATACTGGGTTTTCCATACCAGCCGTGCAGCCTTCTAGAAATCTGAATAAGTAAACAAATGTTAATAACGGTATTTTTGGCTATGTTCTGTCGAATTGTTTTTTTTTTTTTTTTTTTTTTTACATTTGCTGGTTTTTACTAGAAGTACGATATTCAGACCAAAAGTTGAAGTTTTTTAAACGCGACATAATAGTTTTCATTGTGGTTTCAGAATATATGTTAAATATATATATATATACTAGCAGCGTTCACCCCGCTTCGCTGCGGTCACCCCGGAACGCAATAAACTTTGTTACTTAGATAATTTTTACTTTTTCGCTTTCAAGTGATATGATAAAAACCATAGAAGATTGCAGTAAATGTTAACATTATATCGCCTGTCATTTATGTTAACCCGCCCCGCTTCGCTGCGGTCACCCCGGAACGCAATAAACTTTGTTACTTAGATAATTTTTACTTTTTCGCTTTCAAATTGCAGTAAATGTTAACATTATAGCGCCTGTCATTTATGTTAACCCGCCGAGTGACACGGTCATGCGGGTTGCATATAAATACGTTTATTTTTATACCTATGATGAATTAACAAAGGATTTGTACGTTATGGACACTTGAATGGTCAATTATCTCAAGACACTGGTAATTAAAAATTAAAGTGATATGATAAAAACCATCTAGGGTCCAAATCCTAATAACCCCCCAAAAATGAAAGAAATTGGTTCAGCCGTATTAGCGTGATGAGCTAACAAAGGATTTGTGCGTTCTCTTTTATATAATAGATATATATATATACGTATATATATATTGGAAATTTCACTTGAATCATTTTTGCAAAAGAAAAAAAAAATCTTTTAAAAATCTTTAAATGACGTGTGAAATCGATTGTTTCCGGAATACGGCTTAAAAAAAAAAAAAAAACATTTTCCAATTAAAATACTAGCTGTTCCTCCAGAGCCTTCGGCTCACTCTACATTATAAGTTAAAATTAGGTTGATTAAAGCCATAATTGGTTAAATGTAACTTTTTTGTTAAGTTTAGTTTACCTACAAACCCCTCATATTCCACACAATATTTATGCAGTTACTCAAGAATTTTGTTTTATACAACCTGTGTTGATGTAATAATTGACGGACAATTTATTTTAATGCTGTGTACACTGAGAAAAATCTGTTTTTCGGACAACAGTATATTGTACAAATATACGGAATTCTCTTGCTTACTACAGAAATCAATATGGAGCATACATTATCTATTGCTCTATTGTCAAATTGCACTATTGTCAAAGTATCTTACTATAGATTAAGTTACACTTAAATTGTCACTATACGACTGTAGATTAAGTTGCAATTTAATTGTCACCATAAATAACGTTATACCTAAATCATCAGAATATGTTATAGTAGAATTGATGGATTATTAAAATGTGACACAACAAAATGTGTGTGAATCCAAAGAATACATTAAGGGCTATATGCACAGTTAATCCCATAAGGAATCCCTAGGGGAACCGTACCTATGGAACATCTCAATCCTCCCTTTGACTGTGTGTTGCACATACAGTATTTCTCAAAGTGAACCCTCGTTTACAGTTAACCCTGATTTTTTGTAAAATCAGCTAAATTTTGTAAAAAAAAAAAAAAAAAAAAAAAAAAAAAAAAAAAAAAAAGTTCTAGATAATACTCCGAAGCTAGTTCTACTCTGATAAAGCACTAACATCACAACCCAGCAATTGCATAGATAGAATGTATGCTATATATAGGAAAAAGAAATTTTTATGACGTTGTTTAAATACAACAACGTAGCGGAAAAATAAACACTGTAGATTAGAAATGCAGTTTTTTTTTTCAATTTCCAGGCAAAATCTATTAAATTGTAAAAAGAAATAAGGAAGTTATGTAAGTAACAAACTTATGAGGATATAGATTTACAATAGGGATCCCACTAGAAATAAATTACATATACCATGCCTTTTTAACAAAATCAACTTTTACTACATTCGAGAGTTGTATTTTATGAGCAACATTGCATTCAAAATATGTAAGCTCATACTTTGAAGTCACGTAATATTTTCAAGTTAAGGAAGTTAGGAACGAAGAATTGATTGCAGGATGTTGAATAAAGACTGAAAAGTAAATAATATGCGTAGAAAGAAACGCTTCAAAACAATGCTTTTATAAAGTATACCAGAAAAGAGAGTTTTATTTTATTTTATTTGTGTTTTCATTTATTTAGTTAGTTAATTTATTCTGAGGTAAAATGAACAAATGGAACTAACATTACAAACATTGGGCGCTCTTCCTAAGGTTGAAGGTAATTTCTTTTGTGTGTGTTAGGGAAGTAGTTTGCTATAATCCATCATAATCAGTTGATCCCATCACATATCAACCAGAGATGGAGTGGGTCAGTGGATCATGGGTCAGGTGAGTCAAAATTTGTAAGTGGGTTATGGGTCAACAGGACGTGATCCACTGCGACCCACTACCCACCGTGACCCACTCTGGTTTACATTACCCACTCTAACCCACCGACCCAGTCTGTTCAGTGCATTGTAGACAGCATCTTCTGAACACTGGTGAATTTGTCTTCGATTTACTTTCAAGGCCTCCATTTTTCGTCTTTTTCACTTGTTTCTGTTTACTTACCTAACATAAGATGGGTATATCTAAGTGAAGAAAGAACTTCAGGCACTTCCGAATATTGATATTTGTAATTGTAATAGTAGCAATAGGACTTACAACTTAGCCTTCGAGACACAGTCAAATTTTACACTATTTTTTTATTTTCTTTACGTTAGACTACTTTATCTCGATTTGAGACTTAAATTTTATCCTATTTCCCACTGAAAAATATCTGTAATTCAACAAAGGAATACAGTGAAACCTCTCTAAAGCGGACAGCCGTGGGGAATCAAAAATTGTCCGCTATAGAGAGGTGTCCGTCTTAGAGAGGTTTCGATATTTTCTTACGTAAATTAGTAAATAAGGTGATATGTAATTACAAACTATTGAAGGTAATTTATCAAACCGTTCTATGACTGTGGGCATGTCGATATCTGCGGATTCTCCACAAATCGCTTTGAAAGAAATTTTGTCTAATCCGAAACTTCTCTAACCACTCGTTCGAGACCTTGAAATCTGAAACATTCATTTCTGTTGAAACCTCTAAATTCTTAGCTTTTAGCATCGACTCTAACACAGGATTTTTTTTTCATTCCGCACTCTATAAAAACATTCACTTGCACACCAACTTTGTTCAAAGCAATGAGACACAATTTTCATTGTCATTTTCATACCACAACTTTATTAACTTGTCTAGGTTTTATATGATCTCAGGTGCTTGAGTTTTACCGATACAAAAATTTTCAGCTATCCTTCGCACACCTCAGTATTCTTCGAAAATTCAATCAATTCGATTTTAACATTAGCGCTTCTCGTGGCATTTCGAAAGCTCACAACAACTTACACCTTATTGCTTCCGTCTACAAATAGAGGCACTAAGACAATATGCGAATACGTGAACAAAAATTACCAAACATGTCTTCTGCTTGATTCCAGCAAAACAGTAAAATGACGTGTCATCCCAAATGGCAGGCAACTGTCAATCACTTGATTCTAAAACAGGTTGGGTGGGAGTGGAATGCAAGCAAAGGATATGAAGGTGTTGTTAAACAAAGACGCTTCATCTGAGTTTCTGAACAGCCAGTTGACAAGGAAAAATGTTATTACAATGTTTCCTTGGTGATATATGTATGCATTTCTGAAAATGTATTTTTTCTGTATTTTTCAACTTGTTTCTAGAGAAAGTGTCCGTAATATGGAGGTAAATAATACCTATAAGAGACAGAAAAGACTGCCCGTGTCCGTACTAGAGAGTGTCCGCTTTAGAGAGGTTTGTCAACATGGTTTTTCCTATTACAGTGTTTGGGGATTACAAAATATGTCCGTTATGAGAGGTGTCCGCTTTATAGAGGTGTCCATTAGTAGAGGTTTCACTGTAATTATATACGGTGTATGATAATTAGATTGAAATTTGTCGTAATATGGCCCATGACAAACACTTTACCATTTTATATCGTCAACGCCAAGTAACAGAGTGGTGTTTGAGCGATTGAATGTAGAAATTCAAACTCTTATTATGTGCGAGCGGTCCCGGGTTCGAGTCCCGGTGGGGGCACTCGGTCGAAAAAGTGTAAAACGCTTTTTCAGGCCAGCCACCCTGAATGAGGTTTCCCTGGGTTTTTCCTCATTCACACCAGGCAAATGCCGGGGTGGTACCTAACTTATAGGTCCCAGGCCGCTTCCTTCCTTTCCCAATCCTTTCTTCCTTCCCTTTCCCCGGATTGTGTGCTCGCCGAGGGACGTCATCCCTCAAAACGTGAAGTCCTAAATGGCCTTAGATGCCGAAAGTCCAGAAATCTAAATCCCATCCCATCAAACTCTGATTACTGATAATTTCACAGCCTTGTTTTATTAAAAGTGTAAATAAACTCTTTACTCAGTTGAGAGAAGGGTGTGGATCATGGGTCAGAGTTGATGATGATGGGTTTTGGTGGGCGGTGGCTTCGGAGTTAGTGGGTCACAGTGGGTCAAAGTGGGCCGTGGTGGATGGAGAGTCAAAATGGGTCGTTGGTCAGTGGGTTATGGGTCAAATTTTCATTGACCCATTCTATCTCTGAATCAACAATTAGAGACCTGGTATAATACATCGGTGCTTAAACATTAAATCGTGCCCAATCCTTTCATTCTTACAAGTCCCATTTCCGCCTTCCTTAACCTCGATGCATAAACGTAGGACGCTAAACTAAAAAGAAAAGTCTTGTTTCTTCATTTTAACCCACAAATAACTCCTTTGTAATGTATTTAAGATCAATATTTTAGAAGTTACTTTTTACCTTTTTTTTTTTTTATTAACACATTAAATTTGTGAAAATACATTGAGCAGTGGCGTCTCGTGACATAATTTTTCGGTAGTTCACAGTCGTTAGAAAATTCTATTCTAGAATTGTTTCAATATTCTAAATAAGAAAAACTATTTAAAAAAATTAATAAAAGTAACCATCATATATACATATAGGGCGATTCCAAGGGGCTATAGCTCTCCCTTTCACTCCCAGGTATACAGTGGATAAAATAAGCTTCAATCCTGCTTTACGCTGGATAAAGCTGCAAACTATGGTTTAGCCCCTCCCTTGATCATATCCTGGATCCGCCACTATATATATATATATATAAAGTACCCATTCATAAACAAATGCTCCATTTCATTCGTATATGAAATCACTTCTGATGATCTGGGCAATCAACTTGTCAGTAATTTTTCTGTAGTTTTTTCTTTTTTTCTCTGTTGATACTATAGCTCAGCGTTTCCCAACCTTTTTCAACTTGCGGCACACTACAGGTGTAACTTGAATTCTCGCGGCACACACACACATATATATATATATATATATATATATATATATATATATATATATATATATATATATATATATATATATATATATATATATATATATATATATATATATATATATATATATATATATAATTACTATTATTATTTGTAAATATAAAATACCGTAGTATTTTAATGTGATTACTGATCTCCTTCTTACAGAGAAGAAAGCTCGGTCACTGATTTTCTCCCGTGGTAAATCATTATGCTTATTTTTCATTCTAATTTTAAAATAGAAAACAATTACAATGAAATATAGGACTCCGGTTTTTAAAAATCCTCTTTCTCTTTCAAAAACTGTATCTAACCTTTAACTAAAAGGGAAGATCACTAAATAACGAACAAATAAACAAATCTCCTATACTTTTAAAACGCAAATGTAGGTAATTTGTATGCATATTTGCTTTGTTGAATTTATTGAATGATATGTTAAAATTTCAAGTTACGAAATAGTCTGCAACAATAAAGAAGCAATAATGGTCATGACAATGATAAATACGTTTTTCAACATTAAAAATGTACAGAAAAGTAACACAGTATGAAACTTAAAATTGTAGATTTATAGTAATGTGAAATACAAATATATATTTTCTCCTATGTTGTGCAATTTGGTTCCTATAGAATTAATAATTTGTTTCGATTTCCTCGCGGCACACCGGTTGGGAAACGCTGCTATAGCTAATGCACTGAGGATATTTTGAGCTACGGTACTCCTTTAAGTGCTTTTGTATTCTTTAATATGGTAAAAGCAACTTTCAGTTTCTGAAATCAACGTTGGATTATTTTCTATGATTTTTACGAATTTTGGCGTATGTCATTCTCTTTCTACAGATTCACTATCAATTTCACAATATATTAAATTAAATCTCCAGTAGACTGCAAACGTCTGCTATCTCGTATATTTGAATTGTTATATATGCTGTTTTGTGAACTGTTAACAGTATAACGAAACATACAATGTGTCAAATTATTATGATAGTTGCAGAACCTTTAATTACGAGCGCTATGTGAATGTATGTTGCATTGTTGTCTCAAGACACTAAAAGACGATATTTACAGTTTAGAAAGGAGATTACTGTAATGTGTTTGATGCTCTCCCACCTGGAATTGAACTCGGGGCCAGTTTACCAAAGACATACACTAGTCACTATACAAATGAGGATGACACAACACTTCATGAAGTCAACCAAACCACGGAAAACACCAGAGCTACTAGGATCTTTGGACTTCTAATGGAGACATACAGCATATTCTAACACCTCAAACTCTGATGCAATCAATTAAAAGCGAACGAATGTGACTTCTTTTCCTAGAAAATTATCATCAGACTTAATAGAAATGATCATGCAAATGAATTGTGATAGGATATTTGACGCACTTATCAGGCACGCACTGAGAAAATTTTGTTGGATGAGACCAAAGCTTGGGGGATCCAATACTATAAGACATTACATCTATGTACGACTGATCCAATGTAATTCTATAGCCAAGAAATGGTATCTAATTGTTAAGTTCTGCCATTTATATTCTGAAAAAAAAAATATAGAATTAGATTTCTTTAAAGAATAGAAAGAGTACAGGTGAAATGTCACATCAAATCTTTTGACTACATCAGTCATTTCTCTATGTCTATTTCTCAAGCGAATGTCGAGTTAAGAGGTTTCGAGGGGGGATCCGAACCCAGTAGATTTTCCGTCTGAGTGCGTTCCTGATGCTCATATCAGTTAAATACAGCATAATTTTAATGTGTTTATTACAGTTCTCATATTTCTTTACATTTTCAATCAGATACCCCAAATATATTACACAATTCAAATCCACTGTTAATTCCCTTCATATAAGATGCGAGAAAAGCAAAACAATGATATTTTCATTTCAGAATCTATCAGCCATTTATTTGTTTCAAATTAACTTTGAAATTTCTACCCAGTTTAGTTTCCACCTCTAGATGATAGTTAACTTTGGTCGATTATAATCTAATTTCTTTCTAAACTTTCACAATTCATCAGTGCACTAAAAGATATACAGTAGTTTCTTGCAATCACTCAATAGAATCCTCTACAAAATAGGATAATGAAAAGATTTTTCTTACAATAAATTTTCCAAAAAATACTTCCGTATCTAATAGGCCTTAGACTCACTAGTATTGAGAAAATATTTTAGGAAAACCTAACACTACAAACCTATCAAGGAGGGTATGCGAGAGTGTATGGAGTATACCCACCTTAATATCTTTATAGTTCAGCATATATTTACTTTAATTGAGAGATGTAATAGCGGTATAAAGATGGATATGAGCTATAGTTTTGAAAACGGTCGACAGTATATCTACCAAAATTTCTAGCAGTACATAGCTGATGAAAATTATAGACAAGAAATAATAAATACATGCAAACACATTTATAAGACAATCATTATACCACCACACGGACACGTTTTCACTTTTGCCACTTTGAAATACACAGAGAATAATGTTTCTGCGCATAAAATACGATCTACGAAGTAAGTTCCACCCCCCTCCAAAGAAAAAACCTTTCCGTAGTTTTCAGAAGTGTTACAGCTGAACGTATGTTACTGCAAATACCAATGCCTTTTTCTATTTTGCGTGTGTTAAAGATCAATGTTGAAAAAAAAAGTTACAAAATCTCCTTCCGGTTCCCACAATACAGAAAGTAAGCTTTTACCATTGTAGCAGTGTTACTAATTACGGTATGTGTTGATAAGCTATTTGCTTTTCTTACAAACATTTAGTTTATTTAGGCAGGAAAACCGTAGCCTAAAGAACAATCAGATATTATACATATTTAAAAAAATCTTGAAAATAAATTAAAATTTCATTTTGTTCTGCGTTAACTTATGAATCTCTGGGGAATGGTTACTCCTCATTTCCCTTGGTACGACCTAAGAAAACCGTAATTTTGTTTGTTTCATTAGTGTATTTTCATTAGAAGAAATTGAGATAAAAAGAAATGTAGATTGATTAAAAGAATGAGTTATGTACTACTACTATGTTCTATTTTAAATTGCAGTTCATTCTTTTGATTCAGTTTAAAGCACCACATTACAGGAGATTGTCAACAACAGTTTTCAACGCAAAAGTTCATTTTTTGATTCTGTATAAAGCGCCACATTACTGGAAATAAGGCAACTACAGCCGTCAACGCTGCTCGTTCAAATCTTGATTTGAAAGTCAGGAGACCGCAGTTCCTCCCCTCAGCTCCCCGCGTTTCCCTTCTGTACTACACACAGAGCAGTCTATCGCGCTCGCTGATGGGTTGTGAACGTGGTGTGATGATGGAATGCATATACGCAAGGGGTAAAACAAGTAAAGAGTATAAATGAAACAACAATATAATAATATTCTAGATATTATTAAATATCTTAAGGAGCAACAAACAGCGCACGATATTTGGTGGTTCACGTGCTCTTGCGAACTGCACAAGACGACGCCACTGACATTGAGGAAAGGGAATTTTACTCTGAATACGTTTTGTTTTAAACTCATTTAATTTTTTGCCGTCTTAACCCTGCTAGTTATTTACATCAATACCCAAATATGAAAACACAGTGCCATTCTTCAAATTACGCTCTGGTTTTTCTTCTAAACTATCTTTAAGAATTGAAACTTCGAGTTACCATGAGAACAATTTATGCTTTAATATCGCTCATTTTAATCTTATTCGAGATACAAAACATCGTTCTCTTCTCCCTGTTTTGATTCTTGTGTTGCAAAATGTGAAGAAGAATGTTTATTTTGAGTCATATTATCTTATCTACTTTTATCACAAATAAAGTCGTTTCGGTATGTGACCTTGGGTTGTGCATATAAAAATATAAAAGTTATTGAAAGGATTGCATTAAACACTTCTTCCTTTCAATATATATATATACTGCATCTCACAAGATGCACGTTGTTCTTCAATATTTACATTGAACACTCTCTTAATACGGTTTGTTATGTAAACGGATGAATTCAAAGAATCCTTGTTCTTCAGACAGAGTGACGCATGGGAACAATTGTTGATAATCACCCTCCACGAGTGGAATCTTGGCTTCATTGCTCTTCTTTATTTATGTTCTCTCACGTTATCGACGTTATTAGGCTTCACTATTGAATTATGCGTGTTATCTTAGAATGATTTGAAAGTAAACAAAAAATAAAGGAAAGAAAGTACATGACGGATAAGTTTCCTTGAAAAATGACGTACATACGGTGATGTAGACTACTTTATTAGAATCACGCTAGTAGGCTTCATAAGACTGTAAAGTTATTAAGTACGTCCGTCTGTTCGTTACGCTACACGTTCGTTAATGGAGCCGATCTGTTAGCATCGTCACTGGTAACGGTGACTATAACGATAGCTATCCATATCCCGTTTAAAATATGTAACATCACCTAGTTTCTAAGCAACCTGTACACTGGCAAAGAAATGTTCCCAATAAGTCATTCTTTTAAACCACTAAAAAATTAACATTTATACATAAAAGAAGAAGAAATATAAGCCACTTTGACTGCAAAGAAAACGCCTATCACTATTGATCAGAAATCGAAATGGTAATTGATTTTGCAAAAGGAAGAAAAAATGTTAAGATTTAATCCTCAAAAGAAATTGCTGAATAAATAAGAAAATGCTCTCAAAATCTTACAAGAAGGGATTATTTTTGCTTCCCTTTCAGATACTCTAGAACAGCGTTTCCCAACCGGTGTGCCGCGGCACACTGGTGTGCCGTGAATGGGCCGCTGGTGTGCCGCGAGAAATCGAAACAAAATTATTAATTTTATAGCAATCAAATTGCAAAACGTAGAGAAAAATGTATATTTGTATTTCACATTACTATGAACCTCTACTATGAATCTACAATTTTAAGTTTCATATACTGAGAAAAATCCGTTCTCCAGACAGCGGTATATTGTACAAATATACGGAAACCTCTTGCTTACTACAGGAATCAGTACGAGGCATACGCTATCCTTATGCTATATATGCACTGCCTAGATGCATCCTAGATGCTATATATGCCTTAGATGTTACATCATGCCGTTGCAAAGTATTTCGTAACTTGAAAATTTAAAATATCATTCAATCCTTTAAAAAAAAAAATTACCTACATTTGTGTTTTAAAAATAAGAGATATTTGTTTGTTTGTTCGTTATTTAGTGACCTTCCTTCTTAGTAAAAAGGTTGGATACAGTTTTTAAAAAGAAAGCGTATTTTTAAAAACCTGAGTCCAATTTTTCATTGCATTTGTTTTCTATTTTTAAATTTGAATGAAAAATAAGCATAATTATTTACCACGGGGGAAAACCAGTGATCGAGCTTTCTTCTCTGTGAGGAGATCAACAATAACAGAAAAAATACCACTGTGTTTTATATTTACAAATAATAATATCTATAAGTGTGCCGCGAGAATCCAAGTAACACCCGTAGTGTGCCGCAAGTTGAAAAAGGTTGGGAAACGCTGCTCTAGAACATAAAGTTCATTGTAAATTAAATCGTATTCCTAAATCAATAGAGAATGTACGTACTTCTTAATAACATACGGTAGTGGTTAATTCTAAATATGCCCAAGACCTTTTTGCTTTAGTCTTTTATACTAAAATAAACTGAAATACATAATTTTGTACCAGAATTTCCATATGTTATAAGTTGCTTTTCGATTTATTACGGATTTAATGCTAGGCTTCAGCAATGGCAGTAGAAAGGCTTCGAAACGATTTAGCCTTCCATGTCTAAAACTACGAAACCGTCAACAAAAACTTACAGAAATTTCGCACCTCATTTTTGAACTTTCAACTACGCCTGAAATTGCACAAGAAATTGTACATTATTAACTTTACTGAAACCAAATGAATTTCATTACCTACTTGGTCCAGTGGTTCAAAACGAATCTGAACTTGTTTCGTAAGCAAACTACGAGCCACACATATAATTCAGTCCTTTTGATCGATTAACTAATTTTTTTTAACATCAAAACAACTTACGGATTACAGTGGTGCCCATCCCCCTCATATCAATGACGCACCCCCCTCAATTGTCTATCCGTAGGTGTTCTTCCATGAAAAAAATCTTTTCAATTAATTTTTATACAGCCTCAAACATATTTATATAGATTTTTACCCCCCCCCCCAAATATTTCAATGACGCAGTTTGCGTCATAGCCCTCCCTTGTGGGCACCCCTGCGGATTTGATCATCTTATTACAGTCACCCTACACCGAACTAATGCCTTTTTCATCCACTAGAGGGGATTTCATGTACGCAAGCAGGGCAACGCCCACTTAAATATATGTGGGAAAAAATAAATACTCCGACTTTCTCATTAATTTTATTCAGTTAATTTAGCTATTGCAAATAAAATGTATTGAAATGCGTAAAGTATTACTTCCTGCAAAATACAAATTGATAAATTCTTTAAAATTTGGAAAATTTGACTATAATTAGACCTATTTATATTAGCAAAAACTACAGAACTAAATTGTACTATAGTACTCGCGCCGACTCGTGAAGCTTGACCTAGATCTACCGATTCACCACCCAATAGAACGCGAGGGTGTGTTCCGGTCGTCAACCCCCACCCATTAAATTTTGTCAGTCTTCTCTCGCGCTACACGGAAATCTCCCGATACTACAGTGTTGTCGGATTGGCGTCAAATTCCGTGTTGTTAATTCTTTTTTGTTGCGTTATATTTTCGTTGTTACTATTTGTGCTATTGTTACCATTTTAGAATAGTTGTTACAGTAGTTATTGTTGTGTAGTATTATTATTGGTAATTTTTAAATGCCTTTTTTGTATACTCGTTTATTATGTTTTCAAAGTTTGGCAACATTGTTGGTGAATTTCAGCTGTTCGACATTTCCCCAAGTGTGCGCTCGGGAAGCGGTTCCACGAATTGTACCGGAGTTTTCCGATGTGTTGGAGCTCAAGCAAAATATTTCTATGATTGGTTTAGAGCCCAAGCTTCACGACTCGGCGCGAGTACTATACTACTCTTAAATGCTTACGCCACTCCCTGACATAATCGTGTCATACTCGCAACTAGGAAATGAAATTATTTTAATTAAAATGCATTAAAAACTGTAAAAAAAAAAAATGTTAGGGAAAAGACATCAATAGCAACTAGCAGAAAGTAATACCAGTTTGCGATCTTCTCAGATTGACAAGTAGATAAGATTTGCCAGGTATGATAAAATAGTCCGGTTTGCAATCAAACAGTGCGCATGTGCGCACCCAGAAATTTTTGGTGGGAAGTGTCCAAGCTTGGGGAGTGGGGGTCCAACACTACAAGCTACTACGTCTATGTAGTATTGAACGGGTATTGTTCAATACTTCTACCTATATTTTCAGAAAAAAAAGATAGAATTAGATTTATAAGAGAAAGAATACAGATGAAGTATAAGATCAAATTTCCATGCACTTTAATCATTTTCCTGTTAAACGAGTATAGTTTTATTGAGAAATTATGCAAATGTACGTTTAGTTAGGAAATTTTGTGAGGTCCGCATATGGTGGAACCCCCTAGGTGCACCCTTGCTTGAATGAAACCTTTGGAAAGCACTAATAATTGAACTCGTTGTTAGGTTAAATTATTTTTAACCGTCAATACAAATAAACACAAAGCTTCGCGTATCTCTTGTAACCAGGATATTAACAATTCCTCAAAAATAATAGAATGGTGATCTAAATGATAACAGATCAAAAGCTGCTGAATGAAAACCGAAAAATTTGAAACTTCTCTCATATATTAATATAAATTATGTATTTTATATATTTTTTAGAATTCCATTCTATATTTTGACCCTACTTGCCTTCATGTCTGTATTAATATTTTATGATTATCCTGTAAGAATGGTTCAGATTTATAGAGCACTTCTGAGCCAAGTGGGAATGCTGACGTAAACTTGAGTGTGAGGTAAGGGAAACCGGGGCTAGTTGTTACAGCAGAGATGTTGCAACGCTGTGTTTTTCGTGGTATAGGCAACGCGCACGAGCCATTCAGCTACCGTAAAGGCGGATTTTCATGCCCGCGTTAGAACGGAAGCATCACATGTAGCGTATTCACCGTAAATTATTTTCGTTTTCATACATCCGTGCGTGTATTGCGCCAAATTACTACTCGCTAGGTAATGCGCATGCGTAAAATAGAAAGTTTGCGACTTCAGTTTGTGATAATGGATTCCCGAAGGAGAGCTATCGTTTTAGCTGGAATATATTGTATTTCAAAACGCCGCCGTCGAAAGTATGTTAGAAAAATGTGGTGGGTTCACCCCATTTTCCAGCTTCGACGAGAATACGGAATATATAGGAACCTTTTCTTTGAATTAAAATCCGATCCAGATAAATTTTACGCAGTGTACGCGCGCTACTTCCGTCAGAATTGAACAAATTTCTACTCTGACGCGAGTGTAGCGCGCCATCTCCGATGCGTGATTTCATTGGCTGTTTAGCACAATCGCTCGCAACTCGCGGAGGTAAAGCACACATGAAAACTCGCCTTAACACGTGACGCGGTCAGCGAAGAGGAGCACAGTTATTTCGGTTCAGGGGACTCTTGATTCAGCTTTTCTGCCCTCATTTTTCCCAGGATACTTTGAGATCGGTGACGTCACGTGGAGGTATCGCGGTATTTTTCAACAGAACAAGTAAAATACAGCATAAACAATTACGCTACTGTTTCAAGATAAGCAAAAACCATGTTAATTGCGCAGTAGCTTATTGAAATAACAGAGGAAGCAATACAAATGAATTAATGTTCCATTGATTCCCTAAAAATGATGAACTTACGAAGAAGATGGATTTCCCGCTATAAGCAAAAGAACAGGTTTAATATGGCTAAGGTACGAATATATTCTGCTCACTTTTCATCACAGGATTATCAAAGGGTTTTAAGAATGAGCTTGTAGGTTTCCAGCAAGAGTAGTGTTTAAGATCTGACACTGTTTCTTCATTATTGATACCAAATTGGCATGGGGGAAAAAATAAGCTAGACGCTAGTCAAGTTGAAAAACAGGTGTGTAACAACAATAATTTATTTTGCTTGTATTGACATTTGTTTTTGAGCCCTTAAAGCGAAGTAGAAGAGGGTACCAACGAGAATATAAATGTATACCCTCATATATTGTTTAGTTTAAATGATATTCTTAATTTTTTTTGAGTATCGGAACCGTTATTCTAGCAAAGTACTCAAAGTGCACTTTGAGCAGAACATTCATAGGAACCTATTACGAACCGAACTTAACATAATCTAATCTTGTCTAAACGAACCGTACTTGTTACGTATAAATTACATTGATGTTATTCCTTCTCCAATGCCACATCGTGAGACAAAACCAATTGTTCTGCTCAAAGTGCACTCTTACCATTATTCTTATAATTGAAGGGCTGACCTACTGAGGGAGCTAAGCCACGGAAACTAAATTCGGAGAAATCGAAGGGTAAAGTGGAGGATAAATAACTGCAGATTTTTCCCTGTGAAAGTGGTTCTTTTATGTATGTATACCACTCTATAGATATCTGTGCAATTTGTAACCTGTAATATATAATGTAAAGTGTGTTGTATTGAGTAATAAACGAATATTAGTAATGTAAAGGAAATATTTTGCAGTGATGATATCTGACAGTTTGATTAATGCACACGAAATACAATAGGTTAGGTTAGATTTCTGACTTAACCTAACCTAACCAAATTAGGTTAGGTTCGGTTATCTTAGGTCAGGGTAGATTACATTTCTAACGTAACCTAACCTATCCTAAAAGAACCTAACCTAATTTATTACATACTCAGAATCTGAATATTTTGAATTATGTTTGTTTATGTATTTTACTACCTGAAATGCTGTCATGGAAAGGATCGGTTTATGGAAAGTATTTGAACTCCGCCCCCTTAGAATTCACGTTTCAATGAAAGTGCAATGACAAAAATCCATAATGTGACCCCTTCCCCACGCTCAAAGAGGATGAATTTCGATTTAAACGGTATCGATAGGGTCAGTATTCATTTCAGTGACACCAAAAATTATGGAAACACCAATTTCGGCTGTTTTTGATTGTTTGTCGTCTCCTTCCTATCTCCTCTCACCCCCGAGCTGAAAAATAATAAGATTCTGAGTTAGGCCTGGGTGCATTAGAGTACCAAAAATACTTGATGCATTAAGTTGGTCGAGGAGAAGTTAGCAGTCAAACATTGTTACAATGATTTTTATTTATATGAAAAGTAAATGACCCTTCTTCCCCTTAAAAACGAAATTGTCAAAATAATGGGACATTATTTCCCTTAAGTTTAATGAGGAGTTTATATGCCGAGTTTCATCTTCTAACTTAATAGGCTCGTGAGATACTATATTATAGGTGCAAATTTTGAACCCCTTCTACCCCTTAGGATTCGCCCTTTAATCAAAGTAATGCGATAAAAAATTTGGTCAGGCCATTTCAACTCATGTACTAAAAATTATAAAAATCGGCCCAAAGGTCCAGGATAAGTTAGCAAGCAAACATTATATTCAGTTTTATTTGTATAGATAATTAATCATTATTGATGGTATTTATTTATTTATTAAATCATATTTTCTCGTCTGTGAATAGCAAAAACTCATTATTTGTATTTGGAAAGACAAGGAAGTTCATAATTATGTTTTGAATCCATTTTTACGAGTAAAGCGCGAAGTGTAACAAGCAGGCACGCGAAAAAAATATTCAGGGATACCGCCACATGACGTCACAAACAAGGAGCCAATCAGAACGCTAATCGTGAACTGGGGCTACCTGTTATTTTATATACCTTGATTTCGGCTGTTGAACTTGTTCAGTGAAGTGTGTTATAGCGAATTTTCTGTTTTTTTTTTATGAAAAGTTTTTTTTTTCGTTTCCTTGTATATACATACCTACAGATAAAACAGAAGGTAAGTTATATGTCATATATCCATTTTACTTTAATGTTCGTTAACTATAAGCCAGTGTTAGGAAGTAACGTAACGCAAGTAACGCGTTACTTTTTAAGTAACGTTTCCTAGTAACGCGTTACATTTTTCCCAAAGTAACTGTAACGGTAACGCGTTACAAATTTTTAAGTAACGTGCCTAGTTTCGTTACTTTTTTCGCGTTACATTTCGGATGAGTAACTACAATATATGTATATATATTTTTTTCGGAAACAAATGTTTCTTTCTTGTAAGTGAATTTCTCAGAATGAAACAATCGAGCATGAACTACGTATGTCAGTGACCGACAGTCACAGACACACAGAGAAACATAAGTTCGTAGTGCCACTTGCTGTCTTTTGAAGATGAGGACAGCCTTAGGGAAATCACGTGTACTAATTGCAAGCACCTGGAAGATTTTTTCGTAGATTTTGACAGCTCCAAATCAATACATTCAGTGAGTGAACTATGAGTGCAATGATACCGGTAGTCTATTTTACTTCGATTGTTGTTGTTTTTATAAAGATGGAGAACGAAATATTTTACCGTTCGAACATTTGAAAGAATACTTTTTTCTTAAGAGCTGAGGATGATGGTAGACAGAATTTAAAAGTAAAGTGTTTGAAGTGCCCCGGCGGAAAATATTTATCAACAACTAGGGTGCCATAATTAATGATTTACAGTAAGGGGTTAATATGAATAAACTGTGTTTTGATGTGCAGGCCTACTTTATTCCTAGAAAATAGTTTGTTGATGGATGTAATATTGGAGTTCTTTCAGATCAGTTTGCTTATCCTAGAGTCCCGTTGATTATAGAGTAGTGTAATGTTTCTCTATATTCTTTATTTTTAATTTTACATAACAACATTGTTATTATTATATAATTAGTTTAGCAGAATAATAATAAGCAACCATTTTTTCTAACGCATAGGGATGAACACGAGTCAAGCTAAAACTCGACTCGACTCGAATTCAAGTCGAGTTTCGAGTCAAGTCAAGGGTAATATCCTCGAGTCGAGTTCCGAGTCGATTCAGTTTTTCGCGTCGAGTTTCGAGTCCAGTCGAGTTTGATAAATGGCTCGTTTGTTTTAAGTCGTCTTGAAATCATGCTCTGATTACACTGGAAAACGAAAGCCATGAAATACTTTTAGTGTTGCTCACGAGAGGGGACACTGCTCGCATCTCGTCTCGTCTCGATAACGAGTCGCCAAGAGATTTTTTTTATAACAAGCTCAGCTCGGTTCGGCTCAACTGAGAAGATGGCTCGAGCTGGCTTGGTAGGGATGAGCCATTTGCTCGGTTCGGCTCAACTAAGCCGAGGGCTCTAGCCGAGTTGGTTGGGTGAGCTGTTGGCTCGGCTCACTTTTCGGTTCGGGTCGATAGTGAATGAGCTGTGAGCCAAGCTGCTCGAGTCGTTGATAATTCTAAACCCGGCCCGAGCAGTTTTGAAGATATTTGGCCAGTGCCCTATAACTTTTAACAGTGTTTGGCTCGAGCCCGAATACTCAACTTAGACCCTCAACCCAAATTCAGAAGCTCGTGAACAATGTCCTTGACTCCTAGACTTCACGACTACCGAGGTTGGCAATCAACTAGTTTTCTAAGTATTCAAATACAAACCACCTATCTTCGTTTTTATATACAGTGTTGTTGTAATAATAATAATAATAATAAAAGTTGTTGTAGTAGTAGTGTCATTGATAATAATTATACTGTTTATGCAATGTACTTGAAGAATGTACTCGAAACTACACACCGGATTTGGCTCGAGTCGACTCGAAACTCGACCCCAATTCGAGTCGAGTTGGAGGAAATTTTTCGAGTCGAGTTTTCGGGTCGAGCTCAAAGATGTCTGTTTCTAGTCGAATCGAGTGTCAAAGAAAACTCGCTCGAACTCGTTCGTGTCCATCCCTACGAAAACGCAGTATGGCATTTAATCAATGTTACATTATATAAAAATGTTCATATATCAAGTAAAAATCTGTCCTTGCATTTACATAAAGTGATTCAGAACGTGCAATAATAATAATAATAATAATAATAATAATAATAATAATAATAATAATAATAATAATAATAATAGCGATAGTAATAGTAGTACGGAAAATTGAAGTCATATTTTTTTTCCACATTTTTCAAGTTTCGGACCTAAAAGTAACGCGTTACTTTCGAAGTAAAGTAACAGTTACTTTTGGGGGGCAAGTAACGCGTTACTAACGCGTTTCATTTTAAGAGAGAGTAAAGTAACTTGTAACGCGTTACATTTTTACAAGTAACTTACCCAACACTTGCGCTATCAACGTGTTAGTTGTTTGAAGGTTTTGCATAATACGAAATGATGTAAAATTGCGGCGGATGGAGCAAATTGGTACACTGTAACAATGTGCCCTGTATATATATATAAGGGCGGATGCAAGGTGGGGCTATAGTCCCCCCTTTGACACTCGGGTATACACTGGATAAAATGGACTTCAACCCTGTTTTACACTGAATAAAGAGGCAAATTATGGTTTAGCCCCTCCCTTGATCATATCCTGGATCCACCACTGTATATATGAAATATATTTAAAAATATATTCTAAAGTAGCCTACCTTCCTTCATTTTCTTCAGTAGCATAGTACGAATGTACAATAGGAGGACACAGAGAGGATGGCCCTTTCAAAAAAATATTATTATACCGCTTGCTTTGATTGGATGAATTCACATCCTGGAACACCCACATCAATCTACGACGTTCCGTGCATTGCAAAGGAAGCTCTTGCTTGTTCTTTGACTCCGAAGAAGTTTTTGGCAGGTTTTAAGAAATCTGGTATATGGCCTTTCAATCGAAATGTGTACACAGAGCCTGATTTTTTGAGTACTAGTGTTACTGACATATCTTTCCTTGTCGAGCCGAGTAATCAACAAGTCATACCGTCCAACGTTGCCAGCCATCCAAAGGACCTTCGTTCAACAAGTGGACAATGTTCTGTCGTAACCTCTCCAGAAAAAAATAGAACTGCTGTTACTATTCCAGAAACAGTTCGCCCTTTTCTAAAGTTTCTCCCTCAGAAGAACGTAGGAAAAAAAGAAAGAAAAGGAAATCTGCAGTCCTCACGGATACACCGGTTAAGGAAATGTTGTGTAAAGAGCAGGAAGAGAAAGAAGAAAGAAAAGCAAGGAATGTAGTGTGTGCCAGAAAGAAAAAAAATATACTACGATTCAAAAAACAGCTAACAAAGAAATCAAATAGGCCTAGGCCAAAAAGAATTACAGAGGAAAACGACGATAAAGATTGCCTCTGTATACTTTGTTTCGGTCCATACTCAAAGAGTAAGCCTGGAGAACCTGGGTTCAGTGTCTAGAATGTAAAAGATGGGCACATGAGAGATGTACAGGTAATGATCAATTTTACATTTGGATTCATTGTTCCTCTGATAGGTCAAACGTATCAATAGATGATGAAAAGGCTTCTTACTGGGTGTTATTTTTATATTCTGAGTAATACAAGGGTAATTAATGTACCATTTCACATTTGCTAAAAGGCCTATTCTTTATTTAATAATATCTAGGAAGTATGAAAATCAAGAGACTATGTTTTCTTCAAAAAATAAACTAAATTTATTCTGATGTTTTGATAAGCAAGTTACTCTTATTCCAACGCTAGTTAACATTAATACAAAATGTAGCATATAATGTAATTGTCACAATTATCGATAGCCTACGACAAAAATACATCATTATCTAAATAAATGTTTCTTTTTTAAAAAAAAAAATACATATTTGCTTATTTTTTATTTTGACTTTTTTCCAGTTTCAATAATTTATGTACCATACATAGAGTAAGATTCTAGTTAACATGTATTTTGTAACATCTTGCCCCAGCGTGTGTAACAACTTACCCGGCTTCGGGGTAAATTGTTATGTTTCGTCTACGTGCATAGATCTACAGTAGCAAACTGTGGGTTTCACACAATGCACAGCAAAATAAAACTCAGCCTAAATTGTTGACAAAGGACCGATGTATAAAATGTGAAAGTCTTTTATCTCTGTTTGCAGTATGTACCTCATAAGAAATTGAAATTTGAAAATTGTAACAACTAGCCCTGGTCTCCCCTACTTACTTAACGTTTTGTCTACAAAATCAGCACAACTGTGAGATGAATTTGCCGTATTTATCATCTGAACGGAGAAAATACTTATTTTATAATCATATATAATAACAATAAATCTTCTAAAGTTGAATACTGGTAAAGCTATAGTAATTCCCAGAGCTCCTTGAATACGCCACATGTTAAAAATCCTGCAAGAAACCCTGAAAAGCAGTAACTGCCATGATAATACAACACAGACATAGTAACTATGACCATAACATTCATGAAGGTTTTTCTGCCCTACGTTAAACATTTGTCACATTTATTCGAACAAGCGTTCTCAATACCACATCTTTCGAAGCATTTCTTGTCTGCAAAATCAAATACAATCTCTTTCATTATTTCAGGTAAGCCCCACCAGTAACTATGTGCAAGCAGAAAATAAAATCAGGGCTATGTCTTCGCTATATAACTCACTCACCTATCTTAGTACCGGATGCCTGGATTTGATTCAAGATGAGAACCCATGTAATTTTGAGTCCCACGTTATGATGTAGGTATAAGACTTATAAATTATCAGAGCTGAGAAGCCACGCTAATACCAATTAAAAAAAAAAAAAAAAAACTGTATAGTCTGTTCTAAGATTTTGAAAACAGAAGAGGTTCCTTTGAACTTTTATTATTTATTTAATTATTATTTTATACCCAACAGTATGAAGTTTTATGATGGGTCTTTATTCTAGCAATGAGAGTTTCTGGTAGTATTAGTAATTAGCAGAGCGGCGCGGAGCAATCCTATTTATAAAGTAAAAACATCTCACAAGTAAACCTTACGTTTGGGTGAATCGAGTTGCTGACTGAGACACATATGAGAAAGTAGTACTAAATGTGGTCAGTATTTCAGTGAAGTTGTAGGTGCGAAGCTCCAGGGGTTTAGGAGATACAGCTACCAGAACATCACTTGGAAGTACAGAATAGTCTTCATACAGTTGCAGGTAAAAGCTCTGTAAGACCTCTTGTAACGACAAAAGGTGAATAACAAATATATGGATACATATAAGGACTAGGGGGAAGTCATATAGTAAGGGTATACCTGACGGCGGCCATCTTGAAATCCGCCATTTTGAATTAAGGTTAAGTTTTTAAAATAGGAATAGGGTCATGTGATACATGATTTAAGGCGCAAATTTAATCAGAAGAACAATGTTGACATTAATTTTGATTTACGCGCAATTGGTAAAAAGTTACAGGGAAATTAAATATTGTTGCAGCATATGTATTAGTCCTTTACCCCACCTTGTAAATTTTGTGTTAATGATAATAATTAAATAAAAAGCAGGTGGATAAATATTAGGTCTATGGTAAGAGTTGCCTTGATGGCCGCCATTTTGAATCAGACAAAAGTTTAAAACAAAACGCATAACATTGACACCTTATTAATAGCAAATTTTACGATAAATCCAACGGTATAACCATTTTTGCTTTATCATTAACCAGCATTTGTAATCGCATAAATAAGTTCCTTATTTAAGGAAAAATGACCAAAGTGGAATTGAGTCATAATTGAACTTGGGTCTTTCTTCCAGAAAAGTCCTCAATTAGTACAATTAATATGTAGTTCAGAAAAGAGTGCATGACTTGACAAGGTGGGGTAAAGGACTAATACATATGCTGCAACAATATTTAATTTCCCTGTAACTTTTTACCAATTGCGCGTAAATCAAAATTAATGTCAACATTGTTCTTCCGATTAAATTTGCGCCTTAAATCATGTATCACATGACCCTATTCCTATTTTAAAAACTTAACCTTAATTCAAAATGGCGGATTTCAAGATGGCCGCCGTCAGGTATACCCTTACTATATGACTTCCCCCTAGTCCTTATATGTATCCATATATTTGTTATTCACCTTTTGTCGTTACAAGAGGTCTTACAGAGCTTTTACCTGCAACTGTATGAAGACTATTCTGTACTTCCAAGTGATGTTCTGGTAGCTGTATCTCCTAAACCCCTGGAGCTTCGCACCTACAACTTCACTGAAATACTGACCACATTTAGTACTACTTTCTCATATGTGTCTCAGTCAGTAACTCAATTCACCCAAACGTAAGGTTTACTTGTCAGTCTATGAGCAACGCTAATACATGCAAACTGCAAAACATTTAAGGGTTACGGATTACATAACCATTAGGTGAAAATATTTAGATATTCTTAATCCTTATAAGGTGCTACGGTGTTTTCGGCTGACAATCGTGAGGTGAAATTTATTGGGGGTTTGACTCAGTCTCTAGTACCATGGATGGGATATTAACTGTTCTCAATGTTGCTGTGTTCATGTGCCTGTCGGATCTGTTATAGTACGGAAGGCATAACGTCGTTGGGTTCCCGTGAAACGTTGGAGTGTCGATTATGCGGAGTTGCCAGCTTGGTTACTCGTGGCTCGCTGAGCGCAGTAGACGGTTGAGGTTGAGTGACCTTGTGATGAGTAAGTTAGGCAAATCTAAAGGGTGGTGATTGGCTATCCTCTTACCACACCCCCAGTGACGAGTAGGTACAAGCATGGGAAACCAACAACGTTATACCTTCTGGACTATAGTCCTGAACAGTTGTTAAAAAGGGAAAATAAGAGTCAGGAAGATTTTTTCTTAAAGAAAACTTTTAAAAAAAGTGGTAGGGCTTCTACCTCTTGTGCATAGGGCCCCTGGTTCGATCCCAGCTCGCACCAATGTTATGGACAAACACCGTATGCGTAGTTTTTTTCGGAGTTCTACCGTTCCCTCGCACTTTCTTCATTCCACCATTTCATTCATTCTCATCATCTTCTTCTCCTTTAGCCAACATAAAACAAATATTTTATTTAATTTCATTTCAGATTTTAATTCTTATAAACGCAAGACGCCTCAGTCTGTCGCTCTAATTCCTAATAGTTCACAATTAGGACTATAGTTGTCGCTAGCTGCACTGTCTTCTACCTGTCCTGATATGTCGCTTGCGTGCAGGCAATTTGCAGACGAGTTGAAGGCTTGGGAGAGGAGGAAGATAGCTAATATACAGGGTGTCTCAAAAACCCGCTTACATAGAGTAACTTTGTTATTGCCTTAGTTACAACAAAATGCAAGAGGAGAAACCGTCTCCAAATATGGTATTTTCAATCCAAAATGAAGGATTTTTTTTTTTTTAAATCGGACAAGCCATTTGGGCTGTACAGTCCTTAAGCGACCAATGTTAAATGAAAATGAGACGTTGCCGTTTACCTGAACCCACAACATAAGTTAATGAAGTTACCCTCTTTTACGCTAACGTGTCTATGGTCAGCCCCCATTTCAAACAGTAACTTTATTCACTTATGTTGTGGGTTCAGATAAATTGCAACGTTGCATTTTTTATTGAAGATTGTGGGCATAAAGAGTGAATTAGTCCCAGAAGCGACAGGAACTGTTATCTGTCCTATGAGCGACCGATTCATTTATATTGAAATGATGGAAGATGATATGATTCCCTCTCGTAAAATATGTTTGCCTCTGGCGTTATTAGCGCCCGAACAACCTTGGTATGAAATATGTACGTGCCAGTGATACTGATCGTCAAATATATTTTTCTCTACTATGAGTGTAAATAAACCTTATTTTAATTTTGAGTTAGATTTGACATAAAACATATCAAATAACTTAACGAAACAACAGGGATATTTCAATGAAAAGTATATTCCTACGTAATTATTGAAAATCCAGTTGTAATATCCCCTTTCTTCAAAAGCTCTGTTTTCTGTACTTAATTTGATTGAAATCTAATTACTCACTAAGCACAGTAATATATTTTATTTTGGAAAACTTAAACGTATAACAGTTTCGCCAACTATCTACTTTTTAGACTTCCTAAGACACTGTGAATAAAATGGGGGGAAATGTCAATGATAAAAGACAGCTTTTGAGATCCCTTACATCTGATTGGCTATTCTCAACCAAGCCACCAATTACACTACTCTAAACAATCTAAAAGGTAAACAAAGTCTTTAAACTACCTTCTCCCCTATTGTAAGCTACTAAAACTTAAACTAATTGCTTAATTTGCCTTCCTCCCTTGTTTTGACTTATACATAAAAGCTTGTCGTATAGCAATCTGAAATAATCTTTTATAACTATACGAACTGTTAAGTCCTGCGAGAGATTTGTAACTTGTGTAATAATTTCTTCGAATACACCGTGTTTTTAGATTTCTTTGATATCCTTACGTAATGAACATGCTCTTTCCATGGGCGCCCGATGGTAAGGCAGGGATCGCCCCCCTGACTCACGAAAATGTATACGTAATATAACAAACCACATATATTAAATACCAGATATACCAGACGTAATACAGCAACCATGGAGATGCCTCTCCCTAGAAAATTTTCTTATGGTGCCCCTATCTCTTTCTGATCTCTTTCTTATGCCATAAACATATTCAATCTAAACTTTTACTCCATATCATTTTAACATTAAATTTAAAGGCTAATGTACTCTAAATATTTAGTTAGTTTTCCCCTTGATATAGTCAGTGTATTCATAAAAATTAATTCAAAAATATAATATTAGGAAAAACGTATAAAAGATTGTTAATGTAATGAGAGCATTCTCACGTATTAAATTCAGGTAGAGCGAAATTTTTCATAATACATTTTGTTAGGTTCTAAATCACATTAGCATGAAACAAGTTAAAGAAGAGAGAACCTTATGTTCTTCCATCATCTAGTATGAACGAATCGGTGACCCATAGACCAGTTAACAGATCGAATCAGTCGCTCATAGGACAGTTAACAGTTCCTGTCGCTAATAGGACTGTCGCAAGTGGGACGATACCATAAAGAGTATACAGTCCAAACGGCTTGTCTGATTAAAAAAAAAAATCTTTCACTTTAGATTGAAAACACCGTATTTGGAGACGGTTTTCCCTCTCATATTTTGTTGTAACTATGATAATAACAAAGTTGCATATGTCAGGAGACTTTTGACACACCCTGTATATAATTATCCTATTGATATGACAACATATGAACAGCTCTTGTTGAGTGAACCGTAGTGAATAGTCTGTTATATTTCCTGTCACGGTTATTCTACTTCCTAGAAAACTGTTGGTAACCTTTTACTTCAAGTAGCTAACCAACTGGTTCACAATAAATATCGAAAAATTTGTACCCCATCGTTAATCAAACCAAACATATTTCTCCTAAAACTCACACTGAAGATTTATTTACCGAAGTTCTGGATATTCCTTTTAACCACAAGCAATTAATTTATTTTGTAGTTTTGGGAAGTTCCACATTAAGGTTTCTGAAAGAGTAAACGAAAGAAAATAATTATTTTATTTTCTTTTAAACATACAAGAACATCTATTGATTAGGAATCGTTAGCTTTCTAATTAATTATTTATGGGTTGATTAATTCGTCCTATCAATACCTGATTGCCAACAAGAGAACGAGAGAAATAAAATTGAATTAGAATCCGAAATCTCTGTCGAACTAGGAAGTTCATTTGTTTGCAGGAACTGATCTAGAGACAATATTTATTATTATTATTATTATTATTATTATTATTATTATTATTATTATTATTATTATTATTATTATTATTATTATTATTATTATTATTATTATAGGACGCTGGCAATAAGAACTACATAACCTGACCTTTCCAACCGGTCGATAAGTGAGGGTGGTTATAGGTTGACGACTATATTATTTTTATGATTATTTTAGTAATTAGCAAGTGCACTATATTAAAAATTAATTTCATCTAGTTTTAATTATATTAGTTATAACCAGGTGCGGCGATTCGGGGGGGGCAAGAGGGGGCAGTTGCCCCCCCACACTTTTTGAGGTGACCCTGTATTGCATATAGTTTCATTTGGAAATGAGAAGTTTTTGTATGTATTACTGGTTCATAGAAAAAAGGGTGCCATATAATATTTGTCGTTGCGTGAGTACGTATTGGTTATTTGTCTTCCCGTTGAGTTAAGAAAGATACAGGAATTGTAATTAAAAGCAATTAACATTGCAATTGCGTATTTATTGCGTATTGCGAAGTATTTACTGTCTTTCATTGTAAGAATAATAACATACATTTAATGGCATGTGTGGAATTAAAAATGTAGGTTGTTCATTAATCCCCAGTTTCAATATAACTTCTACAAAACAAGCCTCATTAGTCATTACTATGATTGCTGTTATCCCTTCTATTTATTTGTTTTGCAAATTTGTTATTAAATAATCTGATCACAATATTCCAGACAGAATTGTAAGATGTCCATGAGCAAGCAATCAAATCTCTTCTAACACTTTCGTTATTTATGAGAACCTACTTGCGTTGCTCTTGTCAATGTACTTAATAAAATATTAAATACGATATATAGTATTTTAACTAAAAAAGATAGTATCCTATTAGTTATACAACCTTTCGTCAAACAAAGTGTTAAAAACAACTAGAAAAACTAACAGTGATATACAAATATTCAGATCATGCCTTGCCCCCCCCACTTTTAACGTCCAATCGCCCCCACTGGTTATAACTATTCATAATATAAAGTAATAGGCATCGACAGTTGATTCAGCGATTTATCCTGTCCAGATGAATCGTTCAAGGAGCTAGTCACCGTTTAATCCCAAATTGTTTTTTCAGTAGTCTTATCATGCCAATCAAAATTAGTAGCTACACGGAATTAGTAGCTACAAAATTAGTAGCTCCACTTTTCACAAACTGGACTAATCGCAAACCGCACAGTGTAATGTGCCGCTATTTTATAGCTGCACTGCATTACATTACACGATATTTTGGAAGTGTGGTGATATGTATTTTGGCCCGCACCCTATGATTTAAATCTAAAGGAAAAACTTTTTCGAATCGAAATTAGAAAACATGATTGGAATTTAACATATAAAATATATAATGTAACTCTTCAAAATTTCATGGATATACCAAACTATAATTCTGGATCATAGAAATGATAAATATACATCATAACGACAATAAAGTTCTGGTAGATTAAAATGAACATCAAAATTGGGAGATTATGGTTGGAAGTTTTGTTACATAAGTAAATTATCAACTAAGTAAAAATTGAACAAATCTATTTACAGTGAAACCTGTCTTCAGCGGAATCGAGCGGGACTCGCAAAAATTTCCATTAAAGACAGGTTTCCGCTTAATGGAGATAGACCTTTCCGTTAAAAAATATATATGCTTATAACGGACATAATGAGAAAATATATTGATGTACGCAACTTGTTCAATTACAGTACTTTTTCCTTCTACGGATTAATACCCAAAATAACTTAAAATAAACACAAAATATGCTGTGCACACTTTCCTTTATTTTTCCCAATAGTCAAGCAGGATTTTTTTGCATACATTGCTACTACTTGGCTGCGGTATACTTCAGGACACAGAAATGCTTTGGAATTTTGAAAGTCCTCTGAACTCTTCCCTCCTTGTTTTTACGACACGTGATGGAGATATATAACTTCTGCTTTACCTCAATTCCTTTTTTCCAGAACTTTGTTTTGTCAGTTTTCTTCTCATTTTTGTTGGCTGTCGCTAGTTGCTACACAAGCGGAACAGAAGTACGCCTACAAAGAAGACTGACAGCTGACATGCTACGTAGGACTAGCGAAAAATTGTGGGAGCTGAATATGAGTAGTGATTGACAAAGGTCAACACTGCCCATAAAGATTTAACAAAAGAACGAAGTATTTATCGCAGACAGTATATGTTTACCCTCTTACAGGATGTTTAAAAATTTTCTAAACGATGTAGTCTGAAACTCAGAATTTTCCGTTAAAGGTTTATTTTGCTTTCCGTTGTCCGCATAACACAGTGTCCGCCTTATGAAGGGACTTTTTCATGTCTTTTACTCCAAAATCCATGGGACCATGAAATATTTCCGTTTAAGACAGTTTTCCGTTTAATAAAGAGTCCGTTGAAGGCAGGTTTTACTGTAGTATTGTCATAAATATAAAATCATAGTCTTATAAAATAATTAATATATATAAGGTTCATTATCAATATACGTTGTTTTGTTTTACGAGATGCTCATTTACTAATGTTGTGGAAGTCAACTGGCCTAGCAAATAAAATATGGTAAGTAAAAATATTAGTTAATACAAAGAGGAATATATATATATATATATATATATATATATATATATATATATATATATAGGACAACGTTTAGCAGAAAGGGTCCAGCTATTTTTTTTTTCTTAAAACTGTTACAATTTCGGTAGTTTCTGTTCATATTAGATTAGTTTATGTTAGTTCAGGTTAGTTTAGATTAGGTTAGACTGTGACAAGGAATGGAGCGTATACCCACCTAAACACTTAGCATTACATCATTGGGGTTGACCTTAACAAACCTGTTAAAGGAAGTAAGTGCAATGTGAATTTATAATCAAGATTTGCTAAAAATCAATGAAGAACTACTTTTATTTCCGGTATTGAGAAATTTACTAGTTAAAAATTAATTGATCAATTGAAAAATTAAAATGAAATCTTTTAGTGTTTCGTCCTGTATGCTAAACGAGAAGTACGATTAATGCAAGTGAATAATTGGTGAAATGCGAATTTGGGAGAACCTCGAGGAAACCTACGGAAATAATATTGTACAGCCAAATGAGAAAGAAACTTGCCTTTCCTAGTCATACAAGAGAGAGAGAAATATTTCCAACCCTATTCACATGTTTTAACTTCATCAAATGACCTGTTGCTTTCACGCAGAGCCGTAGCTAGAGATTTCGGCGCCCGGGGCGAAGTAGAATTCGGCACCCCTTACATTAACCATACCAAACTTTTGCGGCCTCTCTCTCTTTTAATATGAAAGAAGCAACTTTTGTTGTTATGTTATGCTGAATTTTTATCAAGCTGCTTGGATAGACCATTGCAACATCCAAAAACGATCATTATGTATTCATTTACAAATTAGAACTGTTTTCAAGAAGCTTTTTTGGACTAAAACTTCATAAAACTACCTTTGGTTGTATACAAATCCACTTGGAGAACAGTTATGAAAATTTAGATCTATTTACAACGTTTCATATTATCGATAAGAAATAGAATGTCAATACATAAGAAAATATGTGCTTTTAAAATTTTCTGAATAGGTGACAGCATTAATTTCTAATTGCTTTGTAATTTTATTGCGTATATGACCAGACAAATAGCATTTTAATTTTGATTCGTTTAATACCAGCAATTGTTAATGATAGAATTTTTTTTATCACTTTTAAGGGTTGGTGGTGTGATATTATTGTTTTAGATGTGCATGCCGCAACAGAAGATAAGGATTACGATAAAACAAAAGACAGTGTTTACGAAGAAGTGGTAGAACGGGTATTTGTCCAAGTCCCGCGATACCATATGAAAATTCTATTAGGGAATTTAAATGCAAAAGGCGAAAAAAGTCTGCATAACAAAAGTAATGACAACGGCGTTAGAATCGTGACCTTAGCAACACTAAAAACCTTA
Organism: Thermobia domestica; assembly: GCF_964235325.1. Lineage (NCBI taxonomy): Eukaryota > Metazoa > Arthropoda > Insecta > Zygentoma > Lepismatidae > Thermobia > Thermobia domestica. The sequence goes on along the minus strand of NC_137455.1, from coordinate 170,807,740 downwards.
TCGTGAAGAGTACAAAATTCCCATATCACAATGTTCATAAATACACATGGACCTCGCTAGATGGAAGAACACACAATCAAATTGATCACGTTTTAGTAGATAGAAAAAGACAGAACTTGAAGATAATAGTAAAAAAAATCGAGACATGTATAAGGGCATCGTCGAATTTAAGAAAGGGTATCAACCTCGCGCGTATAGTTTAAAGAGAGATGACGAAACAATTCTCACTGATACAGATGGCACCTTGAGTAGATGGAAAGACTTCTTTGAAGATTTGCTTAACACGCAGCCAAAAACTGGGGAAAGAGAAATGCACACAGCAGGACCATCGCTTTAAAGAAATTAAAGAAACACAAATCTGGTATAGACGAAATTCTGGCTGAGTTAGTTTTAGCTGGAGGCGAAAAATTATGGAACAAGATGCAGAAACCCACTCTCCTTATCTGGAACAAGGAGTAATTACCAAAAGATTGGAAAGAATTAATCTTTGTTCCAATTCACAAGAAAGGCGACAAAGCAGATTGTAATAATTAACGAGGCATTTCTCTTCTGTCAACCTCCTATAAAATCCTCTCAAACATTCTATTAGCAAGACTGATCCCATACGCAGATGAAATTATTGGAGATTACCAGTGCGGATTTAGACGAAATCGATGAACTATTGACAAAATATTTACCATTCGAAAAATACTCTAAAGGAAATGGGAATACAGTACCTCGGTATTTATGGATTTTAGAAAGGCTTACGAATCTTTCAGGAAAGAAATATTGTACATTTTTGCAGAATTTGGAATATCGAAAAAAGTTAGTTAGAGTAATTAAGATATATTTAAATGAATCCCAAAGTAAATTCCGAGTAGGAACATTCTTGTCCACGAGCTTCCACGTCGAAAATGGCATGAAACAAGGAAATGCGTGGGAAATCAAAGATAGCAACTAGGGCCTAGAACTAAATGGTATTCACCAGGATATGGCGTATGCTGGTGATGTTAATCTGATAGGAGATGATAGAAGAACAATAGAAAGAAATGCAGAGGCCTTATTAAACTCTTGCAGGTTTAGAAGTAAATGCAGAATAAACTAAATACATGGAAGTTCGATGGGGTCTAATACTGTAAATTATGGATGCGTCAAAGTATCAAATATTGGATACTTTCAAGTATCGAGGATCAATATTAACAGACGAAAACCATATTAACGAAGAAAGGGAATGCCGACGGAAAGCAGGGAATTCCTGTTATTATTCAGTTCAAAATCTTTTGTCGTCGCGAATTATGTCGAGGAATTTGAAGTTTAAAATATATAAAATGATAATCATACTGGTTGTTGTGTATGGTTGCGAAACATGGTCACCTACTTTAAGGGAAGAATGCAGACTGAAAGTATTTGAGAATAAAATCTGAGGCAAATATTCAGACCCAAAAGGAATGGGAATGGGCAATAGCGGAAACTTCATAACGAGGAATTGCATAATTTATACCTTTTACATAACACTATTAGAGTCATCAAATCTAGGAGGCTTAGGAGGGCAGGTCATGTTGCGAGAATGGAAGAAAGCAGGAACGCTTTCAAAGTTTTGACTGGAAATCCAATAGGGAAACGACCATTAGGAAGACCTAGGCCCAGATGGGAGGACAATATTAAGATGGATCTCGCGAAAATATATTATAAAGTACGAGTATACCGGAAATTCAAAAGAAGCTTTTTTTGTGAATTTCGATGGAGCTGAATGTTTAATGTTTGTATTTATAATCCAAAATATAGTTTGGCTACTACATATTTTTGATATTATAATAATTGCTTCAATTCCTTAATGAATGAAAGTTCTGAATTTAAGATTACTTATTATTAATTAACATATTAAAAGTACACTAAGATACGTGTGCACAGAAAAATATCCTGACGGTTCAAGTAGTTGATGAAGAAATGATCCCAACAAATTCCTTCAAATTGGAAGCATTTTATATGTCAATGCAAAAGAGAAAAAATGCTCGTAGTTATCAGTCTTTGAAAATGACGAAATTCGTTGGGTTAAGTTCTGGCCCCTTAAACCCCTATTCTACTAGTTCGAAAATGTTATTATTACTCTTGTTTACTTTTATTTTTAATATTTCCATGCAAAAAAAAACAGCTTGCGCGTGTTTCTTCACTCCTCTCATTTTCATACCTTCATTCTCACCATAGTGATTAATCCGATTGGATAGAGAAGCATGATTAACTAAGCAAGCTCATCACCATCACGACGCCGAACACGTATTTCAGACTTTGACGGTTTCCGATTTTGAAATCGCTCTTGCGTATACTGTAAGTCATTACTCGGCACTTTGTATATCACATTGTCATTAACAAATCAAAGTAATACGTAAAAATTTGTCGTGACTCTTATTGAAAGATGTGAATTGCGAGCGGAGCGGGCAAGAAAATTTTAACAAATATATTTCTTTGCAAACCGACAACAATATTCATTTAATAGGACGCCAATACTTATATGGGGCGCCGCGTCATTTGCTCTTTAACAACAGTTTTTCTTTCTTCTTGCTCGTTCAGCGCCCCCTTGCTATCAGCGCCCGGAGCAACGGCCCCTCTCGCTGCACCCCCCTAGCTACGACTCTGCTTTCACGCGAGGTCTTAGGAAATAGCTTTCCCAAAGAAACCTAGTGTTTGCTTAAAAGCAATCTTAATTTCGATATATGTATGATACTCCTTCACTTGATAGCCTCTGTCTCCTTCTTTTAAAGCATGGATTTTTTTTCTTTTTGGTTTAACGTCCCACAATCAAGCACCGAAACTAAAGAAGATGAAGATGATGACAATGAATTAATTGATGGCATGAATAAAGTGGGAGGAAACTGCAAAACAACGAGAAAATCTATTCACACGGTATTTATCAACAACAAAGCCTAGTTGGTTCAAGCTGGAGTTGAACTAGGAACCCAATGCAGCAGGGATAATCGCTCTATTGTTGATTATACTGAGCTACCGTGACCCCAAAAGTAGGGGTCACGGTATTATGACAGTTCATTATTAGACTTCCAAACTATGCTATGTATAAGTATCGGAAGTCCTATAGAACGGTTAAGTCTGTCCGTCCGTCTGTTGACAGTATCAGAGCAAAAACTGTAAGAGATAACAAGACGAGTCTTTTTGAATGATTCAGCGTCCCAAGAATAGGTTTCATCTCCTCCATTAATCTTCTATTCAAATCGAAAGTTATAGAAATGAACAGTTTCCGTATAATGTATGCATAATATGTACAGGGTGTTCAAAACAACACCGACAACGTTTGGGAGATGATCCCTGAAACTAAGATTAGACAAAAAGTATAGACCAACTTGGGTACACAAATGCTTCCTTTGGGAGTTATTGGCTGGTGAAAAAAAAATGAATTTCAAAAGCTCATAGCTCCAAAACTATAACACGTACCGTAATCGGGTCAAGACCTCACTCAGATACTAGTATGTGCCCTATTCAAATATTCATATTTCAGAGTCTTAAGGTACTCATGCATCAATTTTTATAGGCTTAATTGGTGAGTACTTCAAATTATAAGCCCGTTGGCAAACTCCCTCTATTAAAAAAAATGCGTAAGTACAGCTGGATTTTGAAACATGGATATTTGGATCACGCACATATTAGTTCCTAAGTGAAGTCTTGGCCCGACTGAGGTCTCATAGTTTTGGAGCTATGGACTTTTAAAGTTCATTTTTTCATGTTTTCGGCAGCCTATAACTCCGAAAGGAAGCATTTGTGCACCCAGATTGGTCTATACTTTTTGCCTTATCTTTGTGTCACGAATCACCTCCCAAACGTTGTCGATGTTGTTTTGAAACACCCTGTATAATGTAGGTTAATTGTGTAAGAATAATGTTAAAGGGTAGAATTGAACACTATTATTAGATGTACTGCTGTTGTGTTCAGACAAAATAAATAAATAAGTTCTCTTCAAATACCCATGTACTGAGTATAGCTCTCCCTTGTCCACAATGTTTTTGCCATTTTTGATGTTATTGTGGTGAAAATTGGGGGAAAGTATTTCAGTATTGGAAGTGTCATCGGCAATTGACGGCATCCAGCAGAAGTGTGGGAACAAAAGCGAAAATAATATTTGTTCATAATGAGATGAAGTCCTGAATTGCCATCTAGAATATGAAGATATAGTTAAGAAGACAGTTGTAATGATTATTATCATCAATTTTCTAAGACCATTGTGCCAATTGTCCACAGGAAAAAGTGAGTCCATTTCAAGACTTGAGCGACGTTGAAACCCTCATTTTCTTTGGGACATCGTTGAAGAAAGCACCAGTGTCATCGGAGCAAAACTCCCAAACTTGGAAATTAATGACAATGAACTTGTTGATGAAGTAAATAACTTCTGTAGATTTCCATCTGCTGACAAAGTTTGAGATTGGAACTGCAAGAAAGCAAAAGTTGCCATCGGATGGATGGAAGTGTTATCTCATTTTGAAACGAAGTTGTTCCATGTACTGAAGTACAAAGAGTTGTTGAATTTATTCTCTATCTTTCCGAAATTAATGCACCTACTGAAAGAATTTTCTCATGCATAAACACTATATGGACAAGCGATAAATAAAACACTGAAGGCAATATTTATTGTGAAATATAACTTCGAGAATGTCAGCATCAAGAACTAGTGTGAAAAATTTACGATAATCTCATGCAGCGCTCTTATTTAGTAAGGAACATACATTCGTTTCCTAACTACTAGTGGTTAACTGTGGTTTCAGAGGATGCGACTTCTAGCACTTCACAATCTGATACATTTGTAAAACCTAACGGCAGCAGTGAACAAAGAGTAACAGCGGGAAAGAAATTTAATATTGAAATCTATTAGCTAAGCTAATCATACTGGTCCATATAAATGTAATTTCCAACTATAAAAGTAAGTAGTTACTAATATTTAATAGCTACTGTAAATTAAATATTTTTAATAGTTTAGATTTTAATATGAGAAGATATATAACCGGTACACCTAAATCAGGGTCAATAATAAATGTAATTACCCGGAACCAGAAGTTATGAAAAGCACCTCACTTTGGTTCGCAAAAGTAATGGTCACCTTATTTAAAGGTCATTTGACAACTTCGGCGATCCGAAGTCAAATTTGAACATTGCATCTTTTTCCTCCATTTCCCACACTCGGAAACAGAGTTTAAGTTGATTTTCAGCGTAAAACCAAAAATTTGGCAACAGACTGCATGAAGCCCTTTTTTTCTGACATACATATTACGCCAAACTGCAGCCAGCTGATTTATAGAAGACTTATTGCGTAATGCAGGTGCACACCCGTCCTTCCCCCTTTCCTGTTCACGCAGCGTTGAAGATGCCAGTAATAAGACACCTTTGAAGTGTTTCAGTACACACATGGTCTCTCACTATAAAGCTGTTGACAGAAACGGGTGTGATACCATAGTCTTCTTCACAACTTGGCAACTATTGTATATGCAAATATTTGATCAGCAAATATTTATTGTGCGAGAAGTAATAATAAGTGCTTCAAAGTGGCTAGAGGGTATTTTGGAGTGTGGAAACACGATCTGAGGAGCAACGCCTATCCTATTCCTTTTGTTTTGGAATTCAATACACGTGGTTTATCTAGATGTGCATTTAAAAATATCTTTCTATACACATCTAGATATATATATTTTGATTATAATTGATGTCTTGTTTATAGAAACAAAGTGACGTGGTGTAAAGAGTGGATAAGAGATTACAATTTTCACCCCCCAGCATAAGCTGTTCTTTTGAAACTTGAAATACACACGCGCACACACATGTATATAAAATTTGATAATATTACTTACATCGGTTTTATTAATCTACTGTTGCACAATAAAATACACCACCAATATGGGAAAGATGTAGTGGATCCAAATATGGCAGAGACAGATGGCTTAAGTTACAAAAATGACGTGATTCATTTGCATATCTGAGCCATGTGTGACAGTGACCTGAGAACATAGCAGGAATACCAGAATTAATTATTGCGAAGCTCCACCAAGTGTATCTAGAACGGCTGCTACATAACAAAGAAGAGAGAAAATAAGACATATTCATCTGAGGTTGACATCTCTGCGAGAGATTTTCAAATTGTAGTTCGAGAGATGTCTATTGTGCGAGACATTGTGAAGTGTTTGACAGGACCTGATCACTCATCGCGAAATCAGGCGAAAAATACAGTGGAACAGTGGGGTGAATCAGTGAAACTTTCTATTCAGGAAATATAGGACATTGTGTCCCGCATGCGTTTGCATGACATCCTGTTGGGAAGTGACGCCATGGAGGACTTCTAATAAAGCAACGACAACTGGATGCAACACCTCATTGATGCAACATGGTTGGTCAAAGACAAACACGTCAGTACGTATAAGGCACGAACAGACACAGAACCCCATGGTGCCCCATACCATAGGACCCCGCGGCGGCCCGGTATGGCGATACAAAACAAGGAGTGGCCAGAGTGTTGTCCCGGTATCGCCAGACACGGGTGCGACCATTGAAATGATATATACCGACGCAAGAAATGTTAATGGCCGTAAGTCTAAAAATCGTGTATTTCATAGGTTTATTTGCAAGAAAGTAAGTTAAGAAATCGTTAGTCTCGAAGTTGTGTGAAGCAACCTAGAACTCACAAATAACAAACTCCTTCCAATAACCAAATAACATAACACTCGACTCCTGTTAATAGTTATGGAAGATGTACACCCAGAAATACATATCAAATGATGTAAGACGAGCCATTAGCTGAGAACATGCATATTCATAAATGCATGCTATTCGTGACAATTGACAATTCAGTGTGGAAGTTGTCGGTGTCCTATAATCAACATCAAATGGCTGCGTGTCCGAACACTCCTAAGTGTGACTACTGTAATCAATGTCATATTATCGAGAACTGTCTTAATCGGACTGCCCTATTTATATGTTCAATCACGTCTAAACAGCTCCCGGACAATATAGATATAAATTCGAAAGCAAAACAGCAGAGGAACAAAACCAGAAATGACGATACTATTACGAATAGTTTACACTCCTATAATGTCTACAAATTCACTTCGCGACTCAGTCACTGTTAAAGACATGCTTTACTCGCTCACCATAACACTATGAAATATATAAATGTTCCTCAGAGAACGTGTTTGGTTCAAATCAATTATGTAGCACAGAAAGTGTGCAAATTAACAGTGCAATCTATCTATCTACTCTGCAGCAGATGCTAATTTCCAAATTACCACATATGAAGGCGACATGCAACATGATGTTCATAATGACTAGGAAAATATATTATATTTAGATATATAATCACTGACCACACGAAAAGCTCTATTCTCAATATTCAAGAATTAGAATTTGAATCCATTTCGGAATTAGAAATGGGTGCATTTATTTAGAAGTAACTTTTCTGATACATAAACAGCACATTCCTCGTTATGAGATGATGGGCCTCTTAGTCAAGGTCCGTCGACCCTACTGTTCTGCGCTTTTACAGGTCCCTTCATAACTCGCTGTTTCTGCGGAGCCACTTTCTCCAGCTGTAGTGTGACGTCACCGCGGTGAAACAGGGACAAATATCGTAGGCTAAGCCAATGTTCTGCCATAGCGATTTGCAACAAAGGAAAACAAATTTTAAAATGCGATAAAAATAGACTACATACAGACACAATATGTACTTACTTTAGGATTGTGCTGCACTTGAAGAATAGCTTTGCATCCACTATCTTAAAAGCATCCTTCTTCCGAAGTCCCCGTATTTTTCTATTCAAAAACCGAATTCTGAAGAATGCCCTAGCCTTGTCGAATAGTTTCAACATAGAAGTGTTTTTCTTAGGACATCAAATGGTCGGCCAATCACATTCTTTTGTTTTCGACTTTTTTTGGTAAAATTTTCAAAATACATCTTATTTTTTGTTGCTTCCATCCACCGGGAAGAAGGTAAAATGAGACCACAACATAGCCTCACATGGCCACCATTCAACTTGGAAAGAATTGCAACTATGTTTAATCCTAAGACTTCAACTTTCGATATGATTTCGAAGTTTAAGTTTTTACTCATAGTCTTATCGGAATCTTCATACATTGACTATTTCCACACATCTATCAAGCCTCGAATCATTGCCACCTGGACATTTCTGTGCCATTCCAAAATTAAGTAAACCTGTTCGTCATAGGACACACGCCCATTAACATTCATTTAATCAAATATAAGCACTGAAAATTTCTTCACACTCTTTAAGCAGCGCCCTTGCTCCGTCAAAATTTTCAAAACTGGTGTAAGAATACCACGATAAAATGGTTATTTTTGCATGCAATGTCGAAGTGTCAACACATTGGGTACGCGGATTAGAACATGTAACCGCAGATGATTGTATAATTTATCACTGGCGCGTTGTGTTAATGCACGAATAATATCTTAATCAGTCCATCTTAGTTTTCTCTTACCATTTATTAGCATATTTATTTGGCTCTGTATAAAACTTTTTCGTAATATATCCACCACCGGTTATTAACCACTCTATTGAAACGATCACAATATTATATTTTAGAACCGGTCTTTGAAATTAATTCTTTATTATATTTGCTTTCCAATTCTTTTAACTTCGCTTGTAAATATAGACTATTATTTTGGCTTTGTACGTACATACTGACAGAGTTTAGTTTTTCGTTGGGCCGCGGTGACTCAATGGTAGAGCGTTCACCTCTGGTGCATGCGTCCTTGGTTCGATCCCTGCGCGCCAAGTGAACTTTGTAGTGGACAAACACCGTGTGCGTGGGTTTTCTCGGGGTTCTCCTGTTTCCTCCCACTTTCTTTATTCCACTATTTCATTCATTTCTCATCACCACCGTATCCTCTAGACCAGCCGGTATAACTGTGCGACGTAAGACTTAAATATTTAATTTTAGTTTCTCGTTCTCTTCATGCAAAAAGGAAAACTATTCCTTTAGTTCATGCCCCTCACCTCTCCACACAACAAACGGAACATAGAGTTATTTTTTGTTCCAGACATAATAGTTATTTCATCTGACTACCCAAATGCCTGATTTGTTTTCACTCTAAACACCTAGCTTTCGTACACTTATTTCTTTCATTATTTACAGGAACATGGTTCCGTATGACACTGATAAGTTCAGTGAAGGCACAACATCGGTTTAAACTTATTCTTGAGTGGAATATTTAGAAACTCACGTTTTAAATCACGTTTATAAGCTTCGGGAATAAATAAAATGATCGGAATATACGCTGGCGTAGGTGTCTTTCCGACAACATTTCTCTTGTCAAACTTTCCACAGAGGATCCGAGGGAAACACCTGATAAATAACTTCGGAACCCTTAATATTTCTACTATGATTGCAACAAGTACTTATCGTACAATTCGACATGCTTATAAGCTAACACGAACACTACAGTAATTAATTTTTCTCAATACAAGAAAACAAGAATCATTCGCTTTCCTGCAAAAATCAAACTAACAAGCATGGGTGAATGAGAAGGACCTTGGGTGAAAGCTGTTTCTGCTCCCGCGGTGACGTCACGATTTTACTACATCTTCGGTTTTCAAAGAAGGGTAGTTATGACGCGACCTTAAAAGAGGGAAGGAACAGTAGGGTCGACGGACCTTGCCTCTTAGTAGATGTGTTAAGCGTGAAAGCGCAATTTAAATTCTGCACTCACATCCATATTGAGAGCACAGGTTTGAGTACAAAACCTCGCGGACCAAAACCTCGCCTGGCCAAAACCTCGCGGCCCAAAATCTCGCCGGGCCGAAACCTCGCCTGGCCAAAACCTCTCCGTCCAAAACCTCGCGGGCCAAAACCTCGAGTCCCAAAATCTCGCCTGGGCAAAACATCGTGGTTCTGATCTCGGGACACAGAATCTCGCCTGGACTAAACTACGCGGGTCATAATCTCGCCTGCGAAGAAATGTCGTCAGTATAAAACGTCGTCACGACGATTTCTTCGATGTAGAATGCTCTATTTATAGCGATATGTATATATTTGGTAATAACACATAATTGCATTAAAATAATGAGAAGAAACATTCTGACGCGTACATTGAAAATCTATCCTATATAAAAAATGAAAATGACTAGGTTTGTGATATCATACTTCTTGAGCCACCCGACCGATGTCATTGAAATTTTCAACATAGATGAGGTTCGAGCCTCGGATGTATTTTGTACTTTCATTTTGACGTCACAACGAAGTGGAGGGGGAGATATTTAAAAATAAATGAAATTTAATAACTCTTGAACCACGAAACCAATCTCGATCTAATTTGCCACACAGATCAGGTTAGAGCCTGTCATGGTTTGTATCATTTCACTTTGACGGGAAGGGGGAGACATAGAAATACATAAAAAATGAAAGTGGCTGCATTTGTGACTTAATAACTCTTGTACCACTCGACTGGTCTCGATCAAATTTTCAACATATATGGTTTTTGAGCCTGTGATGGTTTTTATTTCACTTTGACGGTGACCTTAGGAAATTCTAACAAAATCGAATAATATATTATATAATATATATAATATATAATATATATAATATATTATATATTATTTTATGAAAGCATGAAATAATATCTGAGTTTTTACGTCCCTTGATTATGTACTGTAGGTTAAAGGAGACGTAGGTGATCAGAATGAAAGAAATGATGGAATGAAGAAAGTGGGAAGAAACGGGAATGCCCCGAGAAATCCCATGCTCACGATATTTTGTATATTCTTCTTCTTCTTTATTATTATTATTATTATTATTATTATTATTATTATTATTATTATTATTATTATTATTATTATTATTATTATTATTTGTAATATGCAATTACATATTAAGAAACTCATTGGGTAAATTTTAAGGAAAGGTTTCATTCCGCAAGGTTTTGGCCAAGCGAGATTTTGGTCTGCAAGGATTTTGGGCGGCGGGGTTTCGGCCGCGAGATTTTGTCCGTATCCCTGAGAGCACAGGCTTGTTTTCAATTCATTATTGCATGCCATTGTAAGTTACTGTTTATTTATAAGATATACCGAATGCTTTGTTTTCTTGGGATAGAGGCAAGATAAGAAAAGAGCCAGCATTTATTATGAACTAGTTGAAATGCCTGTTCTTCGGACGGGAAGAATAGGCTTATGGAAAATACTTGAGTAACCCTTAGGAAACGCATTTGAATGCAATTGTAATGATAAAATTCCCTGAGATACTATGAAATGTGAACTATGAAATGTGAAATGTGAATTTTCCGCAGTTAATAGGAATTATTTTGACAATATCGTATGTAGTCCTTTCCTATCGTATGTAGTCCGATCCATGTTTCATCTATCAAGTACAAGTAGGGTGAAACTGGGTATCTATGGTGGGGCAGGACCGGACAGTACCCACTAATTTCTGGAAATGAAAATAGCTGAATTCCTTTATTGTTTAAGGAGGTCTACCTCTTCACTCTGAAAATAACGGAAGTATTTAAACAATAAACTTAACTCAAAAAATGATACGCGTTGGTCGTTTTAATTATAGGTCTGAAGATGTTGCAGACACAATTTGCATCAATAAAATCAGTACTAATCATGTTTTAACAATTGTATTAATTATTTGTACAAAACTTTTTAAAAAATAATTAATACAATACCAATAGCAAAATGAGTACGATTGTTTGAGTGTCTGCAAATTAGTGTTGTCAAATTTTTGTAACATTTGTGGTTTTCGGTTTTAGAGAAAACCGGTCTTGTGAAACCGAAAACCGCAAATGCAGTTTGCGAAACAGAAACCGCAAAAGCGGCTTTCTAAACCGAAACTGCAAATATGGTTTTGGAAACCGTAACCGCAAAAGCGGTTTTCAAAACCGAATCCTAAATGCGGTTTTCAAAACCGAAACTGCAAAAGCCACCCGAAACCGTGTTTGCGGTTTTATAAGCGAAACCATGTTTGTCCTTTTCAAAAGCAGAAACAATGCTGTTTTTAATTACACCATTTAACAATTGTGAAAACATCTATCAAATGAGACAATTGTATTGATTTATATATGCCAATTGTATTGATCTTTTATTTGCTCCAAAACTATTATGGTAACATTATGGTAACTGCGCGAAAGGGATAGTTCGTTGGTTGTACAAGTCACAGCTAAATAGAAAATAAAATATATCCCTATTTAAGATCACTACATATGCAACTCATGAAATTCAATTTGAAATCTCATCCACTTAGACTCAGATCTTTTATATTTGTATTAGTGCTGTCGAATTTTTGTGATATTTGCGGTTTTCGGTTTATGAGAAAACCGGTTTTCTGAAAACTGAAATCGAAAAAGCTGTTTTCAAAACCGACATTTCGGTTTTATGAAATTTCACTTGTTTTAAAAACCGGTTTTCTGTTTTTTCAAAAACCGATTTCAACAGCACTACTGCAAATGCCACAAAACAAATTTAAAAGCCTTAAACAAAATAAATTCTCAGGAAGAAAATACGCTGAACCTGGTCTAATTGTCAACTGAAGAGAGTAAGCATACTGCGTATTTTTCGTGCTGTAGTGTTACATATTTTAGGTCTATGTCTTCTTTCTTTTCAGATTTGAAGAAGCCTACAAATTACAAACGAAAGTCGGACGACAATCAAGGAGTGAAAAAAGGTTGAAACAAGCCCATATAATTGTTTCTTTTGTGAATTTCACCACTAAACATCAACATTTGTTTATGTAGATCAGTCCCTTATCTATCTAGGACACTGGGACACGAGCTGAGATGATTTTTTGAAAAGTTAACGTAAGTTAATTTTACGTTAATTTATACATAACAACAAACAATTGAAAGTTTCAGGAGGAGCTGAGCAACCTGGCCATTTCCTAGCTACGGACTTGGTATAGACTACAATATAAATGAACTTCAATTAAAGAAAAATGTTATTTTTCATTTTAACATAAGATTTACATGTGTACCCGGATTTGCCCCACCCGTGGAGTAAAGCAGGTTGACTTTTTTATTTATAATATTATGCAACAATAAATAATAGGGGTGCGCAAGTTGTAATATCATAATAGTAAATATCAATCTATACTTGTTCCATATATAATTTTACAGCACAGGAATAGAACGGCAACCGCGATAGATAATATACGAATCGAATTCATTAAGAGTATGGAAAACAAGGGCAAGAAAATAATGTTCCGACTGTGCAATGAAATAATGTATGAAACAGGAGAGTGGTCAAAAGACTTCCTGAGGACAATCATGATACCGGTGGCTAAGAAATCGAACCCAAAGAAATGTGAGGATAATATCAGAGTCTCATATCTCACAGCAAAAATTTTGCTTCCTATTCTAAACATAAGGTTGAGTGGAAGAACAAATGAAAAAGTTGAGGAGGTACAGCCTTCAAGAGAGTTAAGGGTACAAGAAATGTAATTGGATTGTTAAGAGTAATCGGGAAAGGTTTATAGAGAAAGGGAAAGAGTTGTATGTGGTATTTATTGACTTAGAAAAAGCTTTTGACTACGCGAATTGGGAATTGTTATTGGAAGTTTTAAAGAAGCTAGGGTTGGAATGGTAAGAAACATATATGAACCAACAAGTAAGTGTTAGAATAGGGAAAGAATGATAGATGAGAGTGTAATTGGAAGGAAGCTTCGACATGGAAACTGTCTTTCCCCAACATTATCTAATATCTAACTAGAAGTGGAAAAGAGTTTATATGTTGATGACGGCATTTCGGTAGGAGGTAGAATGAATAGGTGTATACGGTTTGCAAAAGATATAGCGCTTGTTGCGGAATCTGAAGAGAAAATCAATAAGATGTTGGAAAATCTGAGAAACGGCTGCGAAGAATATGGGATGAAAATAAATGTTATAAAGACAGAAGCCATGGTGATTGGAACGAAGGGGTCGGTGTCAAATATAGAAGTAGGAGCGGAGAAAATAGAACAGATGACTAGTCTTCGATACATAGGTAGTATTATTAGTAATGATATGAAATGTGAACGTGAAATAAAAGAAGGATAGGAACGGCGAAAGAAGCTTTTGGAAGAAGAAAAGTCTGTTTTGTAGGACCTTGAATAGAGAGTTGAGAAAAAGACTCATAAAATGCTTCGTATGGAGTATTGATTGCACTGTATGATCAGAAATATGGACATTACGCAGAAAAGAATGAAAAACTACTGTAAGCTTTCTAAATATGGGTGTGGAAAAGAATGGAATACATCTGAAGTGGTCCAGAGATGGGGAAAACGGTTGTTCGACCATCTCCGAAAATTATAAAACTTTCAGTGTGACGAGCCTTGTGTATGAGAAGGTCAATAATATCATTCACGTTGTCGTATATACAAGTGTTTCTGAATGACGGCCATCTTTGTTGTCGATGGAGTGCCATTTTTTGTATTTGCAAGCGTTTACAAAAACTACAGTTGCTCAGGACGTACGTATCAGACGAACTCCAAACAAGAACGCATGTTTAGAGGAGAAACTGAGGTACACATAGAACATATACTCTTGCTTCTAAATAAATATGCAGAGTTGCAAACCAATACATGAAATCACTAGTAAAAGTACAGAAAATTACACCTTTGAAGGAGTTGTATTTTGGAACGGCATAAGGTGGGGTGTTCATAGGTTTTATGCTGAATACTATTGCATGTAAAGAGTCTGCAGAAATTTCCACAGCTACGATATTAGTAGCATTGTAGATTTTTGTAAGTGACATTTTCAGCGAAATATGCTGCAAAACGCGACAAATTGCGAATTTTTTAAAACGTTAATTTCAGTTATTAATATACAGAAATAAAAAGTACAATTTTCCAAGCAACGTTTTCCTTTTGCAACTGACATCGCTGATTACTACTAACTTCCGTTTCAAGTTTATAGCTGTTAGTTGTGG